>NC_143509.1:62701091-63004500 GCF_031878675.1 Megascapheus bottae
TCAGTAAACCAAAGAAAATCAGGGCTAAGAGTACAATATGATTACATAAAATGTTATGCTTCCATTTCTTTGTCATCAAATTATTTTCCCTTTTATATTTTCCCCAAGATTATGTATAATACATTCTGGTGCCAGGTACTTTTGGCACACGCCTGCAGTTCTAGCTATTCAGGAGGCTGAGATTTTTGGATAAGTTTTGAAAGCAGGCCCAGGAAAGAAAATTCATGAAATTTTTATCTCTAATTAACTATCAAAAAAATTTGTATGTAGAGCTGTGTCTCTGGTGATAGAATGCTAGCCTTGAAAAAGTGAAATGCTCAGTGACAGCACCCAAACCCTGAGTTCAATCCCCAGGACCGGCCCAAAAATAAAGTGAATATAAAGTAAAAGCATTCCAGAAACTTTCATTCACTGGTAAGTTTTACATATTTGATTTCATCCATGTCTTTGATTACTTCTATGTAAATAATAGAATGCAGAATTCTTGGAACTTTGCTCTATATGTTTGACTGATATTCTAATTCTATCAATCGTATATACACAATGGCTTCAAAATCTTCTCTAAAATAAAGTTTGAGCAAGAAAGGGATGACATTTAACATTTTCTGGTTAAGATATGCCTAAACAGTTGTCAAATTTTAAGCCTTAATTTTCAGAAAATGACCCAGAGAAATGGAATTTGCTTCTTGCTTCAGATTTGATCAGTGACTAACCCAAGACCATTAACTACACAATCCTCTACATGGAAGGAATGTCATACATAAGCAATGTAGGCATAAAAGGACCCAATTTCCTGACAATATCCAAACACAAAGTTTATTTTGCTCTGAACCATTACTTCATCACTGACTACTGTCCTACACAATACATTACCCTATTCTTCATGGCAAAGAAGTTTACATAAAATATAGTATATACTCATACTTTGCTCAGGACTTTTTTTTCTTTAGTTCAATACCCTTAAAGTGTAGCATATGCCATGCTTTTAAGGAAACCATTTTGGAAATAAATTTGTGCTTTTGATTTGCAGAGCCATACCCAAAAGGCACTGATAGAATTTCTCCGGAGAAAACTTCATTTAAAAGTTCTTAAAGCTACTGTTTCATCATTCTCCTTGGCTTCTGACATCAGCATTCTAAAAGAATGAATTGTATGCACTGCTTCTCCTTCCCTGACTCACATTCATTCAATAGGCTAATTCCTGTCCCAGACCCTCTACTATTTTCTCCCAGATTACCAAAACAGGGATGTGGATTATCACATCCTTGTTGATCATACTGCAGCTTGGACAGTGTTACTTCTCTTATTGTTCCCTTAACATGAAGTTCTTACTATCACATTGGATGACTCTTCATGTCCTTGTCATTTGGTAGAGATTCTCATATTACCACCACAGACCTCTTACCAGCCCTACCAGAGATGTTCCTGTGGTGACATTTTAAAAGCAGGCTGTTTTGATCTCTAGATACGATCTTTTCAGCTTGCAGCTCATGTGATTTGGCTCTTACAGGCACTTCATTGTAGCTTTTTATTTTTTTATTTTTTTTATTGTAATTAGTAAAAGGGTTACATGATATTTGCCAGATAGAAGGTGCATTAATTCACATACATTGATACCCTTTCACATGTCTTGGTACCCATTACCCTCCTCCCCACCCCCCACCCGTCTTGGTTTTCCCCCTTCCCTATCAAATTTCAAATAACCAAATACAAATAAATTCAATATATCAGATAACAAAGTGAGATACTGTAACAATATTTTTTTTCTAACAAATGGTCACTGTTGATACTAGCTATTCTTTTTTACTCAGGAGATCTATACATAGAAATTGGTGTCAGCTTTAAAATAGCCTAATAAATAGAAGCTATTTCATTATCATCTTGGTTCTGCCATCCTATTACTAACCATTTTCTTTGTAGTCCAATACAAATGCATAATACATTTACGTATTCTTCCCCGTATGGTCTTTTTGTAATGGAAGTCCATGCTTGTTTCAACAACTACACTGTAAAAACTTCTTAAAGCCCTCAATTCTATCCTGTTTCATCTCTTCCATCTCTACAATGCTCAGCACCACGCCAATCATCTTACTTGCTGAATCAAAGAGTTTGAGCTCATGCATTTTAGAGACAGATAAAACTAGATTTTAAAAAATCTTCTATATACTACCTCAGTTTGGGAGCTAATTGTTCAAACGGTCTGTGCCTTAGTTTCCTCTTCAATAAACTTGAAGTAGTAATCATTTGACCCATGAGACTGTTGTCAAGTTAGGAAATAAGTTTGGATGACTGATACAGGAATGCATGCATGTAGAATGAACAAAGTGCTCAAAATAGATATTCCATCAATATTTCTTTTTGAACTCAATTCCACTATCAGCATAGAATAATCCTGTCCAGAATTTTCTGGTGGGTTGTGACAAGAAGACACAGTGGGTGTCAGGGTGGCTCCCAACAGAACCCTCTCTGGTCGGACAGCTCATTTGTACCTGCAGTCTGACACTATGCCACAGAGCACAAGAATCACTTTGATGCAATCCCCTGACACTTGATTTCATTCTTCTCTTTGTGAAACAATCTCATTAGAGAACTCGTGCTGTTGAGAAAGCAGGTCACTCAGCTGGGGGCAGGCAAAATCTTGCTTGGCTTAGTCATGACCTTTGTGAAGAGTGAAACATTAGTGAGGGGCTCTGGAATTTGTGGCATGCTATGGCATCTGTTTCTCCCAGAAGCTTCTGGGAGTTTGAACAGAAGAAAGTATGATGAAGGGGTTGACTGAAGTGCTGCTACCAGTGTTAGCCTCAATGGTCACCTCCAGGTTAATAATGAGCTCCCTGTCCCATTTGGTAGGAAATCTCAGGTAGAAGAAGGAAGGAGGGTACAGTTTTGTATTTATAGCAAGAATCTAACTGGCTTGCTCATCTTGTGACCTTATCACATGTCCGATCAAAATCAGAAATGTTAATTAAGGAACTTAGGACTGGCTTTGTTATAAGGCTAATTCTATTCAGGCCATTTATATAAAATCTGTCATCTTACATTTCTAGAGTCATAGCAGACCAAAACAGATGGTGCCATTAAGATGATCAAGTTCACCTCTTATCCTAGATAGCCATGAAGGACTGAGTGACCTTTATGACGAAAGACAAGCAAAGTTCCATGATGTTAGAGTGTGAAGCAGAAAAATGTCCTAACGCTGAAGTCCACATCAATTGCTGTCAATTATGGAAATTATTGGTTGATATCTAGTTTGCTAAAGAAGTATTTTTCTGCAGTTTAAAGCAATTTAGTTTTTCTTTTCTTTTATTATTGCTATTATGAATGTGATGTGCAGAGGGGCAACAGTTACGCAAGTCAGGACACTGTCATCCCTTCCCTCTCCCAATTTTTCCCACCCACAAGTTGTATAACATTTTAAGCATAGAATGTAGTAAATCTGAATTCACTACTACTTCTGTTCACTCATTTTGTCCCTCCATTTCTGTGCCCTCCATATACCCTCCCAAAGACAGATAAATAAACAAAAAGAAAACAAGAACAACAACAGAGAAATAAAGGCTACCTAAAGCTAACTGTAAAGCTGTTTAAACCTAAAGACTTATGAACTTGGGTGCTAAACTTCTGGGTGACACAAAGTGAGGAGTAAAAATAATGAATGCTAAGTCCCATTTGAGTGTAGTGGGTTTTGGGCTTTTTGTTTTGTTTTGTTTCTGTGTGTCATGGGGCTTGAATTTGGCCTGGGCACTGTCCCAGAGCTCTTCAGCTCAAGGCTACCACCCTACCCTTGGGCCTGGGAGTTGTCCCTGTGTTCATCAGTTCAAGGCTACCACCCTACTCTTGAACCAAGCCCCACTTCCCATTTTCTAGAAATTAATTGGAGATGAGTCTCAGGTCCTTTTGTGCCTGGGCTAGCTTTGAACCTTGATCCTTAGATCTCAGCCTCCTGAGTAGCTAGGATTACAGACATAATCCACCTCTGCACTGGCTGTAGCGGGCTTTTGTACTTCATATTCTTTCTTTTTGCTTAGCATGAAACTGTCAAACCCATCTCCCTTACAAATGCACTAACTAGGAGAATATACTAACAGATGTTATTTCCTCTATCGAATAAATAGAGAAAAAGGAGGGAAAAGCACTGAGCCTCGTCCATAGATTTCTTGCCTAGTGTTGTTTTAGCTGAAGTCTTAAAAGTAAAAAGGCTACATTATAACTGCGAAACCAAAATTTGTCATTTTGATGAGACAGGTTACTTCCTTATTTCAACATGCAAACAAGGAACTACCATTACTTTTTATACAATATTAGCTCAAGCTATAAAATGGATGGAACTGCTAAGAGTCCCATACAAAGCTGCTTCCTTATGCTAGTCAAGCATTGTGACTTACTCCTGTAACCCCAGATCTTGGCTAACTGAAGCAGGGGGATTACAAGTTTGAAGCCAGCATGAGCTACACAATGAGGTCCAGGCATCAAACAAATAAATTAAAAAACAATAAGCAAACCAAACCCTTTAAAGTTCTTAGTACTCATGGGGTCCCATGTGACTTACTTTATGAGTCATAGGATAAAACAACCTGATAAATTGACAGCTCTGTATAATAAAACAATTATAATGTATACCTATTTTGAGTTGAACATCCTCCTTTCTAGAAATTGCCATTTTTCTTAAAAATGACTACTAGAATAGAACTACATTTCATCACAAAAACAACACAAAAGGCAGACTTTAGAGGAATTAGAAGGCATGAATGTAAAAGGGAACCAGTAGTCCTTACAGGTTAACTTTCTGTTTCCTGCTTTTAATTATCCCTATGCATCTCTGAAGATGCTCTTTTCTGCCTATATGCTGTTTTACTTCCTTATAAAACAGGTAAGAATCCTGTATCATATTTTGAAGAAGGAAATAATTTATAATCTACCCAACAGGTGAAATTTACTTATCTAAGTTTATACAGCTGATTAATGGTGAGTGTCTGTAGAACAACAGATTACATGATGCTCTGCCAAGACCTTTGATAAATTATCCCATGTCCTGTTGTGTATGGTAATGCTCCAGCCTGCTTGGTAGATTCGTGATTATTTTTCTTTTCAGAGCTGCCATAAGAAAGTAATGAAGAGCATTCCTCCATGTTCTCCACTTCTATGCAGATGATAAAATGTGTCCAATGATTCTTTGTCTGGGATGGATGATTGTCGTAATGTCACAAGTGGTTCCATGAAAACTCCTTGGCCTTTTCTGAATTTATACCACTCACCTCACCCTCTATATCTTTTGAAATTATTGTGCTGGTCCTGCCCCTTCAGGATTACGTTAATTAGGTTTTGTTCCTTGCTTTTCACTTTTCCTTCTTCTTCTTCTTTTTTTTTTTTTTTGTCAGTTGTGGGGCTTGAACTCTGGCATGGGCATCGTCCTTGGGCTCTTGAGCTCCACTACCACCCAGAACCACTTCCGGTTTTCTAGAGGTTAATTGGAGATAATAGTCTCATGGTCTTTAGTGCCCAGTCTGGCTTTGAACCTCAATCCTCAGATCTCAGTCTCCTGAGTAGCTAGAATTACAGCCACTGTTCCCAGCTTTCATTTTTTATTCTTTAGTTAACTGACCTATATTTGTTTCTCTATGTATTCAGTTAGAAGGCTAAGATTCTTTCTTGGCCATCTCTAGGGATAATCTCTTCTCTAGGTTTATGTGGTGCCCAAATAATCAGTTGAAGTTTCCTAGAATATTAATACCTTTAAGGTGCTACCCACCTAGCCATATTTAACTTCCTGTAGTCTACAAATATGGAGATATCTGTCTATCTACCCATCTCTCTATATCTTTATAGATAGATAATATAGATATGATTATATATATTCTGTATTCTTCTCTTTGCCCTTAATTCCTTAAATAAAAATGAGTGCATGGTTTCCCTCACTGGTAGTAATTAGAGTGTGTCTGTAAATGTACAAGTAAACACAATAGGGGACAGTAGAAGACAAAAATCATACTTGGACATGATAAATTAAACAGGACTCTACAACATTCACCCAGTGAGACCAAAGGAGTACATTCTTAGGGGAGGATCACAAAGGCTCCATAGCTATTTACATATAATCACAGGGGCTGGGAGTTTGGCCTAGTGGTAGAGTGCTTTGCCTAGCATACACAAAGACCCAGGTTCGATTCCTCGGTACCACATGCATAGAAAAAAGCTGGAAGTGGTGCAGAGGCTCAAGTGGTAGAGCTCTAGCCTTGAGAAAATCCAAGGACAGTGCTCAGACCCTGAGCTCAAGCCCAGAACTGGCCAAAAAAAAAAAAGTGTCACATATAATCACATAAAATGATGTTTATTGAAATGAATGCCAAGAAATGGGAACAAAATGTTTTCATTTTAGTATTTGTTCTCTTATTTTTGTTTTTTTGCCTTTTATTGCTGTTATTGATTCCTGTACTTGTGTATAAGTCTATCTATTTGAGGGAGGGGAAGGGAAAGTACAGAAATAGTAGGGCAGAGGGTGAACCAATTCGGCCGAGATACTCACTAGACACCACTAGACACTACTAGTCACTATGTTGACAATTAACTACACAACCTAGGGCAAGGATAGGGTTTGAGAAAGAAAAAGATGGGAGAAAACAAAGGAAGAGGTGACATTGTTCAAAAAGAAATATACTCTGTAACTAACCTCTATAACTGAGATTTTTCTATACATTACCTTCACAATAAAAATAAATTTAAAATAAGCTCCATCAGAATTTTTCACTGGCCCATGATTTTGGATGCATAATTCTAAAGGATGATCCCTGCATATCTCTAACATAAAGTTTTCTGAATATTTTATATTTGTGCCCCTCTTTCCCTCACCCCTTTCCTGTGCCTTCTCTTTTTCCATCTACCTGCACCCTGCAGGCCCTTTTACTAGGAGTCTTTTGAATTGAGTGTGAGCCCATACATCCTATAAATGTCTAGGGTCTCTCAATGTGCAATGGACATTTTAAAGGAAGTCCCTTGCCTTCTTTCCTGTGATTGATTTCCATGAAGTATTTAGTTAGTTCATCTCTCACAATTACATTTTTTTTTTGGCCAGTCCTGGGCTTGAGCACAGGCCTGAGCACTGTCCTTGGACTTTCTCAAGGCTAGAGCTCTACCACTTGAGCCTCAGCACCACTTCCGGCTTTTTTTCTATGTATGTGGTACCGAGGAATCGAACCCGGGTCTTCATGCATGCTAGGCAAGCACTTTAACCACTAGGCCAAACTCCCGGCCCTCACAATTACATTTTATTTTACTTTTTAATTATTTTTTTTTTTGTGGATCAGGGAGCTTGAACTTGGCCTACGTGCTGTCCCTGAACTCTTCATTCAGCTCAAAGCTACCACCCTACCCCTGGGCTTGGACTTTGTCCCTGAGCTCTTCATCTCAAGGCTACCACACTACCCCTGGACCTGGGCACTGTCCCTGAGCTCTTCATCTCAAGGCTACCACCATACCTTTGAGCCAAGCCCCACTTCTCATTTTCTTGAGGTTAATTGAAGATAAGAGTCTCAGCTCCTTTTGTGCCAGCTTTGGCTTTGAACCTTGATCCTCAGATCTCAGCCTCCTGAGTAGATAGGATTACAAGCCTCAGCCACTTCGCCTGGTACAATTACATTTTAGAAAGGAAATTCAATGTAGGCCCTATTCATCAGCCACAATCTTTGGGAATCAAGATTTTTTTTTATTATTGTGTTCTCTACATAGCCACACTGTGACATACCTAGAGCCTTCTTTTTCCTCTTCAAGAACACAGTAATATGTTCTATACCCACTTAGATGCTATCTTAGTGATTAGTGAATAGGTAATTATTGAAGAGGAGAAACAAACATGAATGCAAGATAGGAAGATAAGGAATTTCCCGGTTCTTTTATGGAAATGAAAATTATTTAATGAATTCTTTCCTTGCTTTATTTCATTTGTGTGCGTGTGTGCATGTATATGCATGTGTGTGCCAGTGCAAGAGCAAGAACTCAGGACCTGGTACCATTTTTCACCTTTCCAGCTCATATCTGATACTCTACCACTTGAGCCACACCTCTAGCCTGGCATTTTTACTGGTTCATTGGAGATGGATTCTCATAGACATTTCTGCCTAGACTGGCATTAAATTGAAAGGTCCCCAGATCTCATCCTTTTCAGTAGCTAAGATTATAAGCTTAAGACGCCCCCCTCAACACACACATAGCTGGCAATATTTAATTTTGAGAGTCATTTTATTTTTTATTTAGGAGTGACTATCTTTTAACCTTGTACAATATAAATGACTGTTTTCTCTATATAAGAATAAAATACCAATGAAAACAGTTACCTCAAATTTTTTTTTTGCCAGTACTGGGCTTGAGCTCAGGGCCTGAGCACTATCCTTGAACTTTTTTCAAGGCTACTGCTCTACCACTTCAGCCTCAGCACCACTTCTGACATTTTCTTTGTATGTGGTACCAAGAAATTGAACCTGGGTCTTTGTGCATGCTAGGCAATACTCTACCACTAGGCCAAATTCCCAGACCAGTTACCTTAATTCTGAGACATAATCCTCCCCTGGATATTCTAATTGAAGGAAATATTTTCTTGAAGACAGGTAAACATCAATTAGGCACAAGAATAAAACTGAAATACATATTTTCACATAATAAGTATATCAGAAGAGTTAAAAGCAGAGAACATAAGATCATCTCGGGAACATGTAGAAAGAGTAATGGTGCTATTTACTGAGCAGGAAACAGGTGACCAAAGACATGAAGTAGAACAGAAAAGAGCAAGCAGTCTCCAGAGGAAGTTCTTTCCTAGCTGATTCTGATGGCTAGGGGAAAAACAAATTTTTAGAGAACAAGAAATTCATTGTTGCTGAAGTGAAGTGAGGCAGGACAAATACATCAGGAGAGGAGAGAAGTCCTTTGACTTTTAGCTAATGAATTAAGAGGAAGCAAGGTAGGCTCTCTCCATCAGATGAGATGAGAAACAGCCATGGTTAGGTTGAGAATGAGCCAGTCTTCTCCTTAGGGATGGCGAAAGGCTGTTTCAAAGAAGACGTCCAGACAGCAAGCTGCTATAACTGGGAAGCAGGTAGGAGGAGATTACAAATGTTCACACAGGTCCCACAGTGTACATCTGTTATTCCAGAGCATGGTGAACGTTTCAAGAAGTCAGCTGCTGTAGCTGGCTTCTCAGCAGGCAGCAAGCTGTTTCACTCCACTGATCAGTAGTTCCTTTTTAATTCTCCTGTCTTTTATGAAATTCTTCTCCCCATCTTCTTCTCCCCCACCTCTTCATACCTAACCTTTATGGCTAGGCAAAAACTTTAGATGATGTATATTTTCACCTAAAATATCAGAAGTAAAAAGTGATCATTAGTCCTGGGCTTGGGTATCTATGCCCAAATACTTATTACCTATCATTCATACACTAAACCAACAAATAAACACTCAAGCATTCATCTATTTAATAACTTAATGCATATGTGTTGGTCATTTATGATTTCCCAGACTTCATTTTAAGCTGATATTCAGCAAAGAATAATACTCAATCACTATTCCAGAGAACCTAGGTTCTAGTGGCAAAACAAAACAAATAAGCATTTTCAAGTAAATACTAAGGTGAAAAAGGAATCAAGACTAGAAGTGATAAGAAATGGACCTATTTAAGATTTGAGTGAAGGGAGGAACCAGAATTTCCACAAGTATGGATAAAATAGTGGTTTAGGCAGAGAACAGAAAATTCAAAGGTCCAGAGTTAAGAAATTAATATTCCCTTAACATGTGACAGAGCTGTATTTCCTAGTAGAAGTGTAGTTTTCAACCCTTGATGAACATCAACATCATTACAGAATCCTTCAGGACTTCCAAGGAACACAAAATGCATCCTTACAGGGCCCCCATATCCAAATCTCCGGGATTGCAAGTTAAGGATGCTTATTTTCTCACAAGGCATCATGAGATGGTCATCGAGGTTTGAAAATTACCACACTAGCAGCCCAGCTGTGAACACGCCGCAGCTGTGTGTTTCTGGGATGTTGTAAGTGAGTTGTAAAGGCTAGAAACATGTTTAAGTATATGTTGGTCCAAAACCATTTCCCTGTAACTTCCTGACCTTTGTTTTTACTGTCCTCCACCACAAAATCTGCTCCTACTTGCATGTGGCAGGGCATCATGCATTGGAGAACCACTCTTCATGAGAGCTAATAGATCCTATCCCACTATCCCTCTGCATGAGAACTACTGGACCCTTTGCCATCCTGTACATTCTTATCAAGATGCACTTCAAGAGCCCACACTCCCTCTGAAGTTTGCTGCTCAGAAATAACACTGCTTTTCCATAAGCATCTGTTTATGTGCAGGCACCTGTTCCCCACATTCCCTCATATATCTCACATAGTAGTCAATGCAGTCCCTCACAGGTGTTTCTTCTCAATGAACTCTAGGATGGCATCATCCTTCTTTTATATAACACCTTTTATACTGTTCAGTTTTATTCACCACTTTGCCCTTTGGATCCAAAGTTCTCTCTAAAAAGAGTGATTAAATGCATTTGATTTGTCTTTATCTTCTTCCTATCTTACAGCCCTAGACATGTCAATATTTTCGATCTACTCATAAAAAATATTTTATTCCAGAAAGTTTCATTTGACCTAACTTGCTAGAATTTTAATCACTTGTATTCCACATTTAGAATACAAAAGGAAATTTTAAACAAGTAAACTCATAGCTGAGAGATTTTCACTGAAAAGAACTTTTAAGATATATTCCAGAAAGGCCTCATATCTAAAATATATCAACAGCTCAAAAAATTGAATCACTCCAAAACTAATCTCAAAGAAACAACCATCCCATTAAAAGATGGGCCAAAGACTTAAAGAGAGTCTTCTCAGAAGAAAAAAATAAGAATGGCCTATAGACCATATAATGTGAAGCTAATTGAAAGGACCTCCAGGATATTGAAACAAAAGCCATATAATGAATGATTGTTGTCCTTAATGTACTATGTTGTCTCTCATCTCCTTTGCTGTCCCTTGGTTATCTGATATATTGAATTTATTTGTATTTGGATATTTGAAATTTGAAATTTGATAGGGAAGAGGGGAAAACCAAGACGGGTGGGGGGTGTGGGGGGGGAGGGAAATGGGTACCAAGACATGTGAAAGGGTATCAATGTATGTGAATTAATGCACCTTCTATCTGGCAAATATTATGTAACCCTTTTACTAATTACAATAAAAAAAAGAATGGCCTATAGACACATGAAGAAATGCGCAACATCTCTGGCCATAAAAGAAATGCAAATCAAAACAACTCTAAGATTCCACCTCACTCCAGTTAGAATGGCCAGGACCAAAAAATCTAGTAACAACAGATGCTGGAGGGGATGTGGCCAAGAGGGATCACTACTACACTGTTGGTGGGAGTGCAAACTCATTCAACCACTATGGAAAGCAGTATGGCAGTTCCTCAAAAGACTAAACATAGAGCTCCCCCATGACCCAGCAATTCCACTACTTGGCATTTACCCAATCATCCAGAAAGAAGGACATACTAAATCCACTAGCACAACGATGTTCATTGCAGAATTATTTACCATAGCAAGGATATGGGACCAACCTAGATGCCCCTCAGTTGATGAGTGGATCAACAAGATGTGGTATTTATACACAATGGAATTCTATGCTGCTGTCAGAAAGAACATTGCCCCATTTGTAAGGAAATGGAAAGACTTAGAAAAAATGATATTAAATGAAGTAAACCAGACTCAAAGGAACATAGGCTCAATGGTTTCCCTCATTTGTCATAATCAGTAGAAACCTTGGGCTCTCCTAGCAGAGATTTACAATAGAACAAAACCTAGATACATAAGGCCATACAGTATGATGCTAAATGAAAGGACTTCCAGGATATAGAAACAAAAGCCTTATAATGAGTGATTGTTGTCCTTAATGTACTATGTTATCTCTCATCTCTTTTGCCATCCCTTGGTTATCGCATATTGTTACAGTATTTCACCTTGCTATCTGATATATTGGATATATGCGTATTTGGTTACTTGAAATTGGATAGGGAAGGGGGGGAAGCAGGATGAGGGGTGAGATGGGAGAGGTAAATGGGGACCAAGACCTGAGAAAGGGTATCAATGCATGTGAAGTAATACATCTTCTATCTGGTGAATATAGTGTAACCCTTCTATTAATTACAATAATAAATATATGGAAAAAATATATGTTCCAGGGTTTGTTCCTAATGGATATACTCCAGAAATTGCAATGTATCTGGTTGTCATTATCAAATGCTTTCAATGTTTTACACATTGCACTTATCAATCTTTTTTGCATTTATAGTCTTTTTCATAATATTTAATTCTTACCATAGCAAGTCTGGCCATCCTTTAACATGTGTGAGTCTTTTAGCAAAAGGAAAAGGAAGAACTATAATCTAATAACTATATAGTTCCAATCTAAAAATCAACCTAAAATATTCTATCTTCTTACTTCCATTTTTTTCAGAATTGTTTGGAAGCTAAACTTAAATTTAGAATTATTGGATGCATATATGTTCACTACCAGAATGTGTTAATGTCAATAAAAGAATTCTGGACAGTATCTCATAATTGGTCATTCTCCTCTCTTTCTACACTTTTCCCCCCAAAGAATAAATAGCTTGTGAACACATGTATGGACACACTTGGCCATCTGTTTAAATTCCACCCACATTCTTCCTACCCTGCTGCCTTGTCCTTACCCCCAGAATCTAGGAATATAGAAACGAAGGAAGTGATCTGGACTAGTGAAGATGTGTATGGGGATTTGGGAATTATCATATACCTACATAATGGTAGAGGAGACCATTAGATATATAATGACTATGAGAAGGCATGTCTTATGGGTTACTTGTCTCATTATAAAGAGTGTGACAAAAAGAAGATCAGAACAAAACCTGCTGAATTGTAGAAGAACTTACAGCTTCAGTTTAAGCACAATTCAGTACTAAAGAAAAAGTAGACCTCTGTTTTATAGGTGACCATACAATGGCAGACAATATGCTTTACTTTTCTGGTAACTATAGAAGGCTACATTTGTAAAGTCTCTTCTAACATTCTGTCACACAATGCTGACTGTCCTATAAGGATACAAAGCACATCTATTGACAGTTATCACACTTGATGTTTTGTACATGCAGAACAAGTATAGGAGAAGAAAATAAATAGATAAAAAGTTATATGTATTGATGAAGTTCTGACCCAAACTGGTGTATTTCATGGCAGGAAGAGGAGCTCCATATCCTTAGAATAAGACTTGCAAAGTTAGGAAATCAAGGAAATTACCATTTCATTCCCAATGAAGACTGTGGCTAGGGCCAGAAAGTCCAGGTTAGAAATAAAACAATACCACATATGAGATTTGCTCATGTGAATCTGAATCAAAATTCTAGAAATTCAGATTAAAGCAACATGGCCACTCTATATAATTCAAATTGAAAAACATTTAGTAAACACTTCTTGATTGTCACCCTTCTAAGGCATGGATGAAAAGGAAAAAAAGATAATAATATATCAAAATATATTACTAAGGAATTTGAATTATCAAAGAATTATTGTACCTTTAGATTAAAGCAAATAAGATTATGCATGTGCATAAGTATATAATTGCATATACATTGTATGTATGTCTATATCCATGTCAATAGACCTACTGCATATCTATACTTACACAGAATATGTAGGTATATATCTTTCATATGTGTATCCTTTATATGTGTGTTTGTTTGTATGTGTATGTGTCAGTATGAAAGAAACAAATTCAGTTCACATCAGAACCAACTTGCAACCAAAAGTTTCCATAAAAAAAGAAAAAGAGAATGGAGAAAGATAGCAAAATCTGTCTGTAGTGCTTTCAGATATAACAAAAAGAAAAGAAATAGAAAGAAAAGCAATACTAAATGTAAGTAAGGAAAATGGAGGAGAATGGAAAAGGGAATGTCCAGAGTTGATCATGAACAAGAGAGGACTGTTTATTGAGGAATAGTGAGGGACACAGGCCTATTTTCCTTACATTAAATGCCTCTGGTCTCCCCTTCACATTTTTGCACACATATACACCACAGATGATTCCTGAATGCACATACTCCATATAAAACAGCCCTGTAGGATTCCAGTGGCAAACAAAATTTTGGCCATCAGAACTTCAGACCTCTTGTAAGGCACTTATATCTTTCTTTTCCTCTCAGCTGGTGTATTTGAGATGCCAGAAGTGTAGACCATGTATTTCTGAATCTAACTAGCACACACAAAAAAAGAAAGGTCACTGGAACTTTTCCCTGGGGGCTAAACAGGCTCAGGTGTATGATCTCCAAGCGGATCATGTTGGCATTTAATTTCTAGATCCAGAAAGCTAAATATAGAATGTCCTATTGACAATTCAACATCCAGCCAGACAGAGAGAGGGGAGAGACTTCTTCAAGTGCTATGTGGTCTGCTCTCCAGGGAGCTAGGAAAGCTACTCATCCAGAGTGGAGTGAGTAATTCACCTCTCCCCTTCCATCTCTATAGATAGTGTTAAGATTAGATCGGAGATCTGAGATATCCCCATGTTTTTATAGCCTCAGACACTCATTGGATTGTTATCTCACATGAGATTATGCATGTAAGGAGTCTAGCACCAAAGCTGGCGCATGGGAAACACTAATTAAATGATAGCAATTGTCTTATTTGGTCAAACTTAACCCATTTTGTGGATCTTTGAAGGTATTTAAGGGTGGTTTCCTTCTCTCTAAGCTATCAGCACTCTAGAAGCACTCTGAGTGATAGTTCATCATCACTCTGCCAAAGCATTAATAATTGAGCAAATTGTGGGGCTGGTTGCCTTGCTGGGCTTCCACGGGGCCTTGCTGGTAGGAAAATGATCAAGGCCAGGCTCTTGGCCACCAGGAAAAAAAAAAAAACACCCTCCCCCTCAAAATGTAGTAGGTTCAGCTGGGAGTTTGGCCTAGTGGTAGAGTGCTTGCCTAGCATGCACAACATTCTAAGTTCGATTCCACAGTACCTCATACTCGGAACTGTGACTCAAGTGGTAGAGCACTGGCCTTGAGGAAGGTGCAAGGACAGTGCTCAGGCCCTGAATTCAGGCCCCAGGACTGGCAAAAAAATAAATAAATAAAATAAAAAAGAAGAAAAAAAAATTAACAGGCTCATCTAAAAAGTTATCGTGACTTGAAAAACTCTTGTTTGAATGATTGAATCTGAATTTATTTTGCTGAAAACGTGTAATACCATACCAGATAACATCACTCATTTCTTAGCTTTGGAAGAAATCTGTGCACATTTGATTATACTTCCTTGTTTTCTACCACGGCCAGCAAAGATAATCTGTAACCTTTGCATTGCTAGAAACTACATGATCTTATCCTAGACCAGAGCTAGTAATCTCCCTAGGTAAGAATCCACCAATCAACCTGGGGTTTTAATGATACTCAAAGAATAAGACTTCTCTATCCCTGGATAAGAGTCAGTGAGCACTGATTGGAATCATGAGAGAGCCAGAAAGATCAACAAATAGAAACACACAGTTGAACTTGACCTCTGCCCACAACCGTAGTAGTGGTCCTGAATTCTTCTTGGCATCTCATGTGATGTTATTAAGGAAGTAATACTCACATTTTGAAGACTGCTTAAATTTAGAAAGAGGTATTTTTAAATGATAATATATAATTAAAATCTCTCTGATGAACAAAGATAATTTTACATTCAAGGAAGCTGCCAAAGCAGCAAATTTTTAGTCCTTGTTATATTTTAAGGTTAGTGTAATGTGTTAATAAAGTAAATAATGTGGTTTATAATTTCTTAGGAAACATTGTAAAAGTTGCGAATGGGATTAACCTGTCAGCGAGAAGTTAACCTATTTTAATACTGGCTGTGGTATTCTCCCCAAAACAATAGTTATCATGAACTTGAAAAAGATCATTAATTTAATATACTGCAATGAAGAGTGCATTAACTAGCTTTCCATCACTGTAATAAATACTATAAGCAATGGATGGACAGAGAGTAGAGGCTTATGATGACTCACAGTTTCAGATTTTAGTCTATGGTGTCTTAGCCCTGTTGACTTAGGCCTGTGTCAAGGCAACGTATTTTGTTAGATTAAATGGAAGAGGAAGTTGGAGGGGAGAAAGGAGACAGAGAGTCAAAGAGAGACAGATAAAGGAAGAGGAAGGAGGAGGGTTAGGATGGAGGACAGGGAAAACGGAAAAAGAGAAGGAAGGAAAGAAAAGAAAGAAGGAAAGGAGGGAGGAGGGAAGGAGGGAGGGAGGGATGGAGGGAGGGAGGGAGGGAGGGGAATGGAGGAAAGGGAATGGACCAGAGTTTCAATATACCCTAAAATTTTCTGAACATTCTACCTCCTCCCCAAAGCACCATACATGGAGGACCAAACTTTCTATACATAGATAAACATTCAAGACCTAAATTATAGCAAAGAGTAATAGAATAAATGGATCAGAGAATATGTGAAAATGTAGTCAATTTTATGGATGGTACAAAATAAAAGGACATGGGTTTTATGTTTTTCTGAGAGTGGGCAAAATTAAAGGGAAATAAGTTTTCTAAGTTTCAGGAAGAAAGACAAGGTGGTTAATAGCAATACTTGGGAAACACTTCTAAAAAAGTGATCAAAAGAAAATCACTAAGAGATGGTTCTAACTGCTACAGAGAGTCTAAAATGTTTGAATTGAAGCATTTTATTTCAGACGGCAGCAAAAATATAGTAGCAAAGGCAAGTAATAAACAATCATCTAAAATAGTAGAAAGGAAAGGCTGGTTTCAAGTCAGAAATATTGAAGTAAGAGCCTGTGGATTGCTGAAGGCTATTGAGCATTTTTTAGTGTCCTAGTTCAACCCTTACCTTAATATTTTATTTTCCCTTAAGTTTCTCAACCTAGGAAATATCTGAAAGCATCTGCAGTAAGTCGCTATGTGCCTTGAAATGTAATCATTTCTTTCTTTCTAGATGCAGGCCCTAGGCAAGTTTCAGAAAAAAAAATATTAACAGAAGCTCTTGTTCCTCTACTTGGTATTTTGCAAAACCATTTGCTCTCTAACTTGAGTTTTTAATAACATATACAATGGAGATCTTATTCTTAGAAAAGTAATGCTACCTTGTATAAGGAACTTACTTTCTACCATAATACATTCTATCCTTATTCTGTCCTCTCTTATGTGGAAATATAAAGGTATATGTCCATTTTTTTCGTGATAGGAATGTGATAGACAAATTGTCTCTGATGTGATTTTTGATCTTAGCTTTAGATTTCCCATTTACAATATTAGAAGGATTATTATATTATTGTTCTAAGAAATAATTGAAATTTCACTTATCCATTTGGCATCCTAGAATTATTTTCAAGTTTCTCTAGGTTACAATATCTGGGAAGTCCAATTTCAAAGTTGGACTTTTTTTTCAATGAATGAAAGAATATATACACTAAATGTAAGAAAAGACAAGAAGGAGATAACCCACACCACATTGATTTTCCTTACTTTGGTATGTCTTTAGACCAATATTATTAGATAACTAAATGAACTTTTACTTATTCTTTTTA
Organism: Megascapheus bottae; assembly: GCF_031878675.1. Classification (NCBI taxonomy): domain Eukaryota; kingdom Metazoa; phylum Chordata; class Mammalia; order Rodentia; family Geomyidae; genus Megascapheus; species Megascapheus bottae. The sequence continues at coordinate 62,718,687 of NC_143509.1, forward strand.
TCTGAGCTATACAGGAAAATTAGATGAGAGAAATTTACACTTGTGATAAATAGATGGTATTGGACAGACATGTCATAAAAAAATTAAAATTTGGGCGGTAATAGCCTAGTGGTGGAGTGCTTGCCTAGCATGAATGAAGTTCTGTTTTCCATTCCTTAGTACCACTTACACTGAAAAAGCTAGAAGTGGTGCTGTGGCTCAAGTGGTAGAGCTCTAGCCTCGAGAAAGCTCAAGGACAGTGCCCCAGGACTGGCAAATTTCTGCTTGCTTATTGTATATTTTGGCTCCAGAGTCCCTTGCTACTTTCAATTGCTTGTTTGCTCTTTTGTTTGAAATTCCTCAACTGTTCACACCCAACAACAACCACACTGATTAAGCAATAGACTTTTTATTTTTTATTTTTATAAAATGATATGTATTGCAGACACCCCCGAAGCCATGTCTGCTTGAATCTCCCTTTCTGTTCACTTGTTGTTGAACCTTAAGTCTTAAGGTCTTACATTCTTTTTCTTTCCTTTTTCTTTTTTTTTTTTGGTTGTTGTTGTTGTTGTGTGTAGGTCATAGGGCTTCAATTTTGGGCCTATGTGCTATCCCTGAGCTCTTCAGCTCAAGGCTACTGCCCTACCCTTGGGCCTGGGCATTGTTCTTGAGCTCTTCAGCTCAAGGATACTGTGAAGCCTAAGTTAATTTTGAAGTTAGATTAACTTCAGTAAAAAGTCATTCTTAAGCAGGCCCTGCCAGATCACTCAGATACTACCAGCAGATCACTCAGATCTAATTCTAAACCAGCAGAGAGAGCAACTTCAAAGAAAATAGTAAATTCCAAACTACTGCCTGTGTAAAAGCCACGCCCAGTGATTTAAGGCTCCAGGATAAGATAACTATTGTGATATACTGACCAGCTGCCCTTCAGCTGCTCGAATCCCCTAACACGAACCAATCAATTCATAAAACATCAACCCTTTAAACTAACCAATCAGCTTTGAGGATTGTTCTTTTTTTTTTCCCCACGATGTGTTATGATTTGCTCAAACTTGTGACTAAAGTGCCCAAAACCCTATAAAAACCCTGTACAAATGGTAGTCAGGTCTCGCAACTCAGACCCACTGTGTCAGAGTTGGTTGTGAGGCCAGGCTCGAGCTTGCAATAAAGATTCTCATGCTCTGACATCAGATTCAGCTCCTTGGTGGTCTTTGGGGACCCCGAAATCTTGGCACAACACTACCACCCTACTCCTTGAGCCACAGCCTCACTTCCCATTTTCTAGGTGTTAATTGGAGAGAAGAGTTTCATGTCCTTTAGTGCCTAAGCTGTCTCTGAACCTCGATTCCCAGATCTCAGCCTCCTGAGTAGCTAGGATTATAAGATTAAGTTACAGTTGTAAGAATTGTACTGATTATATCTCATTCCCAGATCACTTCCCAAGATGAATATTAAAAGGCTCCAGCAAATAAATACAGGAGTTTTATACGCAGTCCTGGCTAAGGAAGAGCCAGGAGTGAGAGGAAGCAGATTCACAATCTGCCCCAACTACTAATTAATGGGTGATCTAAATTATTGCTTCATCTCTCTAAAAGTTTGGTTTTCAGGGAGGAGTCGACCTAGTTGATCTCTAAGGTCTCTCTAGCAGTAAAACTCTTTAGTCAGTAAAACGCTTTTTACAATTAGGCAGGCAGAGATACTGTAGAAACCCCATCTCATTTCACCACTTCTAAATTTATCACTTCCAGCCATCAACAAGACATTGTCCAATAGAAGCAAGCTGGGTTAGGCATATTTAATGGCAAGTTGTATAGTCTCAGCCAAGTTAGGAATGTCAAACTTAGTTGGAGTGTTTGGTCACAGTCAAGGAAAATCAGAGTATGTGGAAGAGTTCAGCAAATCCCAGGTGGCCCAGTTCCAGCTACCTTACATAACACCTAGCAAGGAGAGGACATCCCTTTCAGCTGGTTTCTATGTCACAGCAAGGCTCCAGCCTTTCACTGTCTTCTGCCTACACGGTAAATAAAAGAAGTAAATAAACCTCCCTTCTTTTCCATACCCCTCCCTGAGCTACTGCCCCTTTCAAAGTTTATTTTTTTACCTTCTGTAGAGTCCATTTCAGAATACCAGCCTTTTAAGTATAAAAATGCACTTCCTACTACCATGGTCCTAGAGTCCTAAACCTTTAGAAAGAAAGAAAGAAGCCTCTGAAATCTAGGAGTACTTAGCACTCCATTCTTCCTGACACAATAGGCAGGTTTTATATGGTATGCAGCTAAAAAGGATGGATCTGAAGGTAGAAAGGAACACTCCTACTTAGCCTGCCAGAAAGATGCTTAATCTTTTTTAGTTTTCTAACTCTTAGAAGCACAAGAAAGACCTACAATAAAAGAGAGAAGGAGAAGCTTTCTTTCTAGTCTTTTTAGACTTAGATTCTGTTAAGGTATGTGTACTTCCTATCACAGTGGCAAAACCATTGCAACCTGGGAAAGATTCAACTCCCAAGGCAAGAACTAGCGGGGACAGAGCTGACAGGAAAAGATAGGTGAACAGAAAATTTCTTAGAGGAGATGTTAATGGTCTTTTGAAGAGACCTGAGAGGCTTCTTATTAAATTCAGACTAAGGGGTAAATAGAAATCAGGGGTGAGATAGTGATGGATGGTAAATATGATCAGAAATAAGGAGTAAGAAGATTGACTTAGCAAGACTCTCACTATAACTAGAGAAAACAGGCTTAGACATATGGAGGTAAAAGAGCTTGTCAGGGTAGGGAGGAGCAAGGTAAAAAATGGAAGAGCTTGGCTAACGTTTACTTGAAGGAAGGCTCTATGTCCATGTGAGCACCTTCAAAGTCCCTAGGGCCCTTGTATCTGCTGTGCTGCCACCTCAGGTCACTAGGTCAGAAACGTATTAGTCTTTGGTCTCTGTATTTTCTTTGGGGCAAATCATTTTAATTATGCTCTTGTTTTTGGCAAAATTTAGTTCCATGCACATTCTCTTTTGAAAATATATATGGAATTCAAATGGTGATTGCGGCTTTATGCCCATGGAAAACAAGTGTGAGACAGACATAGCTCCTGACCTAAAAGAAAAAAAAATTTTGTTTGTATTGGAACGAAGTCCACACAAAGTATACATTATTCTATTGTCTCTTCAGTTTTTGTGCAGAGATTCCTCTTCAAGGTGTTTCATGATTTCGTTTTTTCTTTTAATACTCAGAGCAAGCACTAAAGGAGCTTCGTTTTTTAGAAGGAAGGCATTTCTAGGCCATTTTTTAAGAAACCTGAACCACTGGTGCACCTTCAGCCATCTGACATTCCTTGCCCTAGGGAGGCCTAAGTACACAAGTTACTGCTAGTCTGCTAAGCACTCAGCACAAGTCTCTACCCCTGGGGGAATTCAATAAATAATTGTAGACTGACAGAAGCCTGCAGGTCAGAAAGCCTGTGGCTTTGTCGGGCAGCCAGATGAGCTAGAGATATCAATACAACCAATGGAGTGAGATAGAGAATTAACACTGGGACACAAGTTGTTACAGTCTTGAGGACTATGAACCAAAGAAAATAGTGTCAATTAAATTTTCCTCACTAGGGATCATCATGTGGGCAGATTACATAATTGATGAAGATGAAATTTGCCTCTTTCTTTCTTTTGTTCCTTCTTTCTTTTCTTTTCTTAATCAACAACATGAAAATCCTGAAATATGTTCAAGCATCTGTCCTGTCTATACCCTTATGCTGTGGACTTTGAAGAGTAGATTAAAATAGTATAGCTCACTTGCCAGAATAAACAGGACATATTTTCTAGACCATCAAGTTGTAAAATGAAATTGAGGAAAATTCCTATCTGTGAAGATGGAGCAAGCATATTTGTCCCTGTTCTTTTACAGCAAGACAGTTGAAAACACTGCTTATTGGGGCCGGGAATTTGGCCTAGTGGTTAAAGTGCTTGCCTAGCATCCATGAAGACCCAGGTTTGATTCCTCGGTACCACATATGGAAAAAAGCCGGAAGTGGTACTAAGGCTCAAGTGGTAGAGCTCTAGCCTTGAGAAAGTCCAAGGACAGTGCTCAAGCCCTAAGCTCAAGCCCAGGACTGGCAAAAAAAAAAAAAGAAAAGAAAAAGAAAACACTGCTTATTTCTCATGGGGCAAACATTTCCAACATTATCTTTTTAAAAACTAAGCCAGAGAGAAGAGCAATGCAGGTAATGAGTGGAAGACAATGCGATCTCAAGTTCCCTAGGTGTCTTGTGCTGTGTTGGGATGTTTGCTATATCTTAAATAGCCTAGAACTGGAGACAAAGATACCAACCCTCACAAATGCCCATGAACACAGCCAAAGGAAGTCCTGTCCGAAGGCTGCCCTCTAAAAACTCAGAAAGGACCCAAGACAGAAGCAGAAGAGTAAGAGAGCAAAATTTTAGATAGTAATCCTCACTCTAGCCAAATACCACAGAGAAAACCCATCTCATTCCTGCAAGCAAGTCACTATGCAACCTAGAGGCTATCATAAGGCATTACAATACTCTTGCCAAGATGGCATAAGAACAGGCTAGGTGAGGAGCTAAGATTTTTATTCTCTCCATAGGTATGCCCTGCACATCCCTCATGTTAGTGTAGCTCTTGTAGAGAGCCTGAACTCCTGTCATACACAGCAGGAACAAATCCTGCTTCCATCACTGGAGTGGATATCAGACAAGGGGTTTTGCTCAAGTTGGATATTTACAGGTAAAGTAAGAAAAAAGAACATTGACATATATCTTATATTTTCTAAGAAATTTAATTCAAAATAGATCACAATAATAAATATAAAATTTTAAACTAATTTTTATTTTTAAAAGTTTTATTATTTGTAGCCAGCGTAGTCTGTAGGCTAAATCCTGAAAGAATGACCCCCAAAAGGTAAAAACCAATAAGTTAAATATCATCAGAATTAAAAGCATTAAGTGCCTGTATGGAAATGTCATAATGAAACCTATTATTTTTTTGTACAATTAATATATGCTAATAATAATGTTAATTGTAATAAAAAGAAACTGCTTTGCCAAATGCCTTTTATGAAAAGATAAGAATGAGAAAAACTATTTATATTAGGCAAAAACTGGTATTTGGACTGTATAAAGGATAATTTATAGTCAAAGCATAAAAAAACGAACATAATCCAGTTAGAAAATGGACAAAATGGTAAAGAAGCATTTTATCAGCAATGATTATCACATTAAAATATCTTCGACATTATCATTAAGGAAATCAAAATTAAAGCAATGAGATATCATTACACGTTCATCAAAATGAGCAAAATAAAATACATTGCAACATCAAGGGATGGCAAGGATGTGGAGAAATAGAATGAAACACTCATTGCTTGTGGAAATGTAAAATGATGTAGCCAAAAAGAAGAAAAAACAGTTTGACATTTGTTTAAAAAATTAAACATATGCTCCACCAATTGTACTCCTGGGCACTTATCCCAGAAAAATGAAAGAGTTATGTTCTTATAAAAATCCATATGCAAGTGTTTACAGAAGCTCTATTCATAATAGATGAAAAGCAGGAACAGCCCAGGTGCACAATGGATGAACCATGGTGCATCCCTTCAATAGAATACTACTCAACCATGTCAAAGAATAAATGGTTGATAAGTGCTACAAGCCGGGTGATTCTCCAACATTACATGCTGAATGAGAAAAAAATAACTAAAGTTACACATTCTAGACTTCCATTGATGTAACACTTCTGAAAGGACAAAAATAAAGAAATGAAGAACAGGTGTGGGCTGCATGTGGCGGTTTGCACCTCAATCCTGACTTGAGAGGCTAAGATTCAAGAAGCACTTGAACCCAGGAGTTCAGATCAGTCTGTGCAATAGAGTAAGAAATGTCAGAAACACACACACACACACACACACACACACACACACACACACACACACACCAAAACCTAAAATGAATCCTCACGAACATGTTAGTTCTAGGATAAAGGGAGAGACAGGAGAGGGAAGTAGTTTGACTGTCAAACATACAAATCTGCATAGTGATGGAAATGTCAGTGTGTGTGTGTGTGTGTGTGTGTGTGTGTGTGTGTGTGTGTGTGTGTAGGTCAGTGTTGGGACTTGAATTCAGTATCTGGGTGCTGTCCCTGAATTGTTTTGCTCAAGGCTAATTCTCTACCAATGAAGCCACACTGCCCTACTTTTTGCTTTCTGATGGCTAATTGGATGTGAGAGCCTCATGAAATTTTCTGCCCAGGCTGGCTTTGAACTATGATTTTCAGATCTAAATAGTGAGGAGGTATAAGCCACCAGTACCTGGCTAGAGATTTCGATAGTATTTTTTACAACTTATATGTGACTCTTTGATATCTCAAACCTTTACGAAGAACTAAAAAAATCAAGAGGAAAGAAGAGTAGCAGCTTCAGGATGTATTATTTACAAGTGTATCTTACTCAGACGTTTCCACAATATGTTATGATGAACAAATGAACAGATCCACGTCCCGTATTCTCACCTCTGAACATTGCTGCCTTGGGGATACAAGGCTTTAGCACAGGAGTTTGTAGAAAACAATTGAGACTCAAATCATGTCAATAATTTAACAATATCACAGGGCAGTTGCAACATATTCATGCCTGTATCAGGACTATGTGTGACCACTTTAAAATAATTTTGGTTGTCTTGTAAATTAGCAATGTTCAATAATACTTAATTTCCATTTACGTTAATAACTTATAATCTTATTTTTTAATATACCATTTTGTTTGAAAGTTAAAATGTATCAAATCTGAAGTAAGACTGTCTTTACTGCCCCAGTCCTTTGGATTTTCAAGGGCTTTGTAGATCTACAAGTACTAACATAGCATAGCATCGTAGTAAAGGACCAGGTGTGGGATTTCTGATCTACTTCGTTTTTCTAACTACCTGAGAGGAATGAATAAGGGGTTTTTAATTTTCTAGCTTTCTGAAGTGGTGTGACATGCAACTTCCTTTGTGACTGAGATGAGAAAATTCAGTGAGACAAAATATTTATATGCTTGGCATAGTGCTTAACATTCACAAATCTTCTTAAAGTGTTAATCGTCATGAGCACCTTTTTCATTTAATCCAGTAAAGTTCTCTTTCTCTTAGAGAGAATAAAAAAACCTCCATGAAAGAAAGAAAAGGAAAAAGAAAGAACATATGAATATGGGCAGGATAAAAGTTTTCTGATTTCCTCCTCCTCCTCCTCCTCCTCCTCCTCCTCCTCCTCCTCCTCCTCCTCCTCCTCCTTCTTCTTCTTCTCCCTCCTCCCTCCTCCCTCCTCCTCCTCCTCCTCCTCAGGACCTGGGCTCTATCCCTGGGCTCATTAATTCAACACTTGAACCACAGCACTGCTTCCACTTTTCTGGTTAATTGGAGATCAGTCTTACAGACTTTCATGCTGGGGCTGGCATTGAACCATGATTCTCGGATCCCAGCCTCCTGATTAGTGAGGATTACAGGAATGAGCCACAGGTGCCTGGTTGATTTTTTTTTGAGCCACAGGTGCCTGGTTGATTTTTTTTGCAGCATTTACTTTTTATTATTATAATGTTTAGCGGGGTTACAGTTATGTTTGTCAGATAGTAGGCGCATTACTTTTCACATACTACTCCTTCTCATGTTTTTGTCCCCATTTCCCTCCCCCACCACCTCCCAATCATCTTGTTTCCCCTTTCCCTTTCCTATTTCAAATAAACAAATAAACGTATATACAATATACCAGGTAAAACAAAGTCAGATACAGTAACAATATGAGATTAACTAAAGGGCAACCAAAAAGAAGAGAAATTACATGGTACTTTAAGAACAACAGTCACACATGATAAAGCTCTTGGTTCCATATCCTGGAGATTCTTTCATTTAGCCTCATCCTTTATGGCCTTATGTATCTAGGTTCTGAGCTATTGTAATCTTCTGCTAGGAGAGTCCTAGGTGTGCACTAATTACTACAAATGAGGGAAACCATTGAGCCTATGCTCCTTTGAGTCTGACTTACTTCACTTAATATCATGTTTTTCCAATTTCCTTACAAATACCTTTCCATTTCCTTACAAATGGGGTGATGTCATTCTTTCTGATGGCAGCATAGAATTCCATTGTGTATAAATAACACATTTTGTTGTCCAGTCATCTACTGAGGAGCATCTGGGTTGGTTCCATATCTTTGCTATGGTAAATAGTGCTGCAATGAACATCATTGTGCTAGTGGCTTTAATATGCCCTTGTTTCTGAACAATTGGGTAAATGCCAAGAAGTGGAATTGCTGGGTCATAGGGGAAATCTATGTTTAGTCTTTTGAGGAACTGCCATACTACTTTTCACAGTGGTTGAACAAGTTTATACTCCCACCAACAGTGTAGTAGTGATCCCTCCTGGCCACATTCTCACCAACATCTATTGTTATTAGATTTCTTGATCATGGCCATTCTAACTGGAGTGAGGTGGAATCTCAAAGTTGTTTTGAATTGCATTTCTTTTATGGCCAGTAATGTCAAGCATTTCTTCATGTGTCTATAGGCCATTCTTATTTCTTCTTCAGAGAATTCTGTCTTTAAGTCTTTGGCCCAGCTTTTAATGGGATGGTTGTTTCTTTGGAGATTTGTTTTAGAGAGATTCAATTTTTTTTAGCTATAGATATATTTTAAATGTGAGGCCTTTTGCATAGTTAATGAGTATCTTCTTCCACTCAGTGGGCTTTCTATTTAACTTGCTAGCTATATCCTTTGCCATACAGAACTGGCTTATTTCTTCATAATGCAAAATATTAAATTTCACATGTGCCACTTTCCTTTCAAACTGTACTCGTAATTTGAAACCGTACAGGTTTTCATGAGTCTGTGTTCTAGATATACTTGGATAAAACACTGTGAGGACAGAGAAGAATTATGTGAACTACCTCTGTTTTACTTCATGATAACTAATTTAAACATTTTTCTTTAATTTCTCAGAACCTCTATTTTAACTGGGAATTTTTAAAAATCTAAACATTAGCCGGGTGTGGTGGCTCACTCCTGTAATACTAGCTACTCAGGAGGCTGAGATCTGAGGACTGTGGTTCAAAGCCAATCCAGGCACAAAAGGACTTGAGACTCTTATCTCCAATTAAAACAGTAAGTGGCTCAAGGATAGGACAGTCCAGGGACAACGCCCAGGCCTAGGAGTAGGGTGGAAGCCTTGAGCTGAAAAGCTTATGGACGGCATCCTGGCTAAGTTCAAGCCCCATGACTCACAAAATTTAAAAAAATTCTAAATGTTCATATCTACTCCCCAGGTTATTATAAGCATCAAATAAAAAAAAAGCAATCCGTAAAGGACTGCCATTAATGACAAGAACACTGATTATATTAATACGCAAAAGATGATTAGCATGAAGATATTTAGGAACACAGGACAAATATATTTTTGTTGTTGTTTAGATTAAAACACAGGACCCATAACCATTGTTAAAGGGAATGCTAGACCTAAGGAAAATTAATTTTTGATTTAAAAAAAGCACACTTATTGGACTATCTCTATCTTGACTGGCCTGTTAACATATTTCTTTTAGCCCTAAGGGATGAAACACTCATGACATCGCTTTTGCTTTTAGGAACATGTTTACATTTCACCTTACCTTTGTAACATCATCCAGTTAAATTCAAATAGGACATGGAATTCAGAGTACTGAATGATGCTACCTATTTGAAAGTGATGCCTTACTTTTTTTTTATTTTATTTTTTATTGTAATTAGTAAAAGGGTTACATGATATTTGCCAGATAGAAGGTGCATTAATTCACATACATTGATACCCTTTCACATGTCTTGGTACCCATTTCCCTCCCCCCCATCCCCCACCCGTCTTGGTTTTCCCCCCTTCCCTATCAAATTTCAAATATCCAAATACAAATAAATTCAATATATCAGATAACAAAGTGAGATATTATAACAATATGAGATAACCAAGGGACAGCAAAGGAGATGAGAGACAACATAGTACATTAAGGACAACAATCATTCATTATATGGCTTTTGTTTCAATATCCTGGAGGTCCGTTCAATTAGCTTCACATTATATGGCCTTATGTATCAAGATTTTGCTCTATTGCAGATCTCTGCTAGCAGAGCCCAAGGTTTCTACTGATTATGACGAATGAGGGAAACCATTGAGCCTAAGTTCCCTTGAGTCTGGTGATGCCTTACTTTTTTTAAAACAATTAAGGACTGGAAGTGTGGTTCAAATGACATAGCCCCTGCCGAGTAAGCATGAGATTGATTTCAAACTAACCCTAATACTGCTGAAATAAATAACAAACAAATTAAACTAAATAGTAGGAAAGAGGAACCCCCAGACAAAGTCAGTGTCTAGGAATGTGTTACCAGATCGAGATGTAGTAAAAGGCAGGAGGTGTTACTATTAAGTTATGACTTAAGAAAAGGCAAGTTCTAATACAAGCTAGATGGATCACTTCCCCATGGGAACAAAAATAAACACTTAAGCATTTGGCAATATTCTTGGAGGACTTTCAATGTATTTTAATTGATTCTAATCTTTATTCATATTTCATGACAAGCATGAAAACCACTGGCAGAACTGTACAGAGTTAGAGGTCATAGTATAACTGCAGAAACCTGGTATCTGGGGAAATGACTGGGCATTTGGACTGTAGATCAAAGCTTAGGACTGTAGATCAAAGCTTCGGAGGGATAGAGAAGAATTGAAAATCAAGATACTTCCCAGTCCTAGGTATATATTGAACCTGAACAGGCTGTTAGGATAGCAAAAGTGGTATGCAGCAACAAGATAATACTTTAAATTATTTTTGAAATTCAAGTCTGAGATTTTGAGGAAAAAAAAAAGACAGTCATGTTATTTAAATTTAAGAACAGGGTCATCCATCACAAGACAAGCAGCAAGGATACCTTTCATTGGAATCCTAAAGAGCAAAGTAGAACACCTTCTGTCTCACTTAACTAAGGACAGAAGGGATTCGGTGCCCCAGGGCAAGGGTGATCTTTAGGTAGATTTCAGATGAAGAGTGATGAGTAGGAGGGGAGAGATTTTTAGATAGACAGCAGTAAAGGCTCTGACACAGATGCTTTATTCCTGCAAGTTCCATGTCTAAGATGACACAAAAATAGTGTGGGTTTTTTTTTCTCTAAAAGAGATATTAACAGCAACCAGAATAATACTACCTCTTCTGCTCTTCCTCCCACATTCTTCTTTTGTTCTCTGATCTCAGTAGAGATAAGTTTTATATAAATATGAGAGGCTTCATATCTGAAAAATCATGGGGAAGAAAGGTCAGACTAGAAACAACTTCAGAATCAGGCTTTTGGATTCTCTATAAAGGGTTCAACTTACATGTTTCTTTGTTAAATGCCAAGGCAGTTCTTGCGTTCTACTTTCTGCAAATCTAGCCATCTTCAATGTTTTATTATGAGCCTTACCAGGTAAATAGACATACTAGAGGTATTAGCAAGATGAGAAAGGATTGGTCTACAATGGAATATTCTTTTTTTCATATAATTTTATTATAATTAATAGAGGAGTTACATTATATTCACCAGATAGAAGGTGCATTACTTCACAAACATTGATATCCTTTCTCCTGTCTTGGTCCCCATTTCCCTCCACCCACCCCTGCCCCTCATCTTGATTTCCCCCCTTCCCTATCCGATTTCAAATAACCAAATAAACATGTATATAATATATCATATAACAAGGTAAAATACTGTAACAGTATGAGATAACCAAGGGACAGCAAAAAAGATGAGAGATAACATAGTACATTAAGGACAACAATCACTCATTACATGATTTTTGTTTCTATATCCTGGAAGTCCTTTCATTCAATGTCAACCTATATGGCCTTATACATCTAGGATTGCTCTGTTGTAAATCTCTGATAAGAGAGCCCAAGGTTTCTATTGATTATGACAAATGAGGGAAACCATTGAGCCTATGTTCCTTTGAGTCTAGCTTACTTCATTTAATATCATTTTTTCTAAGTCTTTCCATTTCCTTACAAATGGGGCAATGTTCTTTCTGACAGCAGCATAGAATTCCATTGTGTATAAAAAGCACATCTTGTTGATCCACTCATCAACTGAGGGGTGTCTAGGTTTGTTCCATATCTTTGCTATTGTAAATAGTGCTGCAATGAACATCGTTGTGCTAGTGGATTTAGTATGTCCTTGTTTCTGGATGATTGGGTAAATGCCAAGTAGTGGAACTGCTGGGTCATGGAGAAGCTCTATGTTTAGTCTTTTGAGGAACTGCCATACTGCTTTCCATAGTGTTTGAATGAGTTTTCACTTCCACCAACAGTGTAGTAGTGATCCCTCCTGGCCACATCCCCTCCAGCATCTGTTGTTACTAGATTTCTTGGTCCTGGCCATTGTAACTGGAGTGAGGTGGAATCTTTGAGTTGTTTTGATTTGCATTTCTTTTATGGCCAGACATGTTGAGCATTTCTTCATGTGTCTATAGGCCTTTCTTATTTCTTCTTCAGAGAAGACTCTCTTTAAATCTTTGGCCCATCTTTTAATGGGATGGTTGTTTCTTTGGAGATTAGTTTTGGAGTGATTCAATTTTTTGAGCTGTTGATATATTTTAGATATGAGGCCTGAGGCCTTTGTCTGTTGTATGGTCAGGGAAGATCTTCTCCCACTTTGTAGGCTTTCTAATTAGTTACAACTGAATATTCTTTTATTGTACCCAATTTTATTCAAGGTGGGGTGAATTGAAATAATTCAGTTGGCTATTTGAGGTAAATTTTGAATACTATTCAAACAATCCCTTCTGTGAGAAAATATTCTCAGTTTTCCTATCTTCTTTGGACTGATCACCAAGATTTTGCGTAATGGGTTAAAAAATCTCCCTATGAATTAAATTTAAGTCCTTAGTACTCTTGAACATCAAAGGTTCATCTATATTAGCTGGGCGCGGTGGCTCATGTCTATAATCCTAGCCACTCAGGAGGCTGAGATCTGAGGATCTCTGTTCAATGCCAGCCCAGGGACAAAAGGACCTAATATATTTATTTGACAGTCCCGGGCTTGAGCTCAGGGCCTGAGCACTGTCCTTGGACTTTCTCAAGGCTAGAGCTCTACCACTTGAGCCTCAGCACCACTTTTGTTTTTTTTTCTATGTATGTGGTACCAGGAATTAAATCCTGGTCTTCGTGCATGCTAGGCAAGCACTCTTCTACTAGGCCAAACTCCTGGCCTGGACCTGAGATTCTTATTTCCAATTAACCAGTAGAAAACTGGAAGTAGCTCTGAGGCTCAAGGGATAGGGTGGTAGCCTTGAGCTGAAGACCTCAGGAACAGCGCCCAGGCCCAGAGGTACGCCAGAAACCTTGAGATGAAGAGCTCAAGGACTGCGCCCAAGTCCAGAGTCCATAATTGACCAAAAAACAAAAACAAAACATTCATCTATATGCAATGGAAGTCTGCCTTGATTAAGAAAGCCTGTTTGAAAACTATCTAGTAAGTATTAAGGTGTTTTTTAGGATGAGAAGGTTCTGAGAAGCTCTACTGATGTACTCAACTGCAGCTGATACTTGCTTTCTTGCTCTTTAGCAAGATGCTTCACATAGGATTTGTTTTTTATTACAAGCTAAATCATCTCAATGAAAACTGTCTTGTGTGTTTGTGCCAGTAGCAGCACTTGAACTTAAAACTTCTGATTCTCATTCAGTCTTTTAACTCATGGCTGGAGCCCCACAAATTGAGCCACACCTCCAGTCCACTTTTTGTTGTTGTTTTATTTTGGTTTTGCTGGTCAATTAGACATTGGGTCTTGCAGGCTTGTTTGCCTGGAGATGGCTTCAAATTTTAATCTTTAGATCTCGGACACCTAAGTAGCTAGGATTATGAGCATGTGCCACAAGCACATGGCTGAGAACTTCTAGAACTGAATTTACAATGATTTGTTTTGGGGTGTTTTTTTTTTTGCTATTCTGCTGTTTCTAAGTCAATTTCCTCTCAGAAAATTTAGATCTGACTGAGAAAATAGCCTACAGATAGACTGAGGAAGAACAAAAGGTCACAAGTTGGATGTCTCAGGCTATTTCTGCTACACTAACAAAATACCTTAGGCTGAGTAATTTGTAAATAACAACACAAAAATTCTCATAATTCTGGAGTGTGCAGAGTTTAAGATTAAGGTCCTTGAGATCTTACTGGGTCACTCGCTAGTTCACAAGATTCCCGGCCTGCTACTTCCTTATAAGGGGTGTGCAGGGGGGCGAGGAACTATTCCCAGGAATCTTTTACAAAGGCACTAGGGACATTCACGTCTTGCTAGTTACTTCCCGGAGGCCCTCAAGTTTCCTATCACCACACTGAGATTAGGTGTGGATAGGAATTTGCAGATAGATGAACATGCTCAGGTTTTGGCAATGGTTGAGAAAAATCAGGAAGAAAAATAGTTGAAAATGTCAGAATCTAGGCAGGAAATTCACTAAAATAGGGACAGCCTAGAAATAAATGCCAGGCTTGGGGATGCCTGTACATAAAGCATACTAGATATGTGCGAGTTGTTTATCAGCACAGGATGGAGATAGGAAGACACTTGACTTACACACTTTCAAAGAAAATGCAATTTGTTTCTTCATATGTATTTTGGTGTGGTATTAATATTAAATCATTAGTGCTATTTTTCCATCTTTCCTTGGATGTCCTTTGTAGAACCTGATGAGAAATTCAAATGAATCCCCACTCATTATGTGGCTTGCACTTTCCAATCAGAACTAGCAAATAAAGTGTTTGGCTGCTCCTAATTCAGTTTAATTTGTAATGCCTGGCTATTGGACAGCATCTTATCTCAGAGTTCTCTTAGAAAATTTGTCTACACAATGAAAAAACAGGACTTAACATACAATGGGTACCTGTTGTGTGCCAAAACCTGTGTTGAACTCTTTATACATAGTAATTTACTTAAAGTCTTCAGTAAACAAAGCTATGAGCTTTGCAGATGAATACATTAGAACTTTGATGGTTGAAGTGATTTGCTCCTCGGTCTTCAGCTAGTAGAAGAGCAAAATGGAATTCAAAAGCTATTGTCCTTTCTTGCTCTTCTATACTGTCTCTCTTTTGTGGATTTCAGATTTCAGCCTATTCCTTGAAGTCTAGACTGCAGGAAGCTAGATGTTACAATAACCATGACAACAACTAATAACAAAGTTGATCTCATAGCAATACCCATTCTCAGACAACATCTGATTCATTTAAGTCATTTTCTCTCCAGAGCAATATTATTTTCCCCAAGTCTAACATGCACAAAACAATAAAAGAAAACTAGGGGGAAATCAACTGTAATCTCAGTACCATGCTTAATAAATGCTGGTCTTGTATAGATGAAATGGCATAAATAAAAGGAACTTCACTTAGTTACCTCTGCTCTCCCCATGACAAAGAGTCACATGTTACAAATGGCAGAATTGCCATCATGGCCTGCATTTCTTGCAAAATGTTGAAGGAGGGAGCTAGGTGAAAATTCCCTGGGCTTGTAATCTCATCTCCTTCAATCTCTTTTTCTCTCTTTCTTTTTTCTTTTGGACATTGGCAAGAGTGTGTGGTCTGGACGGGAGCTCTGATTGCTTTTTGTAAGGTTCTAGCACCTTTTTCAAGGGCCCAGCAGTCAGATGCACAGACTGAATGCCAAAAGTGGTTTGTTATTTCCAGTTCTGCTCTAGCCTCAAGACCTTGACATTCTGGAAGTCTAAGAATTCACCACCTCTCTCAAGTGCATGAGTATCAAAAGGCATGAGTATCCTGTAATGTCCCACTAGCAAAAATGTCCTTCTTGAATTCCTGATATTCAAGAATGGGAGAGGCTCCTGGGAAGAAGCCAAGCTGAGACCTTATTTTTTATTGAGAATTGCATGGGTATATGCAGGTGAGAGGGATGAACATATTGGCATCTTCCACTGTGCTTCCCAGGCTAGGCCTCCCATGTATTGTACATAAGTGACTTCTCTGTTTAAGTCTGTATTTTTCTACAGCACAGATTCCCAAGTAGGCCCTGGGAAGCTGAGAAGCCTGTGAATTTAATAAGTCTCAAAGCCTTTTTCTGGTTTTGTGTTACTGATTCAATAGTAAAGGATCAATTTATATTAAAGGCCAAATATTAAAAATTCTACAGAGGACTCTGGGGTTTCCATTTTGAAATTTAATTGAAATCAGTGTTATGTTGTTCACAGATGAAAAAATGAGCAGGTACATTTGAGGGGCTTACAGTGATAGGTCTATACTGTGAAATGAAACTCAGCAGGGAAGAAGGTAAAACATTGATTTTTTTCTCAGAATAGGTGTGTATGTGTGTGTGTATGTGTATGTACTGAAGAATGCTTCTGAGTATCATCAGTATCTCATATTAGCCAAATTTAGAATTTCCTGTCTTTTGCAGTGCCTAGGAATGATAGGTGATACTTTCACTGGCTATTATATTGCAACCATGTGTGAAACCTTGCATAACAAATAAAGACAGAACTGCACCTAGAATTGGGCTATATTCCAGATGTTTAATTTTAGCTGTTCTATATAACTTGGATTGTGTTTTCCTCAAAAAATTGAATTCCATTGTGTAATGAGTTTACTGACAAGCTATACAAAAGATATTTCATCCCTAATATGTTTTGAAGAAGGAGATGCACCCTATAATGTGCTAGGCATGTTGGGGCCCTAAAAACTCAGTGATAAATTCCCTCAAGCAAGTCACATTGCCATGAGAAACACAAAGTATTATCACAGACTTCATTGTGGAATGGCGTGTGTTGTGAAATACTTAAACAATAGTTCTCTTAAGGATTCAAAGGAAAGAAAAATAAAATTACTTTTGAAATAAATATTGTGAAATCAGAGAACATGTAAGTAAAATGTGGGTCCCTCTTTGGAAAGGTACTACTGTTTTATCATGAAATGGAGAATTAGGAGATCATAAAGGAAGGTACACAATAAAATGAGGAAGAACATTTCCTGGTTTTCTATTTATTTTTTTTTATGTATGTGCTTACTTACTTAGTTATTTGTTGCTCATCCTGGGACTTGAACTCAGGGGTAGGCATGGTCCTTGGGCTTTTCTCAAGGCTAACATATTACCACTTGAGCCCTAACATCACTTCTGAATTTTTCTGTGTATGTAGTACCTAAGAATCAAACCTAGGGCTTCATGCATGCTAGGTAAGCACTCTACCACTAGGGCATACTCCCAGCCCTTTATTTATTTATTTATTTATTTAATAAAACAGGAGCAGTATAGTACAGTTGAATTGTTTTAATTAGTAATTTTCCTTAGTATTGAGCAGAATTCTTAGACTATTTTTAAGCATAGTATTACCTCTGTTTTATTACTGAAAAATTTCTTAAATGGCTTATAAAACTTTCAATATATTTCTTTTTAGATCAATGTTTCTAAATTATATTACTTTAGGAATCTGAATATTTATTCTGAACTTTTAGAGTACTCTAATTCATAATATCATAAATATCTCTAACTTCTAAAAACCCATATATATTTTCAATTTTCATTCATGATGACATCAAATATATACTTTGCATTTAGTATAGAAAAATATATAATATTATGCACCTTACAAGTCACTGATTTTATGACTTTTAGAAATATATGTTAAACTCATTAACTTTCAGCATTTATTTCTTTATAAAGTAAGACATTTTGTATATATGGACCACTAAAAATTACTTCATCTGAAACCCACAAGAGATTTATAATATTTTTTATATCAGATATTATTCCCACTTTATTATAGCATTTTTCTGTTAAGTATTTAGAATTTGTAGATGGAATGGACTTTTGTCTTAGTGAAATTTTTGTTACTTATTTATAATTTAATTGCAAATGAATAGAGATGAAGATCTTTACATAACAATCTTATGCACTGAGATTTGTTTATCTGCTCCTGAAATGGGTTTAATTCTTGGTAAATCATTCATAAATGACTTATGTAATTGGGAGAAATTTTGTCCTCTGCTTGAGAAGGTATCACATTTTGTATATAGTCATGAATTAAATTATATTGCCTCTGAGATTTGATAAAACATTTGACTAAATCCATGGCAATGGAAAAATAGAAGAGGAGGATGGATTGGAAAGGTGGAGGGTAATTGGTGATTGCTAGATGTTATGGAAATTAAAATCTAGATCTAACAGCCTTCTCATGAATTATTGCATGGACTTTGGTGTTTAGACTGAAGTGAGAAATACAGAGGTGTTAAAATAGTTTGCAGAAGTAGAATGAGAAGTTGAGTTTTGAAATGTTACTTTTGTGGTGTGACATTGGGTTAATATTCATAGGAGGAAGTTGAAAATATGTATGTATAGCTCAGCAAAGAGACCTAGCTTGGGAACTCTATTTTAGGAAGGCATCCACATCAAGGGAGTAATTGCAGCCCAAGCAAAGTAGATAGAATGAGAAGAGAAGGCAGCCAAGGACACACTTTGAAACCTATTAAAATGCATTATTATATGTATTACCTTTTCACATGCCTTCCTATGGAGTATTTTGCTGCTAAATTGGCAAAAGGCAGTGATTATGTAAGTGACTCTTGGCTGCTGTTACTGACAAGTTAAGCCCAGACTCTCAGACCTGGAATGTTTCTAGTGGCACAGCCTTCAGGGCTTGTCCAGAGAAGCTGGACAGAGTATATATCCATAATCATGTTCCTGCTGATTTAGCTTCCCTTACTAAACATGTGGGCCCACCTACTAAAATACAACTAAACTGAAGTTGAATAGAGGATGGGGCAAGGAGCATATAACGTACATGAAGGGAACCGATAGCATGCTTTCTTTCTTTTCAACCCTTTTGTTTGTTTGTTTGTTTTTGATCATGGCAAAATTGAAGGGGGAGGCTCTTATGGTCTATACTTGTATTCCTAATTATTCAGTAGGCTCAGATCTGAGGATCACAGTTTAAAGCCAGACTAGGCAGAAAAGTCCTTAAGACTCATTAAGCACCACAATGCAAGAAGCCAGTAGAGCTGTGGCTCAAGCGATAAAGTGCCAATCATGATAGCACCCAAGCTTTGAGTTCTAGCTTCAACATGGGCAGAGAGAAACAAATTGAGAATGAGAGACAGAGAGACAGAAGAGAGAGAAATACAGAAACAGAGAGAAAGAGAGAGAGGGCAGAAGAAACAAAGAGAGGAGAAAGAAAGGGGAGAGGATCAGGAGAGACAGACAGACAAACAGAAACAGAGATAGAGAGACAGAGGTAAAATTCCAGCAGGAAATACTTCCAAGTAAATAAAGAAAAAGTTCACATTGCCCTAGTCAAATACTCATCTCTGCTGTTTCCATCCTAGTAAAGAATTACCATTCTAGTGCCATGGCTCAGGAAGGCATTTGGTCATGCATAACATTTCAGCAGCTCACAGTAATCTTTTTGCTTCCTGCTAAGCAAAGGCTAAGGACACTAGGCAAAAATCAAATAAATGAAAGAGTCAGCTTATCTTGTTTGAATTGTATCTATGCTCATTTATCTTCCTACCCATCCTACCATGATGCAGACCAGTAAGAAATGTATTTAACCAATCTAACCTTTCAGGTTTGCACCAAAGCCTGTGGGAAGAAGATGGCTGAATTACCAAACAGCAATTTAAGCTTGAGTGATGCTTTGCTTGTTCTGCCTCCATTTCTTCATTGGTAGAAGCTGGGCTTAGAAAGTAGCATCTTTATGGTATCAGCTCTCACTGAAAACTCTGATCTGTTGAGTGTAGGAAAATAAGAAAACAAAAACAGAGATGGGGTTGGTAGCTCAAGTAGTAGAGCATCTGCCTGGTGAGTGTAAAGCCCTAATTTCAAATCCTAGCAGCACTATGAATCAATTTAAAAGAAAAAGAAACAAACCTCCTGATCTTCATGTGAAGTACAATTGCACAACCAAATTGTTTGTCAGGCTTAGAGTACCACTGTGAGGATGGGAAGATTGTAAGACACAGAGCCATTCATCTTCTCAGCCTCGCATCTTAAGAAGCAGGCCTTCCCTGGGGTAGACAGCAAGACCATCTTTCAGTTTGGAAACTGGGTCTGCCCCTCTGAAATAAATCACATGCGAAAAAATATAGACAGTGATGCCATTTTTAGATGGTTCTGTTGTCAACAGTAAGCACAATTTAAAGTAGAGCCAGATGCCACGTCCCCTTCTCAGGATATTTAAGAATCTAGTTTGTTGCTGACTGGGCAAAGTTGATGTTTGGACTATGTATAGAGACAGATACAAAATCTTTCTAATCAACAGAATAAACAGCATTGCGTTTAGATTTCGTGGCAATTTGACACATGAGATTTAGGGGATTTGCAAGATTGAGGTTATTAGAAGAGTGCAGTCTACATCTTTTATTGAATATGCATTTATGTGTCCAAGGTTGTGGTTTAAAAATAGGCATCAGGCAGTTACACATACAAAGGTAATCACAGCTCTCATAGTAATAACTTTTGTAAGTACCTTTCTCTTATTCACTCAGGCAGGCAGACTCAGTGATTTATACGAATTGTGAATGTTCTGCTAGGCTGCTTCTTTCCAAGACCAGGTATCTTCTCTTATAATTCTTTTACTGGAATGCATCCTCAGAAGGCAATGCCCTCTCAAACAAACAAACACACTTAAAAAAAAAAAAGAAATTGGATGCAGAAGCTACATGCTTTCTAACTATATAAATACATTTGTCAGAGAGCTCACAGTTCAGAAAACTAAAAGGAAACTAAGTTAGCTAAAAATATTCTTTGTAGCCTGAATATACTTGCTTATGTATGTTTGTCTGTATGCATGTATACGTATGTATGTATGTATGTATGTATATATGTATGTATGTATGTATGTATGTCTGCTACTGCATGTATGTTTAATATATTAACGTGAGGCTTATTTATCTCTTTCCATGATTTCAGCACAGTCCTCTCCTTTGGATTTGGGATACTAAACTGATTTGCCTGTATTTATATTGTGATGCCATGGAGAAGCCATTGCTGTGTCGTAGCCCATACTTAAAATGTGCTCAGAGTGGACCAAAAAAAATGCTTTACTTGCCTTGCTCTACCTTCTTTTAACACTATTTAATAGAGTGAACCTCACTGCATATTCTCTACAACCTTCAAACAAAGAATTGAGCTTATTATTCTTACCCTATCTTTTAAATCTTCTTGTAAGTCACACCTTCTTGATTTGAGCATGGAGAATGGCCATTAGCTGAACAGTCTGATTATCTGGGTACCTGAATGTGGATATCTGTAATGGATCCTTGGAACAAATTTAGAGAATTGTTATTACTGTTTGTGTCATCTGATGTGCAACCCAAACAGCCCATTAGGACTACAACTGAATAACTGAGTCTACTTCTCAAAATTCAACTCTCTCTTCAAAATCTATAGGAAGAAAGCAGTATGGCAGTTCCTCAAAAGACTAAACATAGAGCTCCCCTATCACCAGCAATTCCCTACTTGGCATTTACCCAACTGTCCAGAAACAAGGGCATACTAAAGCCACTAGCACAATGATGTTCATTGCAGCACTGTTTACCGTAGCAAAGATATGGAACCAACCCAGATGCCCCTCATTTGATGAGTGGATCAACACAATTTGGTATTTATACACAATGGAATTCTATGTTGCTGTCAGAAAGAAGGACATTGCCCCATTTGTAAGGAAATGGAAAGACTTAGAAAAAAATCATATTAAGTTAAGGAACATAGGCCCAATAGTCTCCCTCATTTGTCATAACCAGTAGAAACCTTGGGCTCTCCTAGCAGGGATCTACAATAGAACAAAATCTAGAGACATTAGGCCAAATTGTATGACACTGAATGTAAGGACCTCCAGAATAAGGAAAAAAAAGCCATATAATGAGTGACTGTTATCCTTAATGTACTATGTTATCTCTCATCTCTTTTGCCATCCCTTGGTTATCTCATATTGTTACAATATTTCACCTTGTTATCTGACATATTTTATATGTGCTTAATTGGTTATTTGAAATTGGATAGGAAGGAGGGAAATCAAGATAAGCTGGGGGAGGGGGAGAGGGAAATGGGGACCATGTCACAAGAAAGGGTATCAATGTTTGTGAAGTTATGCACATTCTATCTGGTGAATATAATGTAACCCTTCTATTAATCACAATAAAAAATTAAAAAAAATATCTGTAGGAAGCCCAAGTTAAAAAAAATGGCTACCAAAAGAGTATCTTTTGGAAATCCACATATATCAACAATTTAAAATTTTTAGAAACTACTACAGTTGAAAAATTATCTGAGCTGGCACTGATGGCTCATACCTATAGTCTTAGATACTCAGGAGCTTCCTATCTGAAGATCTTAGTTTTTCAGCCAGCCCAGGCAGGAAAGTCTGTGAAAATCTTAATTCCAGTTAAGTCCCTCTTCCCACCCCCACCAAAAAATGGGGCGGGGAGTTCTCAAGTGGTAGAGCTCTATCCCTGAGAAAGCCTAAGGACAGTGCTCAAACCCTGAGTCCAAGCCCCAGGATTGGCAAAAAACAAAAAACAAAAAAATAACCTGGGAGTAATGCTGGGGTTCAAGTGGTAGAGCAGTGGTAGAGCACTAGACTCAAGCAAATAAAAGCTCAAAGACAGCATCCAGGACTGGCAAGAAAAACAAAAATCTTGTTTTGCTTTTTGTTTTTTTTAAATCTACTGTTTCCCAAACTTACTTTGCTATGAGAATTATTAATGCATAATATTTACCATTATATAGAATTTGGAGAAGCACTAAACCCTATAAACGTAGAGAAAAAGAAAAGCATGGTTCTCTGTCACAGACTGCTGAATGTGAGTCCTTTAGTCAGTGATCCTCCACTTCCTTTAGCTTATTTAGACCCCTGGGACTTCCTTAGGGGATATTATGAGCTAGTCTTTTGGATGTAGAGTGGGATTTGAATTCTGAGTGGAAGGCTGAGTTGACTAGAGCTCATAAATTGTTCCTGAATGAAGTGGCACTTTGCCTTTCAGCCTGGATTCCTAATGTTGTTTCTCTCATCCATCAAACTTGCCCTCCCAATTTAATTAACATGAGAGACTGAAGGTGAGAGCCAGTGATTTTTGCCAGAAGCACTTCTAGGTCTATTCTAGCAAGCAAGGAGTCAGTGCTCCTCTTTTCATTTTAAAGAAAGTCCAGACATTCTTAAAGTGTATTCTATTTTTAACAAAACACTATTAAACTGTCACATCCCTTCTTTTCTGTTTTCTTTTCCGTTGCTGCTGATGGTGACCAAGATATTTGTACAAGAATAAAAGCTGTCTCCTTTACATTCAACTGACATCTCTACTTCCTTGATTTTCTTATTTTGCATTTCTATAGACTTTATCTTTGCAAAAGGCTTCTTACAATCATTTTTTAGTTATCCTCCCCAGTTTCCCTATTAGGCAGAACACCTCTGCCATTTCAAACCCCTCTTCTCAGGTCCTCCCTTTTTCTTTTCACAGAGAGAGCAGAGAAGTAAATTAATAATGATGGCCTACTGTGTGTCAAGCTTTTTCTTTTAAATCATGTAATTACCATAATCCTCCAAGAGTAATAAGGTTTCTGGATTGGATTTAGTGAGTTCATGCTGTTCTGCCTTCCTCCTTCCCAGTTTGCTACAGAGGAAATTATATATAACAATAACAACTGGCCAAATTGGGGGAGAGGGAGATGATCGCTTTAATAATAGCCAGGCAAACATCTGAGAAATATCCTCTTCCACCCCAGTTCACATGGATGCACACCACAGCCCAGCCCTATCCAGTTTTGTCTCTGATAAGAGGCACCAGTGGAAGCAAGACTCAGAATTCTCCATCATAAGTGAGATTTTTAATGCCTCCTCATCCTACCTTTCACATTTAAATGCTTAGGTCAGTATTTAATATATCTAGGAGGGCAGAGACAAGAAGTGGCCATAGAAACAGACCTAGAGGTCTAGCCCCAAAGGCAGGCCTCACTCAAGGAATTTCCAGGTGGAATTAGAGATCTCACATGCTTGGGCACTGAAAATGCCCCCAAATTACAAGAACTTAAAAACCCGACTTCCAGACACAAATACCCTGTACTTATATAATCATAATCATTAAAAGTGAGGTTCTATTCTATCAGATAGGAACAAGAACTGAGGTTAAGCTACTTCACGTACATTTAGAAAAAATAAGAAGAGAAGCAGTAATTTTCTTCCCCAGTATTGATGAACGGCACCATGTAATACATATGAAAATAAAGGCACAGGTGATCAAATGAATGATTAGTCTTTAAGCCATATAAGCATACATAACCAGATCAATTGTCTATATACTTTCTTTTCCGTTAGTACAGGGGTTTGAATTTGGGGTCTTGCATTTGCTAGACTAGTACTCTACTATTTGTATTGTGCCTTTTGTCCTTTCTTTTACCATAAATTTAGGGTAGCTACCTTGACCTCAGTCCTCATGTCTGGCAAGAGAAGAATTCAGGCAAGATACAAACATAGTAATGATGAGAGAAAAGCTTATTAGAAAAGAAATATGACAGACAAAAATACATGACGTAGATATGCCACTGAGAATAAAAGGAATTTTGGCCCTGCTCAGCCATCTTCCTAACATAGCTTGGCCCTGGGATAAATAATGAGAATTGTAGTCTTGATGGGTGGCATTCATCAAATTGGTGGGTTACCTTTCTGTAAATTATAAGGGCAAAGATTTACTCTCCCATCTTTATTTCCTCATTCTTTGGTCCTTCTTTCTAATTTTCTTGCTGTCCCCTCACCATTTCTATGTCATGTAGGTTTTAGTTTATCTGTTTATCCTGCCATCTATCTGCAAGTTCTATTGCCTGAAATTCCCTGATTGGCTGATTTTCTACTACCTCACATCATTCTTATATCTTGTTTCTGGAAGTGTAGGATGACCCATTTTTTTCTGTCTCTTGGACCCAGAGACATTGTCCTTTCGTCTACTACTTCCATCTTGTTCTAGTTTAATGATGATTTTTATATCTTAGAGACTAATGCATTCGTTCAGAAGAATGTGTTCTATATTACCTGAATATTGGACACCTTACAATTATACGGACCTGGAACTAGGTAGCAGTCAGTTTCAGTAGAATAGCTGTATGACAACTATCTTGACAGCTGAAGGCCATTATTTCTAACTCCTAGTATTCTTTCTTTATAGGAGACCTGTTAGAACTTTAATATGAGGGTCTTTAAGGTTTTCACACAGTCCTGAGAATTGGATTTGATGCTTTATTATTTTTCTTTTAAATCTTAGCACTAGAGAATGACACTAAAAGGACAAAGAATTGTAGAAAAACTGGTAAAGAGTACAAATGGTAACCAATAATCAATAACCCCATTAAAAAAACAAAACCTGAAAATGAATGCAAATATTTAAAACTTACAACACTGTAAGTACATTAAATAAGAAAAAATATCTTAACAGATCCATCAATAGATTTTAAAGCTGTCAGCATTTTGTAATAATAAATGATCACAATAATCCTGGCTCTTCAAAAAAGAAATTGAACTAATTGTAGTGTTTTTGAATTGGGAAGATTATATATGTGGTACACATAAGAAACTGTTTCTGTCCCAACTAATCATTTTCTCTTACTACTTATTACAACTATTTAAAGAGCAAACAAAAATTTGGTCTTCCAGAATGAATCCCTACCCAATTTCCTCAGTAAATGTGGTCATACTACATATATACATATATATATATAATATTCTGCCTAGAATAAGTACACTGGAAGGTAATTACCAATATACCACATATTCCTAAATACTAAACCCATTTCACTCTCAGTGCTACTCATCACACATCCCATACATCTGCTCAGAGGAATATATTGCCTTTTTCATGCACTCCTCAGAAAGAGATGTCATATTGAAAAATGATTTGTTGTTTATCTAAATTTCAAAGTTAGCTAGAGAACCCAATAGTTTCATTTTCTCATTTTAGAAACCATTCTCAATCATTTGTATAACTAGTGCAGTTCTGCTATCTTGTGGAGGTCTTTGCTCTCAGTATCTGAAACTTAGCAGACATTTGACTCCATCTATTAATGAGCAATTAGTCTGCAAAGGGCTTTGATGATACCAAACTATTCATCCCTAAAGTCTTTAGTGATTTTCCTACCAAGTCTCCAAAGCCTCATCATTTATAGTTAAGAGATTGAACTGCACAGGTGATAAGAGCTGTGGCTGGCAACACAGAACAAAGAATCATAGAACGATCAGATAGTTAAAGGACATATTCTACATTTATACCTGATGGTTCTGAGAATTGTCAGGGGGAAGAAAGCATAACACAGACTTTACATAGGCTATGAATAAAGCACTGTTCCACATTTTTTTATGTGTCTAAATGTAGTAAGAGGTGTTAACTCTTAATATGCCTTTGCCCTTCTTTCATTTTTCTGACTTAGTCATCTGTATTTGATTCTCTCGGGAATAATGAAAGACAGTCAAAGTGTGTTGTGAGTTTTGACAGCCAAGGGTAAACAGATTTCAAAAACATGATGTTTCTTTTGTAATTTAAATAACGGAGAGATTTGTGGGTAATATGTATAATATGTGTTTACCGGTAATGAGCTAGCAGCAGGAAGAGGGAGAAAATAGGAGTGAACCATCAGTGTTGTTCTGCTTTTAATCATTAGATTGATTCTAAATTTTTCATGTGTGTCAGTCTCATTATACGCAAATGAATCCTCCTTTTCATGGGTTGATACTTTTTTTCTGAATACCTCACAGGAAATATATGTACCTACATTTTGTTTTGTTTTTTAGTTTGTCATGAGCAGAGAATTAATTTTGCATACTAAGAGTCCTAACTCAGAAAATGGTAGTTTTAAATAAGATGTGAAAAAGAAGAGCTTTGCTTTTTATTTAATGTACATTGTCTCCCAAAATTCTAACATAAAAGTAGATATCTCAAAATAAGCTTGTTTTCAAGATGAGAAGTTAAGAAATGAAGTATATGCTGAGAATACATGAGCTTATCTATGTCTGTCACTGCTTTTTGGGTATCCTCAAACTGAAATTCACTTCTCATCTTTGTTCCTACATGTAATTAAGTCCAAAATGAGGGAATAAAGGGTATATTAGGCAAGGAATTGTTAGGTTCCTAGCAGATGAGACAGAAATAATTGACACAAGTTATACCTTTGTCTCTGCAATGTTAAGTAAGATAGTACAGCAAAAAGTAAGTAACTTTCTATTGGGTGCTAATAATAAACCAGCTAGTCATAGGATCATCTACAGACCTCATAATCATATTCTCTTCTCTCTAACTGTATGCACCAATCACTCAGCTTCTTTTTTAAAAATTAATTTTATTGTCAAGGTGATATACAGAGAAGTGACAGTTACATATGTAAGATAACGAATGTACTTCTTGTTGAATACTGTTACCCCCTCCCACTTTCCGGAATGATGCAGTGTGAATCCCAATAGTCATTTATTTCTATGTGAATACATAAAGGTTGACAAGCATTATCTCTTACTGCGGGTCCATTTTTACTTGTTTTCTTTTATTTTCTGGGGAAAAAAGAAAACAGGATCAAGAAACTTTGATCAGAAAAGAGTAGGTAGAGATAGGCTTTGGAAATTCAGAAAGGGAAGAGTCAACAGAAAGTAAAAGAAGGCAAATTAACTGGAAGGGTGTGGTTTGTATACCTATAATATCAGCTACTTGGGAGACACAAATCATGGGGATAGTAGTTTCAGGCCAGCCCATAAAAAAGCTAGAAGAGACTTCCATCTCCATCATCAAATGAGTGGGATGGGAACATGCTTATAATCCCAGCTATATAGGAGGCAAAAAATAATAGGAGGAAAATTGTCTAGGATTGGACCGAGATCTTATCTAAAAAAAACAAAGCAAAACAAAAACAAAAAGTATAAAGAGAGGGCCGGGAGTTTGGCCTAGTGGTTAAAGTGCTTGCCTAGCATGCATGAAGACCCGGGTTCGATTCCTCAGTACCACATACATAGAAAAAAAAAAAAAGCCAGAAGTGGTGCTGAGGCTCAAGTGGTAGAGCTCTAGCCTTGAGAAAAGTCCAAGGACAGTGCTCAGGCCCTGAGCTCAAGCCCAGGACTGGCAAAAAAAAAAGTATAAAGAGATCAGAGGCCACTGCTCAAATGCTTGTGGAGCAAGTGTAAAAACCGGAGTTTCAACCTCAATACAACACACATGAAAGAAGAAATAATGAAGAAGGGAGCGGGGGGAAGAAAAGAAAGGAAAAAGAGAAAGAGAAAAGAAAGGAAAAGAGAGAATGTGAGAGAGGAAGGAAGGAAGGAAGGAAGGAAGGAAGGAAGGAAGGAAGGAAGGAAGGAAGGAAGGAGAAGGAAGGGAGGAGGGAGGGAGGGAGGGAAGGGAAGGGGAAAAGAGGGAAGGAGGGAGAAAAGAGGGAAGGAGGGAGAAAAGGAAGGAAAGGAAGGAAGGAATGGAAGAAAGGTACAAAAAGAGGATAGAAGGAGAGGAAAAACAGAAAGAAGACCAAAAAAAAAAAAAAACCTAAAACTAGGCAAACTTTCTTTCTAATTGAGGTTTAATTCTACTGGAGGTTGAGAACATCTTATCTATGACTGAAAATGTGAGGAATACCTAATTAATAATGTCTAAATGAGCTACAGTTGCTGTATCATTTTATAGAGAGTTTAAACACATTAGAAAAATAAATTGTTCTTGTTCGATCATTATGTGTGCATTAGTATTAATCTGTTAGATTGTTGATAACTGTAGCCAGGTTTTTGCAAGTTTAAGAAATAGTCTTTCAAATATCATAGAAAGAGCACACATAAACATATTCTATACTGAGTGTGTGTGCAGAATTATAGGTGCTTTAGAGATTTAAGAATTGAGGTGGAATCTTATTTTATCTAACTCGAAGAGAAATCAAGTTTGCTGTATTGAATTGAAATCTCATTAAAATAGAAGTTTACTGCTGTAGAATATGAAGTAATATATAGTTTATTGAGTTTTTTATTTGTTTACATAAAACAAGTGTTAGGTATGCAGTATGTCTGCAAACAGTAACAAACAGGAAAGAGGCAAGAGAGGATGTTCCTGCCAGTTCTGAGTGAGTATCTAAAATTATTTCTTCCGCCATAACTATATTTAAATGCTGTATAAAAATTCTCTTCATATGAATTATGTGTTTTTCACATGAGATTAGTAGCGATGGAAGTATGAACATGTTTTCTTTAAAACCGTTCAGTTGTTAGGACTAATTTTTAGGCAGTAGCCTGGTGAAGAGGCCCAAACAGAATTATTATTACCATATTGTTTATGGAGACTTCATATTTAGCAAGGAAGCAAATTATTCTTGTAGGATTATCATATAGACTATTAATCTCCAAGGCCACTGCCAGTTTTCACTCTGTAAGTTCACATTCGGAGGTCATTTCATGGATAATCCAATGCTGCTGCATTCATTTATAATATATTAAGGGCAAATGAGCCCATGGAAAAGCCAAATCTTCTGAGATTTAACCAGTTTCCTATTCATTTAGAAATATTACATTTTCCTGGACTCAGATCTACTGGACTTTATAATTTGATCCCCTCTTAGACTCTTACATCCTTTCTAAATAGGACTTTAGTTTTAACAACCAAATCCAAGTTTCATTCTTTTTTAAGCTTTATAAACACATACAAACACACACACACACCATACTGTGCAAAGGACTGTGAGAAAACACCATATCCAATATTAGATATATTTCGATTTTACAGATATTCAACCTCAGATTTTCCATTAAGTAGGATGACAGCTTATTTCATTACAGTTTTGCAACATAAGAAACATTGTCAATCCTCAGTCTCAGCCTCTCAGCTTCTGTTGCTGTGTCCAGAGTAGATAAAAAGGACGCTGTTCTTACCCTACCTGAACATGGGTGCTGAGGGATTGATTCAGTGGGAATGAAAACATTCACAGAAGCCATTGTCTCAACAGAAATCGTTAAGGGAGACATGGGCTTTTTGTTACACTCTTCCCTAACCTATCTGTTCTTTCTGGTAGAAGAAAGAGACTAAGGCTTTTACTGTCCTAAAGTCTAGTATAAGGTTTATCTCTCCTCAAAATTATTTTCTAACCACAGGCATAGAATAAACCAAATTTCTTTCTTCACAGTCTCAACCATCCAGTTTTGCTATGAAGTTGATTTTCTTTTTTTCTACATTTATCATTCTTCCAAATAGTCTGCAATCAGAGTAACACACTGGGAAGGAACAATTAAGAAAAAAAATGTTGGAATCTATTCATCCTATCTATTCTTTATGTGAATTTTCTTTTTTTCCAGTCCTAGGCCTTGAACTCAGGGCCTGAGCACTGTCCTTGGGCTTTCTCAAGGCTAGAGTCTACCACTTGAGTCACAGCACCGCTTCTGACTTTTTGTGTGTATGTGGTACCTAGGTCTTCATGCATGCTAGGCAAGCACTTCATCACTAGGCCAAACTCCCAGCTAATGTGAGTTTTGTTATGTTCCAGCACTGGGGTTAGAACTCAGGTCATGGGTACTATCCCTGAGCTCAAGGAAAGAGCTCTACCATTTGAACCACATTTTGATTTTTAGCTTTTTGGTGGATATTTGGAAATAAAAGATTCACAGACTTTCCTGCCAGGGATAGCTTTGAACTATGATCCTCAGATCTCAGCATTCTAAGTAGCAAGCATTACAGGTATGAGTCACAAAGCCATCCAAGAGACTGACCAGTAAGCAAGGATGCCTGGTTCTCAGTACCAATAGGGTTTACATTGGAGTGGAAATGGGTCAGTGAGAATACATTTTCACATCATTCAAAAAATACTAATTTGAGGAAGAAACTGTGGAGATTTGTAATTCAACAGGAAGGGTGGCTTATACCAGAAGACAGTATTATATGAGGGCAGATGTATTGTAGATGTTAAAGATGTAACTCACTAGGTTTTGGAGAACATGAAAATCAGAAGCAGTCTAAAAGGCTGAGGATCGTCATAGGAAGATAAACATGAATGCACTAAGTAAAGGGGTCTTCATACAGCTATATCATTGACAAAAGAATTAATTACTAAATGAAAGGACCTCCAGGATGTAAAAACAAAATAACATACTATGTTATTTCTCATCTCTTTTTCTGTCCCTTGGCTATCTCATATTGTTACAGTATTTCACCATGTTATCTGATATATTGTATACATGCGTATTTGGTTATTTGAAATTGGATAGGGAAGAGGGAAAACCAAGATGAGGGGCAGGAGTGGGGGGAGGGAAATGGGGACCAAGACATGAGAAAGTATGTGAAGTAATGCATCTTTTATCTGGTGAATATAATGTAACCCTTCTATTAATTACAATAAAAAATATATGAATAAAAGAATTAATTGGCACTTAAAAAGCTTTTGCTCTCTGCAATCTTGCTGTTATATTACATGGCTTATGAAGAGAAAATGGAATAATAACTTTGATAATGCCTTCTATATCAATGGAATTGTGTGGGGAGCTAATTCAGATAACCCCACAAGCACAGATGTATTTTCAGTGAACAAATGAAGGACAAATCTTTGCTTTCTAATTTATCATTTTTTAATCTAAATGACAAGACTTTCTTTTCCCCTTAAAAGTGTCTGTGACATAGCCAGTGCATTTGGGCTTCATATATGTATGAAGCCACAGTACTGTATAAAACCCTCCAAATTCTATACTTTCTTAATTATGCCTTGACTTTTCTATTTGCAAGCTACCCATGTGTATGCTGATATAGGTAAGGCCTAGGTATATGACTATGTTGCAGGATGTACACCTGGAGGGATTTATCTACATTGTAGTTTGGATCAGCTCAATTTCATATATTAGTACTCGAGCCTGGGTTTCATAGGAAAATGGGAGCCCCATAGAGTAAACTGAAATACATAGGAATCCATAAATAAAGCTACAGAATAAGTGAAGCAGAGCAATAACTATATATTTGGTACTTTTTAGATTCTTAATAGAATTGGCATATATTTCATGTTTACTCTTTTCATTCTAAATAAAAGATGGGTGGCTTCTTTAATCCCACAAACTACCTGTTGTCATGTTTTAATATCCAGTCTGTTACAATTTTCTGGAGGCTTGTACAGTCAACATATAAACCATTAGTCAGACTCATGGCCCTTCATCTAACACAAATTTTTCAACAATGACAAAAAGTCACTTTATTTGCCTGAGTGCTGTCCCTGAGCCTTTATGTGATCAGGGCTAGCACTCTACCACTTGAACCACAGTGCCACTTCCAGTTTTTTCTGAGTAGTTTATTGGAGGTAAAGAGTCTCACTGATTTTTCTTCCTGGGCTGGCTTCAAATTGTGATTCTCAGATCACAGCCTCCAACATAGAATTGCAAGTGTGAGCCACTGGCACCCAGCTAAGTCATTCTCTTTTATCTCAGGGAAACCCTTCGTCTTAGATGGTTAATACTCTAATTAAAAAAAAACAACAACAACAAAACAAAAGTCACTAGAAAAACCTTAATGGGACCTGAACCCCTAGTTATTTTCCTGAGTAACATGAAGATCCATTACAGTGCACGATGGAGTTGCTATTGCTGACCCACTAAGTAGGTTAATGTTATAGATTCTATCTATTGTCATCAAGTACCTATCACTTTAGAAATAGCAATGGATACTTTGCTTTGCCAGACAAAGCAGATCATGTGGCTCACAAAACATAGCACATCGTTCATCCACCTTCACAAGGCACCTACTCTCATTTCCTGCCTATTTCTACCCATACATTTGCCACTTAAAATATTTAGATATGTCAATATGTCAAATCTGAGGTTCCAATATATATGCATAAACAGTGAAGAAGAAAGTAGGGTGGGGTGGTGTAAGTGCTTGCTGAATTGATAATTCATTGAGTGACCTAGCTTCAGTTTCTACTCAAGGCGGGGAGGGGGGGAACCTACCTTTCAGAAAAAGTTTAGTCCCTATCCTACACTCACCCTTCAAAATTGATTATAGTTTGAAGAAATGGACTAGATAGATAGATAGATAGATAGATAGATAGATAGATAGATAGATATAGTTTGTTTGTTTTTGTGGGTCATGTGGCTTGAACTTGGCCTGGGTGCTGTCCCTGAGATCTTCAGATCAAGGCTACCACCCTACTCTTGAGCCAAGCCCCACATCCCCATTTTCTAGAGGTTAATTGGAGATAAGAGTTTCATGTCCTTTTGTGCCTAGGCTGGCTTTGAATCTTGATCCTCAGATCTCAGCCTCCTGAGTAACTAGGATTACAGACATGAGCCACTGTGTCCAGCTAGACTATATATATTTAAAGTGTGTATCTTTTAACAGGAACAATGCAGTATACTTTTTATGCTTAGTGTAAAACCAAAAGAACAATATCTGAGTTAAGCAAATTTGTTAAATTATAGACACATTTAAATATTTTGTTCATTTTACCAATCCCAGTGGCAAACTTAGATTTTACTAAAATAAAGCATATCTTGGTACAGGTGGCTCACACTTGTAATCCTAAGTACTTGGGAGCCTGAGAGCTGGAAGGAAAGCCCATAAGGCTCTTAACTCCAGTTAGC
Organism: Megascapheus bottae; assembly: GCF_031878675.1. Lineage (NCBI taxonomy): Eukaryota > Metazoa > Chordata > Mammalia > Rodentia > Geomyidae > Megascapheus > Megascapheus bottae. Next base: position 62,752,219 of record NC_143509.1, read on the forward strand.
CACCAGAAATCTGCAAGTGGCACTGTGGCTCAAAGTAGTAGTGCACTACCCTTGAACAGTGCCCAGAGCCTGAGAAGTACAAATAAATAAATAATAAATAATAAAAATATGTCGTTATTCAGATTTTGTATTCTAAAACACCAAAAGTATAGGTTCTAATGTTTGTATAAATATAGAATTTGGGAATTTGGCCTAGTGGTAGAGTGCTTGCCTAGCATGCACTAAGAAGACCTGGGTTTGATTCCTCGGTACCACATACATAGAAAAAAGCTGGAAGTGGTGCTGAGACTCAAGTGGTAGAGCTCTAGCCTTGAGAAAGTCCAAAGAGAGTACTCAAGACTCTGAGCTCAAGTCCAGGACTGGCAAAAAAAGTAAAAACATATATAATAAGAAATAGGAAAGTAGCACTTATATAGTCATGCCTTTCATCCTAATCAGGCCTATAATTTATTTATGTAATAGTAGGAAGTATTAATGAGTTGAATTTGAAAAATCTTTAATGTGGGCTTTTATGAAGGTCATTTTTGTTCTTTGGACTATTCCTTTGTGCAATGCTTTAGGGTCAAGTTGGTTCAAAGAAAACCTGTTGTTCTAATATCAGAACATCTAAAATGCCTTGTGTGCTAACTTTTGCTGATGCTAGCATTGCATTTTCTATTGGGCCTCTGTCACAAGAGAATGATTTTTTTTAATAAATATAATTAAAGCTGAGCATGTTTGTTTAAGAAAACATTATAGCTGAACTTTATTGACATAGACAACAATAAAACATACAAGTGGTTGAGTGAGAACATTTGACCTACCAGCTTAAGGTGATTTTTTTTGTTTTCAAAATATAGATGAAAAGATAAAACATTATTAACCTTCAAAGGATACTTCAACCTTAGATATAACCTACTCCATTTCATCTTGAATCCTAAGTAAAGTGAATGCTCTAAAGGAACATTTGTATAGAGTCGGTATATGTGTATATAGAGTCAATCATGGTGACTCATTACTGTAAGCCCAGCTACTTCAAAGGTAGCTATTTAGAAGATTATGATTTGAGACTAGCCCAGACAAAAAGTTGGCAAGACCTCATTTCAATCAGTAACTTGGGTATAATGACTATACGGGAGATATGGGTTAAAAAAGATCATGATCTGTGGTCAGACCTGGGGGGTGGGTTGGGAAATCACGAGTCTAGCGAAAGAATTCACTAAAGCAAAAAATAGCCTGGGACTGTGCTTCAAGAGGTAGAGCTCCAGCCCAGCAAATGGGAAGCCCCAAGTTCAAACTTCAGTGCTACTAAACAAATAAAAAAAAAAAATGAATTGGGCACTGATGGGTCATATCTATAATTCTAGCTACTCAATAGAATGAGATCTGAGTATCATGATTCAAAGATAGGCTAGGAAGATATATTTTTTTTAAGTTCTGGGATTTGAATTCAGGGACTAAGCTCTGTATTTATTTGTGCTTTCTCAAGGCTAGCACTCTACCACTTGAGAAGCAGTACCACTTCTGACTTTTTCTCTTGTGTGTTACCAAGAAATCGAACTCAAGGCTTTGTGCATGCTAGGCAAGCACATTACCATTAGGCCACACTCCTAGCCAAGGAAAATAAATTTGAGAGACTTACCTTCCATTAACAAGCCAAATCCTGGAAATGTGGAAATGTAGCTTAAATCATAGAGCACCAGCCATGAATTGAGTAGGGGGGGCTGAAGTGCCAAAGTCCTGAGTTCAAGACCTAGTAGCAACACACACACACACACACACACACACTAAGAAAAACAAATGCCTCCTTAACATTAATGACACTTTCTTCCTTTGTTTCTGCCAAGGATTAAGAGTAGTACATTATCTTCGGGCAATAATGGTCAAAAGTGAACCAAAAAAAAATTGTTTTCTAACCAGTTTTGGTTAGGAAAACTGCAGAAAGAAAAATGCTACTAATGTTACTAATATTTACAATGACAAGATAAAAAGGAGGGTTTAGACTTGAATTTTGGAGCTTAACTTACTTGGATATTCCATTGTCATGTTTGATGGTTCTAATTTCACTGACATTCTCGCATCTCTAACAGTGGTCCTTGAACCGTTGGTGAACCTTTAATGATCCATAGTGAGATAAATGTAGAAACTGAGTCTCAATGTTTAGGTAATATTTACCTGGTAAATGATTAGTTTTATGCATGAATATGACTGGACTAAGGAATGGCCAGATAGCTGATGAAACATTTCTTTATATGCCTGTGAGGATTTCTAAAAGACATTGACAGCTAAATCGAAAGACTAAGTAATTAAAAATAAGACTGAAGCCTCCTAACACAGAACCTCATCCAATCCACAGAGCACTGGACTGGAATAAACCACAGAAGATCTGTGAGCTAGGACATGGATCACAGCTGCAGATACTTCAAACTAGAGAAAGACAGTCTCAAAGAATAAAACTCAGCCAGCAACTTAAAATATTAATTCCTTCCAAAGACCTAAAAATAAAAGCAAAATTTCCATTAAAAGCCATACCTGGACAGACAATTCCTGTTGTAGTAGACCTGGTTACCTTTTGCAGGGCTTGAGGAAATGGGGGTGGGGGAGCAGCTGGGCATTTTAAAACCTCATACTCTTATTTTCTAATTGTTGGACTGAGGAAAAGCAGTTTTCTTCTCTGTCCAGCATCAGGGGAGCTTTTCCCATTTCTGACTCATATCCAGGCATCAGTTTACATGCTTATTGATTCTAATTCAAGCCTTGCATTTCTAAGTTCCTTCCCATACCGATTTGATATTTAAAGTGTCTAAATTAGATAAATAAATGTCTTTCATTATATAGTTTGTAGATCTATCTGTAGAGAAATGCATTTGTCTTCTTGATTGATCTCTACTAATTGATGGGTTCTGATTAGCTGTCCAATGGCAGCTTCAAATGATTCTTTCATTTTCTTCCCTTGGTCATCCTAACCTGGGTCAGTGTGATCTCACTTCTCCTCTCATTGTAGTTCTACAGAACTGAAAAGCATGGAATTGAAATATATTGACAGAAGTGGAGAGCCCATCTCGCGAGCATGTACAATATCCCATAATCATAATGAATCTCGGGTCTTTGCCCATGACACTGCCTGCCACATTACTGTCTTTACAACTTCAAGCATTCCTGAATACCTGCCAGATCCCATTGTGTATCCATCTTTCTTCCAAAAAATAAAACCTTGTAAGAAAGTAAAGGATAAATGCAAACCCTGATGTTCCAGGAGAATCTGGAACATCAACCACATTTCAATATACACTGCAGGTATTAAATTTAAGTACTGGTTGAGTGCATTGATTGCATGACTCACATTCTCCTCATTAGTTTTTGACCTTCTCTATAAATTTCCTCATTCTTAAAAAATATTTGAGACATAAACACATTTAATTACATTTTGTGTATTTAGTGAATTTTCTTCTGCAAGTGCCTTGCTTATTATTTCATACATGCTAGCCATTAAGTCACATTTCTTTTTAAAATCAATTTGCATGACCTTTGCAGAGTGCCTCCTCATATGAGCACCAAGAAGCAGCTCTTCATTTTACATCTGCCCTTTGAGAAAACTTCTGTGCTTATCATCATCCATACTTTATCAACGTCGCTTATCTGCAGATTCATCTTCTCAGTGACTGTGTCTGGTAGATTGTTTTATGTTGTGTCAAGACACTTAATTTTTGCATGCCCTATTTTATTCTCGATGTTTTCTGCTCACCTTGCATCATTTTCTGTCTGTGGACATGTCCGATATCTTTAAATCTAGTGTCATCTCCCACCTCTCTAGAGTCATTCACTAGATGATAATGAACCTTATAATGGACTCACAAACAAGTTCACCAAAAGGAGATTTTTAATCAATGATCAGTCTTTACTAATCGCCAAACCAACAGTGCTAACTTTAGATTGAAATAGGATCTTTAATGTGTCTTTTTGAATGTCCCCAAACTCCACTCAATCACTTGTCCTTTGCTGACTTTTATTACTTGCTTATAACTTTGCCAACTATAAACCTATCAGAAATGATGTCCACTGTTTGTTCTTGAGATAATATTGCTCCCTTGTCATATTGATGTTAAGGATTGTTCTCTAGAAACATCTGTTCTGTTTAAAATCTGCTTAAGTCAGCCCCCCAAATCATTCTCTTTACCTAGGACAAAGATTCTTTACATCCACTTATTATTGCATCTTTTAGACATTCATAGACCTCTCTCTTTCTTTTATAAGTTTGCAAAAATAAAATCACATTCAATCACTGTGACATCCAACCATCAACTCAGTTGTGGGAATCAAATACCCGGAGCCAGAGATTTATGGATGTTCACATTTTCCAATTGTTCCATTCTCTGCTTTTTGAAACTTTTTCATAGAGTCTTAATCACAATGTAATCATATAAAAATAACTTTATTTTTAATAAAATATAGGAAATTAACTAAGTCATTTAGCCATTTGGACTTAGGAATGTCAGTTCCTCACCTTTTTTTTTTTTTTTGGTCAGTCCTGGGGCTTGAACTCAGGGCCTGGGCACTATCCTTGGGCTTTCTCAAGGCTAATGCTCAAGCATTTGAGCTACAGCACCACTTCTAGATTTTTCTGTGTATGTGGTAGTGAGGAATCAAACCCAGAGCTTCTTGCATGCTAGGCCAAGTTCTTGGACAGTTGCTCACTTTTTTTTTAATGCCATTCACTCAGTTATTTTCTCTCCTACAGTCTTCCCCAGGAGGTCATAAAAGTACTTGTTACTTTTAACCATTTGTGCCAACACTGACTCATTCTATTGTAGTAACTTTTTCTTTTTCATTGCCAAGTTAAAGTGGCCTTCCATTGCTTTCTGTAAAAGACAACTGTAACAGTAAATAAATAGAAAACAGGATTATTACTCCATGCTAGGTTCTGCCCCAGGACTTCTACAAACCTCCAGATAGATCCATGGTTATTTAGAACCTAGACAGCTGTTCTTTGATCTTAATTTTCTTCCATCTACTCTTTGTGAACACTGTATCAATCATCTACACTGTTGGACCTACTATGATAACCTTCCCTCAAAACCATGGGGTACCCACATGTTCACCCTAATTAGTAGCTATTTCCCAACTGTGACTCCACAGCCTAAATTCACATTAGGACTATGATTTTTACCTTACTGGGGACCATCTCAAACCATGTGCAGATTCACACAGAAGTATTCTCCAATGCACAAACTCCTTTGTATCTATATTACTATTGACTTACATTCCATTCCAAATAATTTTTCTCTTCTAAGTCCCTTTCTGCTTATCCTCTGACTTTCCCACCTTCATATTCCTCATTTTCTTAGTCACTTGGCTGTATTTTAACCCAAATGTACTTTAATAGATCAAAGTCTAATGATACTTTTTATTTATCCAGGATATTTCCAAGACTTCATTAGTTACTGGTCCATCTCCAGCAACAATTGGAAACTGGGTGGAAGATTTTAGGAACTGAAAGATTGTAATACATAGGAATTGTCCTGTAATTCGCTTTCTCATTCATTCTCTTTGCATAAATTCTTCCTCATAGCTATCCACCCACATGCTCAGCATAAGGAAATAAAAGGAGCTGAGTTCAGTCAGCATGAAGTAGACTCAGCATGATAAGAACATTAGGGTCAGGAGGTTACATCATAAGAACAGACACAGCAATCTAAAATAAGTGTAGAGAAGGCAAAGGAAGCTTTCAGTAATTCTACTGATAACAGTGCATTGGTTAGTAAACCAGTACCTTCTTTTGTATTGCTGTCACTTACGGAAATGCATATTTAAAACAGATGAGCTTAGTTACTAATTATTCTGTATTATAACTACTGCTTTAACAGTATAGTCCTTTATGCCTTTTCAGGTATGGCATGGCTCCATTTACAAAAACTTTATGACTTAAATTTTGGGGGAAAGTAGTTTTTGAATAGATGTAAGGTATGTAGGGAATGTGGCAATTTGGAGAAATAGAAAAGGGTGAATAAGGAATCATCCATTCTTAAGCAAATAATGAATTACAATCTACTTGAGTGTTGGGAGCTGAGTGTGGGGTCAGGCTGACCCATGGATCTGCATTGCTGACTTAAGATAAGAACACAAGGAGGTGGAATGTTATGTCTGAAACTTGCTTGTTATTTTGTATGAAAGTAACCCCTGGATGTTTCCTGTTTTTAAGATAGTATTTAAGACTAGAACTAGAAATAAACAGGGCTGCAGTCTTAAGCTGCAGACCTCCCGATCCCATCTGTTTCTTGTCTTTCTTCTCATCCTCACCCGCTAAATCAGGAATCCTGCCTTGTTGCCGGCTGGTTCTGGCATTGGAGAAATTTAGAAAGGAAAAAAAAAACTTGAGCCCATGGGTGAAGAGACAGTCTTAATCAATGGCAAAGTGATACTGCAAGCACTAAGTACATAATTACTATAGGTATGCTTTCTTAGTCCACAGGACATAGAGCAAGAATTTAGGCATATTGATCTAATAAGGAGGAACTGCCAGGGAAGTTCTGCAATAAAAGGAATAAAACATGGAAAGGGATGATGAAGAATATTGCCTTAGAGAACTTTTCTTCTTGTGCTTGTGAATGGCAAGACTCAGGATTTTAACTGTGACTGCAGACCTGGAGACAAAAGGACTGTACTTTTGTTTTGGGTTTTCTTTCTTTCTTTCTTTCTTTCTTTCTTTCTTTCTTTCTTTCTTTCTTTCTTTTTTTTTTTTTTTTTGCCCATTCTGGGCTTGAGCTCAGGGGCTGAGTACTGTCCTTGGACTTTCCCAAGGCTCTACCACTTGAGCCTCAGCACCACTCCTGGCTTTTTTATATGTATGTGGTTACCTAGGAATCAAACCCGGGTCTTCATGCATGCTAGGCAAGCACTGTAAGACTAGGCCAAACTCCCAGCCCAGAGGGCTGTACTTCTTAAAACTCTGAATCGGTCAATCAGGAATCACTTGAGGACAGGGATTTCTGGACATCTTGGATACTGTCTACCTACAATTCTTCAGAGATTACTCTAGAAACCACATTGCTCAGAACAGAAGAGACTGACACAGTAGATGCCACCATTCCAGAAAGGGAATATGGAGTATGACATCGACTGAAGAAATAAAATTCATATTTATTAGGGGAGGGAAGGGATGGCTATGAGACAATCTGTCTGGAAACCAACTTTGCATTTATAGGAAGTGAGATACATTCCAAGTTTTCTTTATAGCAGTGAATTTTATTCAACATACCACACATGTCCTGTCTGGCTTCATCAGTGCCATTTTAGAATGCATACTTACAGTTCAAGGGAATAAAAACAACTAAAGAGTCCAAAAGAAACACCAGCCAAGAAGTGATAGAAAAAATAATATAATTCTTATTGATAGTGGGTGGGCAGTAGGATACACAAGCAACTGAATAAGCTGAGACCATTAACGTAGTCAAAAGAAATATAAGCACAGCACATAAAAACAGGGCCCAAAACAATAAACATGACTGAAAACGTTGAAGAAAGTCTCCATAATGTTCAACAGAAAAGGATATTTAGAAGTAGAGTGTAGACAAGTGCCACCCAAATATGGATTGCTCTTTCCAAACAGAATTAAATATCTGAAATGGAAAAGGGTATAGGACTGAAAACTTTCTGACTGCAAGTAGTAACACTTAAAATTCCACTAGTTCAAGTTTAACATTAATAAAGGGTGTAAAGTTACAGAGTCCAACAGGATATGATATGTAGAAGACCATAAACATAATTTTAATAGAGTGGATTTCAAGTAGATAGGCTTCAATATAACCATGATATTTCAGTTTTGTGTTCCAATTTGCAGAAAATATTCCGCAGTTACTCATAAATGACTACACACATTTTTTTTGCATTTATTTATCTTACATTTTCCCAATTCACATAGAAGCTTTAAATGCAGAAACAACTTTCATTGAAACTTTTATCAAAATAGAGAATACAAATAGAGATGTTAAAGATCTTAAAAACACCTCAGACTTATGGAAAGCAGTTTGGCAGTTCCTCAAAAAAACTAAACATAGGGTTCTCCTATGACCCAGCAATTCCACTCCTTGGCATTTACCCAAACATCCAGAAACAAGGATAAACTAAATCCACTAGCACAACAATGTTCATTGCAACACTATTTACCATAGTGAAAATATGGAACCAACCCAGATGCCCCTCAATAGATAATTGGATCAACAAGATACAGTATTTAAACACAATGAAATTCTATGCTGCCATCAGAAAGAATGATATCACCCCATTTGTAAGAAAATGGGAAAGACTTGGGAAAAAAATATATTAAGTGAAGCCAGACTCAAAGGAACATAGGCTCAGTGGTTTCTCTCATTTTTAATAATTAGTAAACATCTAGGACTCTCCTAGAAGGGGATTACAACAATGCAAAGTACATAAGGTCAGATAGGATGAGGCTACATGAAAGGATCTCCAGGATATGGAAACAAAAACTTTATCTTATGCGATTGCTTTTCTTTATGTACTATATTATTTCTCTTTTTCTTTTGTTGCCCTTTGTTTAATCTCATATTGTTACTGTATCTGACTTTGTTACCTAGTATATTGTATATACATTTATTTGATTATTTGAAATAGGAAAGGGAAGGGTGGAAAACAAGATGATTGGGGTGGGGGGAAAGAAATGGGGAAAAAACATGAGAAGGGGTATCAATGTGTGAGAATTAATGCACCTACTATCTGGTGAATGTAACTGTAACCCCTCTATACATTACAGTAAAAAAATAACTTTAAAAAAATCTCAGAAGAAGCCAAATGCCACTGGTTCACACCTGTAATCCTAGCTACTCAGGAGGCTGAGATTTGAAGATCACAGTTTGAAGCCAGCCCAGACAGTATAGTCTGTGAGATTCTCATCTCTAATTAATCACAGAAAAATCTGGAAGTGGTGCTGTGCCTCAAGTGGTAGCAAGCTAACCCTGAGCAAAAGGAGCCCAAGGACAGTGGCCAGGCCCTGAGTTCAAGCCCCATAACAGGCAAAAAAAAAAAGGAAGAAAAAGTCTCAGAGGATATTTATCTCTTAATGTCCCATTTCAGTGAACAGGAGGAATAAGGTGGTATACTATGGAAGAAACAGAAAATTTATTGATGTTTTGTAGGAATAAATTGTAGATCTGAAGGAAAAACTGAGTATGGCAGGATTTTCTTTGTATATGATGCTGTTAGTGACACATTACATTCTTTTACTCACCATTTAAGCTTTACAAGTCCAAGATAGAGTTGTATTAGCAAATTCCAAGTCTTTTTCCTTTTCTTTACTTATTATTTATTATTTTATTATTATTTTTTGTGGGTCGTGGGACTTGAACTCAGCCTAAGCACTATCCCTGAGCTCTTCAGTTCAAGGCTACCACCCTACCCTTGAGTCAAGCCTCACTTCTCATTTTCTGGAAGTTAATTGGAGATAAGAGTCTCAGGTCCTTTTGTGTTTGGGCTGTCTTTCTACTTTGATCCTCAGCCTCCCAAGTAGCTAGGATTACAAGCATGAGCCACTGCTCCCAGCTCCCTTTCCTTTTAAATCAACCAACTTGTCCAGAAAATTGGGACACAGAAATGATTGCCAGAGAAATCTATGATGCTTACACAGTCTTCCCAGATTAGGTTTGTTTAGCTTTAGTACTGAAGTCTGTAAGTGGAGTTTCAGACCAAATCCATGAATGCTAGTAAAGTTACTTGTATTTATATGTTTATTTGGTGGCGCTTAATACACTTTCATATAAAATTGAAGCCAGACTCTAATGGCTCATACCTATATAATCCTAGGTACTCAGGAGGATGAGATCTGAGGATCATGGCTGGAAGCTAATACAGGTTGAAAAAGTCCAAGAGACTCTGGCTCAAGGAATTGAGCTCCAGACTTAGGCAAAAAGCTGAAGGATAGAGCCCAGGCCCTGAGTTTTTAAGCCCCAAGACTGACACCATAAATAAAGAACGAGAGAAAGATGAAAAAAAAGGAAAGGAAAGGAGAGAGGAAGGAAGGAAAGAAAGAGAGAGAAAGGAAGGGAGGAAGGGAAGGAGGGAGAAAAGAAAGAGAAAGGAATGAAGAAAGGACAAGAAAAGAGCAAAAAGGAAAGAAATTAATCTCAGAGGCACTCAATTTATGTTTTATGCTAGTATTTTTAAGTTGAATCAAGGCTTTTGATCATGGCACAAGAATCACCATAAACGGGAATATTTATGTAACAAGCACAAAAGAAAGATTTGTATCTGTGATACACACTGCTTATGGTCCATACAATTTTTATTTTACCAAGGTTTTCTTTGTGGAAAGTTCTCCTAAGATATCATTATTATACATTATTGTGTGTTGGTTTGACCAATCATCCAATTTTCAATTGTCCAGAGATTCTTTCTAGTCTTAAAATTGTCACTCAAATATGAGCCCTACGAAAGGTAGGAAACCCGCCTTCCATTTGTGTAACTCATGCTTACTGGAGTGTTATGGGGGCTGATAACATGTTTGTTAAAAGGGTGAGTAGATGTCATTTGTGTTTTTATGCTATTCCCAGTATCCTAGGGCTTGAATAATTTAAAATGGACATTTTCAATTAATTGTGTTACATGCACATATTCGTAGCTATAATCTTGGACAACAAAAAAGTTGCCCCAAATAAATAGATAAGTGTACCTTCTCAATAAATCTGAACCCATTTACCTGCTTGGCTAGATTTGTACTTCTTGGGTCATAAAATTTGCCTTGTGTAAGAGCAAGGAATAGTATAATGACACAAAGTTGAATGAACTTACAGCCCCTCAAAGCATGAAAGTGATTCTGCTGTGCCTATCATAAATTTGCTGTCATGCAACTTTCATCAAATGTTAAGTTACAGACACTGTAGAGTGATATATTCACTTTGCTGGGAATGCAAATACCAATACTTCAGGAACGTCAATTTTAGTTACTCAAGATGACCCTGTAAGTCACCAACACCGAAGGAACTCACCAAACCTTTTCTCACTGCAACATAGAAGTAGTAGATTCATAGAAGTAATTCTTACTTACTTTTAGAATTGGCAACATGTGTGATGATTGCTATTGCTTTTATTATATTGGAATAATATGTTCTCAAAGCACCAAGAAAATCGTTTATTGATTACTGATATCTGAAACAGATGCATATTTTTCCCTCTCTAATTTGTTAATTTTTATAACCAGAACAAAAATTCTTGATCATTGTTTCTATAACCATTGTTATCTCCCATGACCAACAGTAATAGATTTAGTGCAAAGAGCCTTCCTTTACTTTTCCTTTTCTCCCTTTCCATAGACATTGTTCCATGTTGAGACATGGAACACTTCCTACCCCAAGAGAATACTAATAAGAGTCTCCCATTCATGTGAGAGTATCCCTTCTGATTGACTTTCCACAGCCCTATGGATGTTAGGAGTCATTATTTTAGCATAGATAGATTGTCAGTCACACATCTTATAAGTGCTGCAGAATAATTTGCCTCTGGTATGGCTCAAAGAGGCATATGCCTTTTGCATTTGAACTTAAAACCTTGAGTTAGGGGGTGTCTCAATGATAGGAATGTCTACCTAGACATTAGGGAGGCCTTGAGTTCAAACACATGTACTACCAAAGTATACAAAGTAAAACCTTAAATTGTGGATGAAGTTCAAAACACCTGTTACAGTACAAATCACTGCATAGCAGTATTTGTTTGCCTAGCAATTCTTTAGTAGCTGCCAATAAACTTGAAGATTGAAGGATGGAGTCACATTTTCTGTATACGTTGACTTTCCCTCCAAATGTCATTTGTCTAGCTAGTTACTAATGTTCTCTTTAGCCAAATAATTCATTAACTAAAGTTCACTAGCAAAACAGGCCCACATGATCGGATGCATAGCCAGAATGTCCAGCTTTTGTGACAGGAGAATAAAATTAGAGCGAAATGTCAAAGTTAGAGAAAGGAAAAGGTGTATTTAAAAAAAATCCAGACACTTCCTTCTACTAATAGTCAGGTGATGCATTTTATGAAACAAAATACTACACTTGGGCTCATGTTCCTCATGAGATCAGAACATAATGCTAGGATCTGAGCTACACTGTCATTCTGTGTTTATTTTTTATAAGCACTGCATTAATGTATAAATGTTTGAAAGAGAGGGAAAAAAACCTACTCATTTTGAAATGTTATGTCTGTGAATAAAATATGTACATGTATTTGAGACTGGATTTGACACTACAACAGTATATTTAAGATAAACTATTTATCTTTCACAAACACATTTCTCTGTTTTAACACATCCATTTGTTTTTGGAATGAAGGCAGAGACAGGAGGGTGGGAGGGAGGAAAGTAGGCAGGAAGGAGAAGGAAGCAGTCAGGGAGCTTTGTGTTGTGATATTTCAGCTTTCCTCTTGATGGCAGAAATCCTAACTGGAATACTGTTTTGTTATTCCGCACGTCAGTTCACAAATCATGAATTAAGCAGCTCAAGCCAAGTGGCACCTAACAGTAAAACTGGCATTTCTCAAAATATTGGCAGATCGAGCAAGCAACTGTTGATTTTAAATGTTTAATGAGCAATATGTTACTTATTCCAGTAATATTGTTGTGTTTGCCTAACCTTTCTCAGACTGCCTCCTTCTGCTTTATTTCTAGAAGCCTTCCAAGACAGAAGAGTAGGTTAGGGAAAGGAGACAATGTGGACAGTTCTTATGATGAAGAACTATACATTTTTAATTAATTAATTAATTAATTAAAATTACTTTTCTGGCCAGACACTTGTGGCTCACTCCTATAAATCCTAGCTACTCAAGAGGCTGAAATTTGAGGGTTATGGCTCAATGCCAGCCTGGAAAGACTGTACTCTCCAATGAATCCGCAAAAGCTGGAAGGAGAGCTGTGGCTCAAGTAGTAGAGCACCAGCTTTGAGCAAAAAAGCTTAGCAAGAAAGCATGAGACTGTGAATTCAAACCCTAAGGCTAGCACACACACACACACACACACACACACACACACACACACACACACATCATCATCATCATCATCATCATCATCATCATCATCATCATGATTTATGCCTTTTATCACAGAAGCAAAGGTTAGAGATTTATATGATGTTGTGGATCCCAGCAAGTGTTAACTCACACATGCATCATCACAATGTCTTAAGAAAATGCAGGAGGGAAGAAGAGGAAAACAAACTTGCTGAGGGGTGACTGGTATAAGACATGTACAGACTGGGAGTTTGGGCTAGTGGTAGAGTGCTTGCCTAGCATGCATGAAGACCCAGGTTTGATTCGTCAGTACCACATAGATAGAAAAAGCCAGAAGTGGTACTGTGGTTCAAGTGGTAGAGCTCTAACCTTGAGAAAGCCCAAGGACAGTGGTCAGGCACTGAGCTCATGCCCAGGACTGACAAAAATAAAATAAAATAAAGACATAATGGTGAGGATCTGGGTATGGAGACCTTGACCCAAGATTGAGAACCAGATTGTGATTTTCCTGTTTGGGCCGACTTGAACCATAACCTGCCAATCTCAGTCTTTTGGATTTATTATTAGACAGGTGAGCCACATATATCTGGCAATAACATAGCTGTTTGATTTCATTTAACTTAAGGATAGAAATTTTCTACACATATCTTTCTCACTTTAGGTAACATAACAACTGCAGGAGAAAATGCTGTTTCTTGATTACTTCAAAAAGAATAGATTAAGAATTGTAAGGGCTGGAAGTTTGGCCCAGTGGTAGAGTGCTTGCCTAGCATGCACAAAGACTGGGGTTTGATTCCTCAGTACCACACACATAGAAAAAAGCCAGAAGTGGTTCTGTGGCTCAAGTGGTAGAGCTCTAGCCTTGAGAAAATCCAAGGACAGTGCTCAGGCCCTGAGTTCAAGCCCCACGACTAGCAATATAAAAAAAAATAAAACAGAATTGTGAGTAAAAGGTAACACAAACTGCATTCCACTTTTCATCAGTGTAGACAAGCCAAGCAACCTTAATCTATTTTTTAACATTTTAATTCATTTTTAACTATTTTTATCTTCATATCCCTCCAAAATCTTTGTGCATATTCATTCATTTCAATCCTGAAATCTTTTAGTTGTCTGACATTAGAATTGGGGTTTCATAAATGATTGCTGCATTTCATTTTCTCCATGTGGTAGGTTATCAAAATCACTGCAGTGTAACCCTCGCTCTATATATAGGAACCTATTACTTCAGAGTAGAGAATAATTATAATATTATCCCAAATATGCTTTGCACTCTGCCTGTCTCATAGTAGATACTCAATAAATGATGGCTTTTTAATGATGAAGCTCAAATGACTTTTCTTTGACAAGCTGCTGCTCTTGTAACTGAATATTCATTTGAGGGGTCAGTGCCAGGGTTAAAGTCTGTGACCAAAGGACAAACTCAAACTTGCCAGATTTGGGGGGCTTTTTTTGTCCTGACCCCATTAGCACCATTTCCAGAGCTTATTATTTATTTAAAATCTCAATACCAAATATAGACTTTCTAACCACATTAGGGAAAACCATAGTTCCTTTCTACATAAAAACAAACATGAAAAGTGCAAAGATTATCTGTCATTTGAAGTAACTTTACAAAATATGACCTTTACAAACCTGTTATTTTCCTACTCATGAATAGCAGCAGGCTGAGAGTGTTTACATAAAGACAAAAATTCTTCCCTAAGTGATTGAATCTTTCTTTCGTTTTGATTCTTCCATCATTGAGGAATTTCTTTTTGTGTCTCCAAATACAATAAAAGCTCTGTTTGGAAGATTTGCCTCTTTTATCTGAGTTTTTATGCTAATCAGATGTATGATGATCCCCATCTTAACTCTCCTATTGCTCCAGATCTTTTGCGCAAATGATCCAGACTAGTCCTGTAGAGGATATCACACTCACTCAGTAATGCCTCAGGTTCCCTCATTTGCTTTGTCAGAATAAAACCATTCTGATAAAGAGAGCTAATTAATTTTTCTTTTTTCTAGGCAACAGGTGATAATGATGGTTTGCATTAGGGCTCATTAACTTTACCTTGATGGAGATTTAATTTCTTTCCATTATTTAACACATAATGACCAGCAATAATTTGGACTTTTCAACCAGCATGGGTAAGAAATGAGTATGTCTCTGGTCTCTATAGTGCTTTAATGTAAGGGGACCAAAACGCGATGTGCAGTGGACTCCATTGCTTAGTCGGTTGAAGCACATGTCTTGTAAAAGAAAAAAAAAGACATGCACTTCTGTCACAGGGTATGGAGTTTCTAATAATTTTTTTCTCACTACTTTGCTCTGTTGATTTGATTTTGTTGAAATCATGTTCATTTTTCTGGACCACAATTCAAGTGGTAGCATGGTAGCCTTGAGCAAACAAAGCTAAGTGCGAATGCCCAGGTCCCTAGTTCCAATTCCAGCAAAAAAGAAAGAAAGGAAGAGAGAAATAAGGAAAGAAAAAAAAGAAAGAAAGAAAGGAAAAACGACAGAAAAGAAAGAAAGAAGGAACTAGTTATGCTTTATTTGGAATGAGCATATTTTTTAAACACCTATTATGTGCTACACACTCCTGCTCCAGAGACAAAACTACTTATCCTTCATCTCTCAAAGTAAGTGACTTTTTTTTCGGATGATCTTCATTAACCTCCCCAACTCTCTGTAAAGGTGAAATGGCTCTGTTTTCAGATACCTTTCCTCATTCACACTCAACCGAGTTGGAACATACTTAATCAAATGATAATACATACAAGTGCATGAGATGAAAACCCCATCCAAATAATAAATGCGCTGTCCCATTCACCATGGTTTCCTCACTCTGCTCCTAGGTTTCATTTTGTATTGACTTGAATGGAGAAATAAATGTAAAAGTCAGTGAGTGAATAGGGGATGTAAAGATAGATCTTCAGCACTTACCCTATGATGAACTTCTTTGTGTAGTGGGGAAAGATAGCAATATATGTAAATGTATTCAATTAATGAGAGGACAACTGGAGCTAGACCACAATCTCTGTATGAACGAACTCCTTTGAGTGGATAGAAAAACCAAAACGGGATGTTAGGAATATGGGTAGTTTCACAAAGTGGTTAGGAACTGGAAGGAAAAAAAGAGGAAGGCATAAAGGAGATGACACTTGTGTTGGCTAATTTGTTGAAGGAGCCCCAACAGATGAGAAGAAAGTCATTCTTAAGAAAGAGGGCCTGTCTGGGTATCAATGTATGTGAAGTAATGTGCCTTCTATCTGATGAATATAATGTAACCCCTCTATTAATTACAATAAAAATATATGGGGAAAAATTAAATAAATAAATAATATACAGTGTAAAAAATAATTTGAAAAACACACAAAAAAGAAAGAGGGCCTGTATACTCTTTTTCATCAATGTGTGCATTGGAATTTTTAAAATACAAACTCTATCATGGCAAACAAAATCAATATTTTGCTATATAACCTAGTTACATTTAAATATACAATAAAAATTACAAGAAAATGCTGAAAGGAACCTAACATAATTGCAAAGTTGCAGATTCCTACAAAACATACAAAAATGCAGACACTTAGCAGGTATTTTAAGAAGCTGGGGGCTCTGGCATCCTGCCAGGGGGTGCAGGTTAGCTCGTTCGGGCATGCACCTTCATAAGTGAAAAGGTCATTTCCTAAAGCATCTTTAGAAGGGATCAAGGAAAGTAAGCTTCCCAAAGGAGAGCTCTCCAAGCCTGACTTGGGTACTTGGTATATTGTATATATGTTTATTTGTTTATTTGAAATAGGAAACGGAAGGGGGAAAAACAAGGTGATTGGGAGGGGGTGAGGTGAGGGAAATGGGGGACAAAAAACATGAGAAGGGGTGTGAGAAATAATGCACCTACTACCTGACCTATGTAACTGTAAATCCTCTATGTATTATCCTGACAATTAGAAAAGAGAAAACTGTTAAATTTAACTGAGCATTTACTTACATATATGTATAGTGTTTCTTAATTGTACATACTTTTGCTTTTGAACTTCTCCAACTCTTATTTGGTCATCGAGACAGTTATTATATCATTTACAGATGAGAGTGAATTGGGGCAAATTTCAATGACTTGTCTGAATGTTAAAATAAGAAATAGAATTCTGGGTCCCCAAAACCAAATTCAATATATTATTGTGCTATGTAATCTTACTATTTTATAAAACAAACATAATAAGGTAGAATGATCCGAAAGACAAGACAGAAGACTTAAAAGAAATTTTCTGAAGCTCATGCTGTACCAAGAAATATTTTTAAATCTAATGCATTTTAGGGTACCCGCCACTCTCATTCTTTCATTGTCTTTATTTGCTGTGCCTTAAGCTTTACATTCCCTTTAATTCAAATCTTTTTGTGCAACATCTGAAACAGTACTTCTGCTCTTATTAAAAGAAAGTTAAGTACAGGTGGGGGTAGAAGTGCATGGTGCATTTACCGTATGCAAGATCCTAGCTTGAATTCCAAATACCCACAACCAAATATGTAAATCCGTAGATGTTAGAACCAGGCAGAACTAACTTCAATTCTTCATTACCCCACTTCCTAGCATTATATTCAGATCTCATTGTCTCATATACACTTACAAATAAGAATGATTCTATAGGTATCTCATATATTTATGTGTGTGTATGTATACATAAATATGTATGTATATATATATATATAACATAATGCTGTATTTTCCTAAATCATGTAAAGTAGCATGTGTGGAATTGCTTAGCACATGCCTGGGTCACAGTAAGCCCTCAATAAATATTTATTCAGTTGATTAGCACAAGTGAATTTTCTTCTATTCCACTATCTGGGTGATTTTAGATAAGCATCTTAATCACTCTGACCCTTGCTTACTTCATCTGTTGTAATGTTTAAAAATATTGCATTTCCTGAGTTTTCAAGATGGTTAAATAATAGCTGTTTCTAAAAAAGTACTTAACATTTCTTCCCCCTCCTCTTAATTTCATTGTCCATGACAGTCAGACTTCTTCTCTTCCATTCACAGGACTCTCAATTTTCTTTTCTGTTCCTCCTGCTGCTGCTGTCCTTTCCTTGGAAGCTGCACCTCTCTCTTCCAGATAATTCCTTCCTCTTCTCCTGCACTCTCTCTGTGCACTCCCGTCTTTGTCCACTCTGTTGGATCAATGAGCCTATGAGTCATGGATGCCTCCATGTTAGGAATTGTTCATCAGTGAAATGTGGGGCAGCCCCACCCTGTAGAACAGCTGTCTACCTGCCAAAAGGGCTCAGATGTCCCAACACAGGGGATGCCCCAGGAAACCGGCTGTCCTCTGGTAGGTGTTTCATTCTGAGCACCTGCTGGCCTGAAGGCAGATTGCACACCTGGCCTGAGGCTTTTGTTTGTTGTGCAGGATTTAGGTCTTGTTTTGGTTACCACTTGGTAAATTGGTTGAGGAGGGGAGGCAGGTCACAGAGGTGACATGCCTGTGCCTGTGAAGGATCCGACATGTCAGTGGTGAAGCCTCTCAGCTTGCATAGCTGGTAACATGTGCAGTAGGAATGGGAGGATAAGGAGACTGAGTTGGTTGAAGGTTGCAGCTGACTTGCTCCTCTCACAAATAGGAAGATGCCAGGCAAGACTAAATCTGGCAGTGTCTCAACCCACACCTTGGCCTGTACAGGATCCAGGTTCTGCAGGTCTTGGGAGTCCAGTCTGAGGTTAGAAGTACTTTTTGCATTTGATTAATTTCAACCACTGAAATCCTCGATGATCATCTCCAATAGCTTAGGAGCAGGGATGCTCTGTGGAAAAGAGCATGAAGAATTAGGGTGACCCATGCCTGATGCCCCCTGTCTAGGTGATCTCATTCAGACCTTGGGTAAATACTGGAGAAAGAATATCCACAAGGCATCCTTGGGGAGAGTGGGCAGGGCAAGCCAGCCATTAGAGGAAGCCTAGTGTGCCCAATCGAAAGCTTTATACCTCAGGACTGTTCTACATCTACCCTCCCTGAAAGATCTACCCCTCGGAGGAGTCAAGAGGTGGATTCACATGAACTCCACAAAAAGTAGGAAGGTCTGAAGTTGAATAAAGTTAATAGATGTGACACTGGTAAGGGTCAAAGGCTCCAAGGACAGGATGCCCTGGACCTTGCTTCAGCCTAGTATGGTGCTGGAGGTCAGATACATAGCTATCTTTCCTCTTGGCTTTGATATAAGGTGACATAAGGATGAGGTGATTCTGGAGAATGAGTACATGAAAACATCCCACTTGCCCTGAAGACTCTTGAAGCTGTTCTAATAACTGAAGGATAAATAATCAGGCATCTTTGATTTTGAAGAATGGGGACAATGAAATGTATTTTTTATTATTTAGAAAATACTTCAAAATGAAATTGTTGAGATCAAAGTGTTCAAAACATCAATTTTAACATTTTAATACTGATATTGTACACTATTTTACTTAACACTTTGTGTAGTAACCACCTCTGACATCAATTAAAACACTTTTGTTGCTAATGAAATCAGTTTTTGTAATGGCAGTAAACAAATAAAGGAATACTTATTTCAACTTGAAAATAAAATATTTCATGTTTTCTGCCATCAAACTCATGTAGATAAGCCCTTACATATTTACTAACATCCATTACTTCTTTTTTTATATATATTTTTTATTGTAATTAATAAAAAGGTTACATGATATTTGCCATATAAAAGGTGCATTAATTCACATACATTGATACCCTTTCACATGTCTTGGTACCCTTTACCCTCCCCCCACCGCCCTCACCCATCTTGGTTTTCCCCCCTTCCCTATCAAATTTCAAATAACCAAATACAAATAAATTCAATATATCAGATAACAGAGTGAGGTACTGTAACAATATGAGATATCCAAGGGACAGCAAAGGAGATGAGAGATAGCATAGTATATTAAGGACAACAATCATTCGTTATATGGCTTTTGTTTCAATATCCTGGAGGTCCTTTCAATTAGCTTCATACTATATGGCCTTATGTATCAAGGTTTTACTCTATTGCAGATCTCTGCTAGTAGAGCCCAAGGTTTCTACTGATTATGACAAATGAGGGAAACCATTGAGCCTAAGTTCCTTTGAGTCTGGCTTACTTCACTTAATATGATTTTTTCTAAGTCTTTCCATTTCCTAACAAATGGGTCGATGTCATTTTTTCTGACAGCAGCATAGAATTCCATTGTGTACAAATACCACAACTTGTTGATCCACTCATCAACTCAGGGGCATCTAGGTTGGTTCCATATCTTTGCTATGGTGAATAATGCTGCAATGAACATTGTTGTGCTAGTGGATTTAGTATGCCCTAGAACATCCATTACTTCTATCCAAATAAAGAAGTTCTAGTATCAGTAGTATAGCTGTAATTTTTGTAAAATACCAGACCACCCTTGTAAACTGGATACATTTATCTAAAGTTAATGGTATAGATACAGTTCCTAAAATCTATAAAATTTATAATATACATAGAGATTTATCTTTGTAGATCTGTATGAAGACAAATAATGTCAATATTCTATGCATTAACAGCTGCAACATCTTTCACATGGTCTGCAATCATCTGAATAAAATTATAGAATATTCCATTAGAAAAAAACACCCCAAATACCAAAGTTCTATTATGGTACCTGGGATCATTTTTTAAATTAACTTTTCATTCATCATCTGGAAAGAACAGACTCCAGAGTAACAGTTTTAAAAACACCTTTGATAAAGCATCATTATAACTACATTATCATAACAGAGGTATAACATATTTTTCAATCAGAAAGGTATGGCACACTATACATCTATACTAATACATTTGTAAAAATAAAAGATACAATTGAAAAGGCATGATATGAGACTTGCTTCTAATTCCCCAAGAGAGAGGACCTTAGGACGACATATCACAGCTATATAATAAGAAATGCACTTTCTTCGATGGTAAGCCCTCACTCATGGCACGACTCTAAGTACTTTCTTGATGAATATTGGCTGAAAACCATTTTATTAATCTAATAAAATTCCTCGTAACCATTGCATTCACACAAAAACCAAATGGAGTCAAGCAAGAGTCAACCTAATGAGTATTTTTTTTTTTTTTACCAAATCTGGCATGCCTGAACAGTGAGAGCTTCATAGAACAAAGAAGACGTCAAGTACCATTTCAAAGCTTAGGCCCACATGGCATCATTGCAGGAAGCAGTAGCCAAATTTTGTTCATTTGCATATGTCCAGGTATATCAATATTAACAAAATATATTTAACAATGGAAAGCCTTTTTGTTTGTCACCTTGGTTGTTTGCCTATTTGTACAGGCACATGCATATGTCTGTGTCAATGCACATCTACCCAAGACTCCAGCAACTAATGACTTCTTCATTCACTATTAGCATGCTTTCACTTTCAGCTTTGCATTCATTTTTAGAACATCAAAAACAATTGAATGTGCAAATTAAGGGAAATCTGAGCAAGAATAAGTACATAAAAGGAAGATACAGCTAGTACTCACTTCACTGTACTGGCTAAGCTTTGTGCTTGGCCAAAGTAGCTTGTTACACTCTCTTCTTTCCCACAAATCCTTGTGCAGCATAGAAGAGAAGTTTCTGAGTCCAGCTGGTGATCACTTCATATCTGAGACAAAAGGATTGGTGGGGTGCACTGTATTTTCTCTAGCTTGTACAATGCAGATGCTATTCCTGCTCTGCTCAGTCATATAAATGTTTAATTTATCCAAGAATCTTATAAAGCTTCATTGGTATCCCTGGAAAGTCAGGTAATAGGTCATCCTTGGGTTAGAGAAAACATAAAAGAACAGAAAGTTGGAGGCATATCCTCCTCTCTCACCTCTCTCTCTTCTCCTTTCTCCCCCCTCTCTCTCCCTCCCTTCCTCCCTCCCTCCCTCCCTCCCTCTCTCCTCCCCTCTCTCTCTCCCCCTCTCTCTCTCCCCCCTCCCTCTCTCTCTCCCCCCTCCCTCCCTCCCTCCCTCCCTCCCTCCCTCTCTCTCTCTCTCTCTCTCTCTCTCTCTCTCTCTCTCTCTCTCTCTCTCTCTCTCTGCTCTTGCTCTCGCTCTGTCTCTCTCTCCGTGTCTCTCCCCCTACCCACCATCCCTCCCTCTTTTTCTCTTCCTTTCCATCTCCTTCCTCTTGTTTCTTTCCTCCCCCTCCCCCTCTCCCTTTCTCTCTCATATGATCACACACACACACACACACACACACACACACTCTACACATTTCGGAGTGTGGAATTGTTCTTTCTAGACTAGGGCAATTTCAACAAATATTTTTCTCTGAATCTTTCTTCATTTTTAACACTATACTGCTAACATAGTTTTCCTTTTGAATCTTTGCCTTTCTGAAGATCTTCTAGAACCTTCACTGTAAGGTTGATTTCTTAGGACTACACCATACTAAGGATAATGCTGAGTCCCCTCAGTCTTTTTTTTTTCTTTCTGACCCTATGGAATAGAAATCTCAGTCTTGAGCCTTGACCAGCACAAAGGACATAATTTAAAAAGATGAGAAAATGAATTGTCTGTGTGTTTCAGCATCTCAGCCACATGGCCATTCCAGGGTGCCAATCTCAACATATTGCCATTTCTTCTATGGTCCAATTGTAAGAACTCCCAGCCAGCATAAAATGAGAAATAGCTTTTTTGTGAATTCAGGATAATACTGTTCTCAGAGGGGAACGTACCAACTATTGGAAATATAATTTCTAGTTTCTTAATTTGATAGCTCCATGACTGATTCTTATGTATTTCTCTCTCCTGTTGTTGAGCATTTATGTGTGATTTCACATAATGGCTTTTTTTCTGCTGTGGGACCCCAAAACACCTTACAGGTTTGTGATCATCGACTCTCCAGGAGGCAAAGCAAATGCCTGGGGCCTTTTCAGTTTTCTTAGAAAGAAACAAGCATAGGCTGTTAGTCTGATTCTAACTTTTACTGCATTTCTCCTGAGAATAACTCTACAGCAAGTGTAGCAATCTCTTCTATGGAAAGTCTCAGGATACCAGATAAAATGTGCAGTTCATACCCTTAGCTGGAGCTTGTAAAGCTTCTTTACAGCATGGCTAGTTTATAGAGGCCAGGACAAAGGAAAAAGGGAATCAGACTGCCTTTGTGAAGCTCCAGCAGTGAGTGTGGGTGTGAGAATGACCACACAAGTATTGAAGTGGAGAATCGTGGGGCTTAACCCTGACCTGCTTTAGGACTTCTGGAGGTGGGCCTGAGAAGCTTCCTTTGAAGGAGTTCCATAACTTACTTTTGCTTTTGGAAGCTTCATCTTTGGGAAGTTATTTGGATGACCTAGTAGTCTAAGTAGACAGAATTGTGTCAAAATTGGAAACACTTTGAATAATAGAACAGATCCAAGACCATAACATTTGGCTTCTGAAATACATTTTGGTTGTCATCCTTTGTATTTCTCAATGTAAAAACAAAAACAGGAAACAAAACAGCTCAATTAAAAATGGAATTAATTAAAGTTGTATGTTACTAGTTTTTAAACATGACTACATTTGATGGTATCTATTTTGAGCTTTTACATTCTTAATCATCTCTATTTGCAATTAAACTCAGCTATGATAAATATAGACAAAAAGTAAATGCTTGGACATTGGTCCAAATTAAATGTTCTTTATGAATACTAAAATTTGGATTTCCTATAATTTTCAAGTGACATACAAAATTACTTTTGTAATTCTTTCTAATAATTTAAAAGCTTAAAATATGAACTATTTCAGGAAATGAGAATGAGATTAAAATTTCAGGTCAGCTGAGTCACAAAAAGCTCATGGTATTGTTTTTCTACCCATAGATGAGTGAGAGAGAGAGAGAGAGAGAGAGAGAGAGAGAGAGAGACAGACAGACAGACAGACAGACAGACAGACAGAGAGACAGAGAGACAGAGAGAGAGACAGAGGTACTGACTGAGACTGCCTACAAATACAGGAAGGGTTTCTTTTATAAATGTCTATTTACTTTATGTCAACTCCTGTGAGATAGCAGGTTAAACCTAGACCATGGGATATAGCTTAGCCAACCCTCTTCTGCAATTCCGTGGGTTCCAACTTAAATTTAGAAAAGAAATGGGCTGGGAGTTTGGCCTAGTGGTAGAATGCTTGCCTACATGAACAAAGACCTGGGTTCAATTCCACAGTACCACATACATAGAAAAAGCCAGGAGTGGTGCTGTGGTTCAAGAGGTAGAATGCTAGCCTTAAGGAAAGCCCAAGGACAGTGCTCAGGCCCTGAGTTCAAGCCCCAGGCCTGGCAAAAAAAATTAGAAAAGAATAATCAGCTCTCTTAGAATAATTATATATACTTATATGTTTGTATATTTATGAATATGTATACCTATATGTATACAAAATCTTCTAATTGTCTGTGCCCAGAAATCCAAGACTTTTTCTTCAGAAAATATTTATATCCAATTTTATATTTTATGAATAACATAAATGAGGTAGAATTTCTAACAGGTCAAAAATCTCTTTGAGAGAGATGTACTAGGAAAGATAAAGATTAAAGAAAGTAACATCTAATAAATGCATTTTTTATCATTTCAATTTTTGATGATTCTCTTTTCTTTTCTTTTCTCTTGTCTTCTTTTCTTTCTATGCCTGGGGCTTGAGCTCAGGGCCTGGGCACTAGACTTGAGCACTTTTGCTCAAGGTTAGCACTGCCACTTGCACCACAGCACTATTGCTGGCCTTTTCCATGTATGTGGTACTGAAGAATCAAACCCAGGGCTTTGTGCATGCTAGGCAAGCACTTACCACTAGGCTACATATTCCTGGCCCCTGACTTCTTCTCTTTATGTATAGTGTATTCATGTGTATATATTAAGGAAGATGGAGTATGGGGGGATGGCAGGGAGAAATACAGAACTCAAGGGGAAAAGGGTGAAAGTGCAGCAGTGAAATTCACTGGAACTGATGAAAGTCAACTATACAACTCATGGGTGGAGATGGGATAGAGGGGCGGGGACAGGGTGAGGGAACAGAAGACACTGTATGAAAAGGAATGTACTGACTCATGTAATTGTAATCCTTCTGTCCATCACCTCTATCATTTCAGTTAAAGTGAATTAATTAAAACAAAAATGCATAGTTTATCTGGGCATGATTGATCATTTTTAAATGTTGAGAAGTAAACTATGCAGATAACATATATTAACAACTTAGCAGGGCACCAAAGGCTCATACCTATAATTCTAGTTATTCTAGTAGCAAAGATCTGAGGATCTCAACCTATGAGACTCTTTATCTCCAATTACCCACCAAAAATTTGGGCATGGAGCTGTGGCCCAAGTAGTAGAGCGCTAGTTTTGAGCACGAAAGCTCATAGGCAGTCAATTCGAGCCTTAAGACTGGCATGAAAAATCATGTTATATTATTTTTATATATTAGATGATAAGTGTCTAGGCACATTGTACTAGATGATTAACGTTTTTTTATAAATGAGAAAAAAAGACTGGCATGAAAAAAAGAACAAATTTCTGTCATTACTAGTTAATTTTTATTTATTTATTTATTTATTTTGCCAGTCCTAGGCTTACGCTCAGGGCCTGAGCACTATCCTTGGACTTTCTCAGGGCTAGAGCTCTACCACTTGAGCACCACTTCTGGCTTTTTTCTATGTATGTGGTACCGAGGAATCGAACCCGGGTCTTCATGCATGCCAGGCAAGCACTTTATCCACTAGGCCAAACTCCCGGCCCCAGTAGTTAATTTTTTCCAATATAACAGTAGTTTCCTAAATGGTTGCCTCCCTCTAATTTTTAGTATTATAATTAGTATTGTATTGTTGTGTCTTGTTACATCTTTCAAACACAAAGCTGGGTATATAATTATTATCAAATTTAATCTTTATTACTCTCTACTCAAAGGGAGATAAAGAGATTTACAAATCAAGACTATCCTTCCAAAATCTATAGACAGTTTCTGTCTCTATCTTTGTCTGTCTGTCTCTGTCTCTGTCTCTGTCTCTCTCTTCCTCTATAATCTCCCAATTTAGCATTTGGCTTTTCATTTGTAACTATCAACAGCTGGATAGTTGGCACCTGGTCTTCTGTCACTACCACATTCCTTAACATACCTTTAAATTACTTGATGTCAATTAATCTCTGCTAAGGACCCCTGCTGTTCCTGAAACTGAATTTAGCTGTTTATACTGGTAACATATAATATTGATATTCTTTCCCTGACCTAAAGGAGATTTCTAAGTAGAATTTTGTTGATTAAGTTTGTGTTTTAGTGTCTGCACCATTTTTTCTTGTATAAATATTTACAATCAAATGCAAGATAAGCACAAATTCACATAATCAACTATTGTGCCTTTTGTATTTGGATTTGTCACTTGAAAATTTTGAGAATCTGTATCCTGAATTATAATTGGAAAGTTTTAGTGGCATTCCTTTTTAGAATTGACAGACCAAATCCTTTTTTTCTTTTTTATTAAAGAATTTATCAACATTGATTTTTATATCATATTTCAAATGACATATTTAACAAACAAGTATTCAAGAAGGAATCTCTATAGATAAGCACTGGCACTTAGATTTTAGAACATAATTAAAATTAGGCTGAGGGTTTGTATGTCATAGATACATATTAATCTATGTGATAAAACATTATGTCTATGGAGTCATAAATTTTTATGTCTATATAGTTGTGTTTATATTTCCAATACCATGTCCATAGCATTGGGTACACTAATATTGAGTCCTTGCTCTTGTACGGTTTGGATCTAAAGCCACATATTGAGAGACTAAATCTTTATGATTTTTACTAAATCTGATGAAATTACATTAACACTTTCCTTCAAACAAATCTTATTTCATTTATTATTTTTCTGCCTGTACTGTGCCCTGGACTCAAGCTTCTCTCAGCTTGTTAACTTGCTTGCTTACTGGTAGCCTGCTATCATCTGAGCCATGCCTCAAGCCTTTTTACTGATCATTGAAATAGAATCTTTTGGACTTCTCTGCCCATGCTGGCTTCAAACCATCATCTTCTGATCTCAGCCTCCTAAGTAACTAGGATTACATATGTGGGCCAATATTGTCCAGCACAAATTTTATTTTAAATGTATGTCTCAAGTTTCTTATGAACTCTACAGAAAAATTCATTTCTGCTGTTGTATGGAATAGTTCTATACTCCTTCTAACCTAAAAGTTTTCCAACTATTCCTGGACATATTTTACACATGCACTCATTCACATGCACACACACACACACACACACATTGACACAGAGAGTTTATTTCATGAGTTATTAGTTTTTAACCTTGCTTAAAGATATTTCTACTTGGGCTCTTTTGTAGAGAGGGATAAATTTCTCAATGACCAGTGCATGTATTGACAGAGAAAGAGGTTAAGTCTCTGATAGTTTGGGAATTCCATCATTTTTTATGATTACAGATCCAGTCTAGCACTGCTCTAACTAATATCTATTATCTAGTCATTCCACAGAACACACAATTAATATTTCCTATAGCAGTGTCCTTTATAACGTATATATTTTTCTAGGTAGACACTGCATTAGGTAAGAGTTAACAATAGAGAAGAGATGTTTCATTACCACTAATAGGCATAAACTACCCTGATCATTTGCCCATGCAAATGTAAATCCCCTAGACTCCTGGAACCATATTTCAGAGTCAGTAACAATTGATTTTAAAAGATATCCAAACAAAGTTTGAGTCCTAGTTCTTTAAATGGGACTAAAGCTATTTACCATGTTCTCAGGAGTTTCCACTCAAACTTTCATGAATGGTAAGCGCTTCTACCTCTACAAGTATATGCTCATGTATTTACCTTTTCTCAGATATGTAGAGTGGCAATTGACTACTTCTTAGCATAATTATTACATTTGATGACAAAATAAGTCTTAAGCTGGGCACTGGTGACTCATACCTCTAATCATAGCTAACAAGGAGGCTGAGAATCATGGTTCAAAGCCAGCCTGAGCAAGAATGTGCATGAGATTTCTAATTAAGCTGTGATAAAAATGCTAGCTTACAGAGATAAAGCTAAGAGACAATACCCTGGCCCTGAATTCAAGCTTCAGTTTCAGTACAATTTAAAATAAATAATAATAATAATAGTGTCTTTAGTGATTATACTTCAGAATCAACAAACCCAAGCAGCTTTCTGTTAGTTCTGTCTGCTTGGGTTTGTTGATTCTGAAGTATCTCCTTTTCCGAGTTACCTAAATAACTCTCCTGTAAGTTATTGCAATTCCAGCATTTTCTCCTTGCTTTTGTTGTTTCTCTGGGTATGATTTGCTTGATTTCTCCTGCGATCTCTATGTGCCACTCTATTACTGTCTTCTTTAGTATACACCTTCCTCATACTATCCTGCCTTCAACCTTTCCTGTGCCCTCTTCTGCCTCTCAACATATGCGGTCCAGATAACTTGAGTGATCCTGATAAGTTTGTCTCGAGATGAAGTCTAAATTATGGTTTAAGGTGCTTATCTTTATTTACTCTGATACTGAAAGCTTCTTAGACCAGGAACTTAAATGCTACATCAATACATGATATGCTAATTAGGTATAATTAGGTTTAACTTCCAGAAAATGATATTATTTTAAATTAGTAAACAAAGAAGGGAAGAATCAGTAGATGTTGAACATATTCCTGCTTAGAACTTTCCCAATTATGGACTACAAAATTGAGTCATTATTGTCCTCATCAAAGTATGGATCAGCAAGTTTAAAAGTTCAATTAGCATTACATCAAATTAACTCAACAGCTTTACTGTGCCTCATCTCTATTCCAGGGCTGGTCTGGTATGTGTCTGTGTGTGTGTCTGTGTGTCTGTGTGTGTGTATGAAGTCAAATATTCATATCTACATCTGCACCTAATTCCTTATTTCACATCAATAATCATATAGTGAATATGAGAATGATTTACTGCCTTAGTAGTTGCATGCTTCCTAGTACCCCCAATGTTTGGATAAGATAGAGTTGTGTAAATGTGATCTCTGGATCTATGCTCTCCCCCCTTTACGTGGTAGAGTCTCCTTCCTCCATCATGGACCTTTCTGTTCCCTAGAACTTATTCCCATAAGTTCTCATACTGATTGCTGCAGGGTGAGAAATCCCTTCAATGTTAATTGAGAATTAAGATGTTCGCTGATAAAAGGTATAACCACTTGCATTAATATTTGCATTGCAAAAGGAGTCTTAATGGGAAAATAATTAAGCTTTAAAGATTGATATCTTTGAGGCAATTTATCCTGCCTGGCAACCTGTCAAATCTCCCCACACAGACAGAAACCAGCTTCTCCCTTCCATCACCTTCCCTGACTACACTTCAGTCTAGCTGCATGGAGTTTCAGTCTGCAAGTATGGTGTGTGTGTGTGTGTGTGTGTGTGTGTGTGTGTGTGTGTGTGTGTGTGTATGTGCAGCGTATGAATACACAGGTATTCTGAAGGAAGAGGATGAGGGCGTTCTGAAGTCTACATAACACATTCTAAAGAAAAATTTTAAATCTTTCATCTATTTTCAATTTATTCTTACAAAATCTTCAACACTTGAAAAGATCAGAAGCCATCCACCTGTCATTATCCAAGTAGTTCGCCAAAAGTTTCCCCATCCACCATAGGTGTTCTGTAACAAAACTCATGCAAAGTGGAGTAAGGAAACATTATGTGTATTTTCTTGTCCCACTAAATAACCGATTTTCCATGATTTTCACAATATGAACATCTAGTGATCACAATGAGCTAACCATGGGAAGAAAGTAAAGGCAACTGACAATTGAGAGTTGAAACCCAGGCACTGTTTGGTATTCAAGGTAGGTGAGAATACAGTTAGTGTCTAGAACTGGAGGCAAGTTGGAGAACCATCATGGGAAATTATTCACAACATGATATAATTAAAACATCTGAGCATCTTCTATCTGCATGGTGTTGGGAAAAATGCTTAACTTTACTAAACTTTATTTCACACACACACACACACACATTGTATGTCTGAGTGAGAGACATATATAAACTAGTATAGGTATGCAACTCGTGATACAAAGTGCTACCCAACAAATGTAGCTGAATTGTTATCTTAGAAAGGGAATTGAGTTCAATAAAGAGTGTAGATTCCCCTTGGACAGTCTGTGGTTGCCAGGGAGACAGGCGGAGCATACTTTCCTTGGTTGCCAGGGAGACAGGCAGAGCATACTTTTAATGGTTGCCAGGCCACTTTGCAAAAACTAGCCCATGACTCCACCCCTGCCTGAGGAATGGCCCCAAAGACCCATAAAAGAACTCCCAGAGACCACCAAAGGGTGTTAATCAAGGTGCTAATCAAATCCCTGGGGTCAGACAAACAGACATTCCAGCCAGATAATCAAAATATTCTTTGTTCAAAATGAAAGGATTTGAAATTGTCCCAGCAGAGCTTAGCCCTTATCTTATGTGCTTAAAGGACAAGGATGATGCTCCTAAAAAGACCTTTTGGCTCCAGGATCCTGAGGGACTACGACACAGGACTATTCACTATCTATTCAGTATCATGCACATAGTCATTCTGGCATGTGCATTGAGCTGTAGACAGGAACAAGCAACTGTCCATTACATATCATTCACCTACCAACCAATTTCTCCATTAGATTATGCTGAACAAAGGATCACCCTGTCTCTACCAAGGAACTCATCCTTCTGGATCCCAGGAAGGCAGGCCTGTTAGCCCTGCATTCTTCTGTGAGGCAGACTTTTCTTTTGTTCTTTCCTGGGAATTGATGCAGCCTGTCTGGGTTCTGTTCAGTATGGTTTTTTTGTTCAAAATGTGAAGGACCTTGAATTGGTCCTAATGAGAGACCTTTTTCCTGAGATTCTAACCTGATAACACTAATGCTCTTGTATGTACCCCTTAAAGATGGCTTAGAATAGAGTGTCCTGTAATGATCTCATTTTTCAGCCATATTTCTTTTCTAATAAACTTCCTTATCGCTTTTACTGCACTTCACATCTTGCCTAAATTATTCTTTAGATGGACACAAGTGAGTTCCTAGAATGAATTCCCAGTGACACGATCATTATAATTTAATTTTTCTCCTTTCTCAGCCTTATGAGTTAGATGGGTTCTGGTGGCTCCTGCCAACTATGTAGCCAGCTGAGAGCTGAAGATCAAAGTTTGAAGCCAACATGGGCAGCAAAGTCCACAAGATGTTTATGATCAATTAACCAGCAAAATGCTATAAATGGAGATATGGCTCAAGTGGTAGAATACAAGCTTTGAGTGAAAAATCGAAGGGAAGTCATAAGACCCTCAGTTCAGTCCCTAAGACCAGCACACACACACACACACACACACACACACACACACACACACACACACACACACTTCCTTTGAGTTAAGTGAAGCTAATAGATCCTTAATCCCAGAACAAAATAAGTCCTATGAGGTGCAGTTAATTGAACTCCTTTTAGAGAAAAATAAAGTGGGGATGAGGTATTTGTTTGAATGTCAGTGTCAAAGTTCTAAGATTAGTCAGGAGTGAGGAAACATTTGTTCTCTGTCATAA
The DNA here is from genome assembly GCF_031878675.1 of Megascapheus bottae. Classification (NCBI taxonomy): domain Eukaryota; kingdom Metazoa; phylum Chordata; class Mammalia; order Rodentia; family Geomyidae; genus Megascapheus; species Megascapheus bottae. The sequence continues at coordinate 62,783,727 of NC_143509.1, forward strand.
GCTACTTATATAACTGCATAAAAAATTATCCATATAGCTGGGCACTAACCAGTGACTCATGCCAGTAAATCACAGTTCAAAGCCAAGCCAGGCAGGAAAATTTGTGAGACTCTTATCTCCAAGACACAACCAAACAAAAAAGCTGAAAGTGGATCAGTGGCTCAAGTGGTAGAGTACTAATATTGAACACAAAGCTCAAGGACAGTGTCCAGGCCCTGTGTTCGAGATTCAATACCAACATAAAAAGTAAAATAATAAAATTGTAAATCTAGGTAGATAGTCAGTGGACAGACAATTAAGAGCATGTATCTTCCCACAGGCCTTGTATGGCCTGTGGGCTGGATGTTCTCCACTTATGAATGGTTACCAAATGTAGTAGTGCCCGAGTACGAAAGAGAACTCCATAAACTCATGAATTCTTGGGCCTCACCACGAGAGACCGACTCAGCAAATCTATACGGAGCCCAGTGATCTGCATGGGTAAGTAGTTCCCAATATGATTCCTGTGTGGGTGGTTCTTGGATCCCACATTGAGAAACACTAGAAAAAATGCTGACAAGAACCTGAGATAAGCTGATCACTACATCTGGGAAATATATTTGCACAATTTCTCTGAAGTGAAAAAACTAGGATGAGTATGTTGATTCACATAGCTATTTTTTTTTAATTAAAAAGAATAAGAGTTTAAAAAAAGCATCCGAAGAGACAGTTTTTCTGAAACTATTTGATGCAAAGAGCTTTTAATAAAAGGTATTGGATAAGGCACTAGACAATATATTTGAGTGAAATTCATTTTAAAAGTGTGTTCAAAAGGGTAATGCTTCCAATAGTCTTTATTGAAAAGTTGTAGTCTCGCTTCAGTGAAGACATTTCTAGGAAGGGTCAAATAATTATGCTCCGAATGACTTCCATTTTAAATATTTGATCCCTGGAGGGAACCCAGAGACTCTTTCAATAAATGTATAGTAGCATACAAGATGTGCCTTGCAATGACCAAGTGCCTTAAACAAGAATTTGACAGGTTCAAGCCTGAGTTTTTTGAGTGATTGAATCTCTGGATAGTTACTCAGTTGTGGTCACAAGTAAGATCCTACATGACAGGAAGAAGAGAGGAAAAAAAGACCTCCTAACAGGCTGACCAATATTAGATGAGTAAGATGAAATAGCTTTAGCACAGGGCTGAGAAGTTACATAACATTTTTATCTGATATAAATAAACGATTGAATACCTTTAAGTGTGTGGTTGAGATCCAAAGTTCTATGCTATATAATAAGGATTTAAAAAAAAAAACACTGAGCCTGATATTTTGGTATGGCAGGTACTAGTTATCACCTGCCTTTTCCATCTGTAAAAGTTCTCCATATAGTCTATTAATTACATACCTTTGACGGAATGGTTTCCTGATTCAAGCCTGTTAGTAACTCCTGCCTAGAGGGGAGGAGCTAAGTACACCACTGAGGAACTTAAAGTTCACAATGAGAAAGGAAGATATTTTTCTTGGACTAAGAGAGTAGAAAAGAAAAAAAATGAACTAAGACAGATCATGAATGATTTCTGCAATACCATGTAACTTCTCCCCATTTCCTGTAAAACACATGGATGGTAGCATTAAGAAAACTCTAGTTGAGATCATTCTCAAAATATTAATATTCAGACAGGTACTGGTGGCTCTTTACTCCTGTAATTCCAGCTATTTAGGAGCTTGATTGATCTTGTTCCAGCCCAGACAGGAAAGTTCACGAGACTCTGATCCCCAATTCATGAGCAAAAAGCAGGAAGTTAAGCTGTGACTTAAGCACTAGCCTTAAGTGTAGAAAGCTAAGTGACATCTCGTAGGCCCAGTGTTCAAGCTCACACACACACACACACACACACACACACACACACACACACACACACACAATTCAGATTTAAAGGTATATTACAATTGCAGGCATAGAGATTTCTTGATGATGGCACAGCATCAAGGATAATAGTGTTCCGTCAGTAATATTAATACAATGAATAGCATCCAGTCTTATAGGGAAGGTGATGGTGACAACTTAATAAGATCATCATATTTATGGTTGAACCTAATTTTAGCCCTTGTGAGGAGCAGCATACAACCTGACTGCCAGTGACCAAAAGCAAAGAGCTATCGATCAAAATGGTGTCATAAGGTGGAGAATACATAGGAAGAATGCACATGAGTGTGCCTACAGGGACTGTCACCTTCAAGGTTCAAACCCCTCTCAGTAGTGGAAAAAGAGCTTTTGACAAACAGCCAGGCTTGGACTCACCGCCTAGGGGCTGAGTGGATAGGGCCTGCAGTTCTACTTCTTCAAGAACTGCAATAGCACAGGCAAGAGAGGTTAGATGTGACAGTGTCAGTGTGCAGTCACTGAGAACCCTTTATTTCTTTAGAAAATTGTCCTAATTTTATATAGCATCAACTTCTTGCTGCACCTCTTCTTGTCATTTGTACTTCCTTAATTTCCCTATTAATGTGTACTTTCTTTTGCCAGGAATAGAAAAGTCTCAGAGATGTTTTTTTTCTTTCCTTATGAAAACGTTTCCCTGAGGATACCTTGTCCACTGTGTTGACAAGAGTGGGTGTTTCTTCATTGTGGACTGAAATAATTAAATCCAATTCCGTTTTTCAAAAATATTTTGCTATAAAAGTAATATATGACCTATGCCAAAAATGCAAGCAAAATTGTAACATCACCTCAACAATAAATACAATTAAAATAAAAAATTTAAAAAGATGCAAGCAATGTGGGGTAGTATCATATGTGGCAGTACAGATGATTAGTAGCTGTCTAAATAGGATACACGCATAAGCAGATACACTTTAGATCACATATATAAAATATGAATTTATGTGTTTGCATTACTTTTCTAACACAAATTAAATATGTAGTACCTGTAACCAACATATCTTCTTATAAGTAGATAGCACAGCATTGCATGAATTAGGGTTTTTTTTCTTTCTTTTCTGTGTCTTGAACTCAGGCCCTGAACATTGTGCTTGACCTTTCTCAAAGCTAGAGTTCTACCACTTGAGCCACAGCACTATGTCTGCCTTTTTCTATGAATATGGTACCAAGGAATTGAACTCTGCTCTTTGTGCATGTGAGGTAGGCACTCTATCACTAGATTTTTTTTGTCTTTCATGAGGCTTTACCTCAGGGCCTAGGTGCTATCCCTGAGCTTTTCTGATCAAAGATATCACTCTACCGCTTTGAGCCATGGCTCTGCATCCAGTTTTCTGGCGGTTAATGGAGATAAGAGTCTCACAGATTTTTTTTTATTCATTTAATTATTTGTCAGGGTGATGTTCAGTTATAGTTACAGTTACATATATAAGGTAGTGGGTACATTTCTTCTTGAACATAGTGACTCACTCCCACGTTTTTCTCCTACTTTCCCTTTCCCCACAGTCCCCAAGTTGTAAAGTTCATTTCCAACATATTTTCTTATGATTTTTTCTTGCCCAGGCTGCCTTTGACTATGACTACAGCCAGCAGCACCCAGCATGAGTTAGAGTTCAAGTAAACTAATAGTAACTTAATGAATCCTAGGTGAAATAGTGCTGAATAGTTTGTAATTCCTTTCCTTGGTTCATGTCATGATTTTCGTCTGACCACATTCATATTGTAGGTATTCTCTTTTAGGCCATTCATGTTCCATTATAGTTGGGAGATTGTTGATATCACTACTTACACTTGTCATTTGTTCATTTCCTGTGCTCTGCATACATCCACTGTCTGAATGTGCAACAATGTATTTATTCTGTTGACAATGTAGAGGCTCTGGTGCTGCCACAGCAATCAGAGTGCCCACAGTGGAAAGATTATTGCACCACATGAGTGTCTTCAGCTCTGATAGACAGAGCTAAGATGATTTCCAACATGGGAAATATCCTATTTTTCAGACTTTGAAAATCTAACCTTTTAAGGAATTTGACTATGTTGTGTCACATATACTGTTGGTAAATTCTTTCTCTTGTCATTTTTGTTATTGATGTGTTGATCGAAGTTTTATATATTCATGGATTTGAAATAATACATTTCTTTTTCTCATTCTCATTTCATGACTTGCTCAGAAAGACATTTTCTTTTTCAATATGTACAAATAATTGTTTTGGTTTTTCTTTTAGTATTATTATAGGTTAATTGATAATTTTGCACCTTTGATTCACTGAATGTGCTTAGATGAATAATGAAGTTAGTTGTTTGTTGTTTTAGTTTTTAAGATGGGTAGCCATTATCCTTACAGCAATAATAAGAGGAAAAGAGTCAGTTTCCCATCTCTGACAAAATGCATAAAGAAAATGGATAAAAAGAAGAAAGACTAACTTTGATCACTTGGTTCTAACTTTGTCACTTGGTTCTAGTGAGAGCATATGGCAGCACAAAACTCATTGGAGTCAGAAGTCCGGAGGCGGGGAGGGAGGAATGAGGGTGGGAGGGATGGAATGAAGAAAAGGCAGAGGGCAAAATACTCCTTTCAAGAGCATAGCTCTCAGCACCCTCTCTCTTACAACCTGACCCCACCTCCTAAAGATTCTTCCACCATCAAATAGCCTATAAAGCCATAATCAATCAGTAGATTAACCCACTGGCAAAGTTAGAACCCTCATGATAGATTCATCTTCCAAAGGCTCTGAATGTGAACCTTTGCTTTTCAACATGACTTGGGTACTAAGCCTTCAACACATGAGCTTTGGGATTCATTTCAGATTCAACCTATAACATTAATACACAATTGTTGTTTTTCTACATGAGACTAAGTCAGTTAGATTATGATAGAAAGAACCTTACAAACTATAAATAATGGAATATAAAATATCTCTGATAACTTTAACACAAAATTGCAAGGAGTTACAAAGAAAAATAACTACAGAATTATCAAATAAGACTTAAGTATGGTAATTTATCCCTGGATAGAATAAATTAAGGTTGTAAAAAATGTTTTCTATGTAACAATTCCAATATAATCACAAAATAACAAATATTTTTGTTTGGCCTGGGAAATAATTCTAAAGTTCACTGTAAATAAAGATATAAAAGCATGAAAAAAATTCCAAGAAATGACTCCATGACAATATGTTAAAATATTATTATAATTAGAATAGCAACATAATGACACAGGAGTAGAAAAACAATTTTTCAAAGGCCAGAAAAGGAAAACAAAACAGAATTTGGAAGCAGATCAAGTTATAAATAGGAGAAACATTTGAAATCTTTTTGGAAAATATGATTAATAATGTTAAAACAATTAGGCAGATATTAATCTCAAATACTATTCTCAAAATTTTTGATCCATTTCCTTTATTTCTATGTGAAATAAACCCAAGGTCTCCCAGGACTGTTGATTTCATTTCTATTCTATGGAAATGTCAAATCCCTAATAGTGATAAATAATATCTTCCTACCTGCTTGTCAAATTACTGTTTGTACTTCAAGGCTGAATTCCCCCATTCATCTCAAAATTAATTTTTATATACCTTTTTAACTATTTAGGCCTTTTTATATGAAATACTTCTAGTTTGAATCAAGGTTCCTGCTTAGCATTCAGAAATTTATTCTTCATCCTTTTCACTCTCTTAGGGTGGCTAATTTATTCTCTGTACCTGTAATTATCTTTCCATGATTTAAAACTACTTCAGAAGACGAATTAGTATGACGGCACATGCCTTTAATCCCAGGACACAAGAGACAAAAGTAGAAGTATAAGAGATTGCAGACAAAACAAAATAAAAGCCCCTACTTGAAAAATAAACAAAAGGACTTAAGTGTAACTCAAGTGGTAAAGAACCTGAGTTCAAGGCCCAGAACTGCCCCAAAATAAAAAAATAAAGTATAAAAATTAGTTTTATTCTTCATTTGAATCTTATTGCATGGAAGGATTCTCATTTGAATTTTCTGCAAGAATTCAATTTCAAATGATCAAAGACTGCCACTCCCTTCCCTTCATGACAGTCTACAGATCAGTCAGGCTGAAAACATTTTCCCATCCCTCCCCTCGCTGGTGATATTAATCTGAGAAGAATGTGTGAGAGCAGAACCAACCTTCTCATATAGACTGTCCAGCTGAGACACTCTTGCGAACTTGGTTTACTTCAACTATTTAAACCCTTTTGTCGGCCTGTTCATCTCCTTCTGTTCTGCTTTAGAAAGGAGAGAAAATATCCCCATGCCATGCTTTTTAAATGAAGTGACTTGTCAAGTCAGAGACTATAGCAGTAATCCGAAAGGCAGTACATTTAGCGACCCTCCCTCTCACTAACAGTCTGTCCAGTTCTGGAAACATATATCCCAGTGGAGACAAATCACCACTGTTTTCCTATTAAACTTGGGCTCACTGGCCTTTCAGGATCGCCTGGGCCCAGACTGGGAGAACAACTGCCTTCAAGAGCAGGCAGGAGCACTCCTGTTCATTTTCACTCCTTCTTGGTTCCAGAGATTTGCTTCTAACACTACAGCTGGGCCCCCTCCAACTCCATGACAGTCTTCCCTTTGCTTCACAGAAAGCTTAGGCCTGCCATCTAAAATGAATGTTGAAAGAGTGATTCCTAACCATACATTTTGCTTTAAATTCAAAAAGCTAAATTGCAAGAGCCCCTATGATGGCTGCATTGACCCCTGTGCTGAATAGGCTACCTACCCTATGTTGGCCTCACATATTACAAGAACATTGCTTTAGTGTGTGTGTCAGCCATTTCCTCCTCCACTTACCTCCCAACTCTCACCTCACTTTCCCCTCATAATTTACATATTGACCATAAGCACAAATCATTTTTTTCACTATATTTGTGTCTAACAGCTCAGCTCAGCCATAAGACTTATCTGAAGAACAGGCCCTGGGGTTTGGGGGTGAGCCTGAAGTCTTCTCAAGAGCAAGACCTGAAAAGATGAGGTTTAGCCTTTTCTTTTGTTGGTGTTGTTTTGTTCTGTTTTTTTGCCAGTCCTGAGCTTAAGCTCAGGGCCTGAGCACTGTCCTTGGACTTTCTCAAGGCTACAGCTCTACCACTTGAACTTCAGCACCACTTCTGGCTTTTTTTTTTCTATGTATGTGGTGCCAAGGAATCGAATCCGAGTCTTCGTGCATGCTAGGCAAGCACTCTACCACTAGGCCAAACTCCCGGCCCGAGGTTTAGCATTTTTCTACTGTGTTTTAATTCCATTTCCAGAGCTGCTCCGGCAGCTGCAGAACTCTGCCTCGTGGTCTTGTCCACAGTGCCATTGCCCCGCTGAGTTTAACACATCACTTACAAGATGCCAATTGATTTATGGGAGTCTTGAAAACAGCAACCACTGCTCTGGTCTCTCTTGATATTTGATCCTTGGCCATGATGGAATGGCTAATGACAGGTCGCGTTGTACCCCTGCAGTTCTGATGACAATACTGCACACTCATGGTTGTTACTGCCTTGATCCAGCAGATCAAAGCTTTGTCTCACCTCCCCCTATTAGGAAGTAAGCAAAAAGAAAAAGAACAACTAAACAACAACAATAAACAACAATCAGCATCAGCAGGAATTCTTATTTCTGTACTTTTGTTCCAAAAGAATTCTCCGGATTTCCTTTCTTTTCATTTTATTTGGTTTTGTCCCTTTTATCTTACATGCTTGAAATAATAAAAGTATTAAAGGTTCTTGTAATAGTTCCATGGCTACAACAAAATACATGGGACTTGCTTATGTATAAAACAAAAGGTTTTGCTATAGAAAATCAAACCATGGTAAGATTTGCTAAAAGGCTTCAAATAAATAAAATTGTTGTGGAAGTACATGCCTATATAGCATTTTTTGTTCCAGAAAAAAGCAGAATTAAAAAAGAGTAGGAAGGAAAAAAGGAGAGAATTAGGAAATAATGCCCTTGTACACTGTACTCAATACCTTGTGGAAGCAAGAATGACTAAATGAGATAAAGTGGTACCTAATAAATCAAACACAGAGCCGTGTGCCCTCTTACCAGTGACAGTCCTCTCATCATTCCTGGCTGAGGATCTGTTTCACACGGGCTAGTAGGATTGCCACATCCTTTACAATGTGCCAGCTCTCATTCTTCCAGTTTTCCTCACAATGATCTGAAAGTTCATTCTATCCAAGGACCACTTTTCTGGATGTTGGCACTTTTACTGCATCAATGGGTTTATATTTCTAATGGAGGAGCTTCTAAAAGTAAATGAGTGGAGACTGGATTCTCAAATACCAATTTTTCTCATTTATGGCCCCATTGGATTCTCTCAAGGAGAAAGATGAAGTCTGTCTATTTATTCCCCACTTAATCTGAAATTGAGTTGCATTGCTTTGGTACTACCCCTAAACTCACCCCTGTGATGTCCTATTCTTGACCTCCCATTTTAAGCTTAAAAGACAGACAGAGTGGATTCAAAGCACTAGGAATTTGATAAACTCTAGCATCTACCACCATTCTGATGATGAAAGAATTTGACAAGTTAGGAATATTCACTCCCCAGGGTTATCTCTTCCTGACATTATAAGCCTGGGCAAGTTTCTGGTCTGCTTGAAATTTGTGAGTTTCTATGTTGGTAAGAAAACTTACCAATGTTCTAAATGAAGACAAAGTATCTTGAATATCACTGATACCAACGGCACAGTGCCTGGCAAATGTGTTATACGTAGTAGTTCATTCAACAGTCACTCTTCACCATTTCTTGAACTTGGAGTAGATTCCCGCATTGTACTACACATACACACCGAGGATACAGGCAGGGACAAAACCAGATGTGGTCCTTACAACTGTAATTGTTCTGAATATAATTTCCTTCAGAGCACTAACCATAGGAGATCCAAACTTCAAGCATCACACTGAGCGGACCAGACAATGTCTAAACACTGATATTGGACTGGAGTAATGTTTTAGTATGACTCCCCTTCATGGCCCAAAACTAAAAAGGAAGGTTGTAGGATGACAGCCATAGGAGGGATGCTGAGCTCAAACTATGACAGCTGGCTGAACTTTGTATGCAGAAGCAACTATACAAATCACAATGAACTGGTTCTCTGGGGATGCCAGGAAAAATAATGCCAGGATACTCTTCCTTTGGCTAGTGTTATTGATTGAGCCAAAACTAGTTGTAAAATCTTCCCTGGCATTCCATTTTTATTGATTACCAGGTACAAACTACAGCCTTTGAGGCTGCAGAAGATAATGGACCAGTCTGTATAAGCCCTACTTCATTATATCTTTCTATTCAAATAATAAAGATTACTATACTAGAACAATCCATCCACTCTTCCCTTTCTCCTTTCTGGAGAATCCCCTCCTTTTTGACTCCAGTCCTCTCACTCTTCCTTAGAACAACCTGTTGTATCACTTGCAAGTTGTTTGCTTTTTTCCTTGACTCCCTTCTATGCAGTGCTCTTCCCAATGTCTTTATCCTCCCATGAGTGTTGCTTCTGAGAGCAGTGTCTGCTCCCTCTCCTCCACCACCTTCTTTCAAGTGTGGATCCTGTCCTACTCCTCACCCCTCCCTCTCTGTGATGAGAAGTGGGGATGAGAAGTTGCTTCCACTTTGGAGAACAGCATTGTCAAACACTAAGGGATTTCTCAGGCGGAATATGAAGCAGAAAAACAAAAACTTCAAAGGATCTGCAGAGAGACAGGGCTAGCAATGTAAACAGAGCAATGTAAACAGAGCTCAAGTGAAACCTCCTTTCTACATTCATTGGGTTATTTCTCTCTTCTTTTTTTCTCCCCCATTTTTGCGTAGATCGTGCTAAGCAGTAAAGTAGGGAAGGAAGCACAACCAGGAATGGGTGTCCTTAGGAAGGAAGAAAAAAACCCCACAAAATATACTGTAAAAACAGGCCCTTGTTACAGCATTTGAAGTTCACCTAGGAAACTTCAAATGGCATGGTTGATTTGCCAGCTCTTTTACTTTTAGTTTTAGAGGTAGAAGTTCATAGCTTGCTATATTCACCTTCTTTACTCTTCTTTCCAAACACAGTCTCATACAAACACATGCAGACACACCAATACAGTGCAACCTAAGTTCCACTTCTTTGCTTGTAGTAAGCCATATGTGTGTAATGTGTTTACATCCACTTAAGCATAAATATTCAAACTTCGTTGAGTAAAGGAAATGTCAAGGCCATTTCAAACACATCTTCCCTCTAGCAAAAGACTGATCTACAAAAATGTTACATCTTTAAGACTCTTCTCCAAACAGTGGGGAAGAAAATGATCTGCTTGTTTTTAAACCTATAAGGGCTCTTAGTATTCTACACTTTAAAATTTCATGAAGTATATCAAATTAGCAAGTTGCTTAAACTGCATCTCTTACATCTCAAAGAAAGCCAAAGGAAGACATATCTTGTAGTAATTATTGGGATTGTAGACTGTTTGTTTTAAACATCATTCTGTCCAAATAGGGGGCAAGTTATCATATGCTAGGAAACTTGTTTCAATAGCATACTCTTCATAGCAAGCAAATATGAGAAGGTTAGTGAATTTGTATGGTACTTTCTAAAAGTTGATGTTAGAAGCTTATATACAAATAAATGGCCATGTGAGAGAGACAGAGTCAATGACACAGCAGTCTGACAAAGAGAGACAGAGAGAGAGAGAAAAACAGAGGGATTGAAAGGAAAGGAGAAGGAAAGGGAATGAAAGACAGTACCGTGGAACTGTTTAATTCTAAATCACTGCTCGCTTACAAATGCAAAACCTTGGAAATCTAAATTAATCAACACTTGGGGATATGAACAACTGATTTCACCAAAGCAAGCTTCTCTGAAGGCACAGAACTCTGAAGGTAGCACCTGGCATGCTTTAATTGGAGATATTCCTCACTGACTTAACTCCACTTTGGGAAACACCAAAGAGAACAGAATGCTTCCCTCTTGCCATTAACTACAGGCTCTCCCTTCTGATTTATGAAGAAATATGAGACCCACTAATACATATAACTTGAGTAAACAGTGACTAAAAGGGGATATGCTTATTACATGCAGGAGTTTCAAAGGGGTACACACTGAGGAGAAAGAGTTATTTATCCTGGTAGATGAATTATTGCTAGGAGACACAAAATTGCAATAAGCAAAGCAGGATTTAAACTGAACAATATATACCAGGATAAATATAACATATAACAATATAAGCAGGTTTGTGTAATCTGGCTGAGATGTTTAAACTATCAAAATATTAAAATTTGCTTGTCAACTAAGTATTCATACTAGGAGATAAAATAATAATAATAGTAAGCGAAGGACTAGAGAAAGTCATCTAGAGAACCTATATAATATTTACAGACTCGCTTTCTAACCTGTGAAGTTTCTTAAGCTTGAGGAAACAGGAAAATAATGTTCAAATCAGCTAGTCAGGATAACTGAAGGAAAAAGTAGTCCCCCATCCACTTAGGGACAGATAGGCTAGTACAAAAGGGAAAGAACAAGATCATCGTAGTGCTATTTAGAATTTTTGATGCACCATTCATGTTTAGAATAAGAACTTCCTGTTGCTGAGACAAAAAGAATGACCCAGTCCTAGTACATGTTCAGGTAGCATTCTGTTGCCAATTCTTCCTCAGGGATGCTGTCAGGGATGCTCCTATCAGCCTGTTCTCTGCAGAGTTCTCTGCATATTCTTGTTTCTCAACCAAATGGTTCTCTACTAGGATCAGTTAGATGAAATGAATTTTCTTTTCAGTCATTACTATAGGTAGAGACTCACACTTGCGAAGCCCTGCCTCCAGCTTTTCTTTGGTGCTGGTTATTTGGAGTTCGAGGATTATGTATTGCCCAGAGCACACACATAAACTTCAGTATACTTATTTTACACTGCCCCTCCTGGCTGGGAGAACAGGCCCGTACCACCACACCCAATTTTCTTCTTTTGAAATGGAGTTCCACCTCCATGGGCACTTACACAGGCTGGGCTGCAGCCTTGGTACTTTTAATCTCATCATCCCACATAGTTAGAATAACAGGTACACATCAACTCATCCAGCTGTTTACAGAAAAGGAGGTCTCAAATGTATTCCTGAGCTGCCCTTGAACTGCAAGTCTCCAGTTTCCAGTCTCCTAAATGGCTAGAATAATAGATGGGGAGCCACCAGCAGCTTTATGACAGCTAACTTTCAACATTTAGCTATATTTCTTTGTGAAACTGCATAAACTATGAAAGGCTGAAATTATATAAACTGTATGCATAGTTGAATATCTCTGTCTCCCTGTGTTTCTCACATCAGTTCAGCTGGGGTTTTTTTGTTCATTCAAGTTGTTATAATGAAAAGAGCCAAGGATGGGCACTTATAAATAACAAGAGGTCCTTTCCAACAGTTTTGGAGGTATCAGCAAGTTCAGTTCTGCTGAGGCTCCACCTCTTGGTTCATTCACAGTTATCCATCTTTCTTGTGTGTGTTCACATGGAAGAAGGGACAAAGTAATTCTCCAAGGTCTCTTTTAGAAGGGCACTAACCTCATTGATAAGGGTCCCATTCTTATACTCTAATAACTTCCCAAATAGCATTATAGTTTGGGTTCAGTTTCAACATATAAATTGTAAGGTGCAATAATTCAGTCCATGGCAAGCTAAGTCAATAAACATTTAGGAATGTTATCTAATCTTGTCACATCCTCTGCAAGTTCATAGGGATATGAGTTTATGGTCCCAATGGATCATGTAGCTCTGGCTTTCTAGTAATAGGAATGCTGCCATTTCCTACCAAATCACTCTAGATTGAGGAGAAGCTCTTCTCAAGGAAAGCAATAGGGTATGCTACATTGTGGCTTTGACTAATCCAGGCTAGCAAGAAATGGCAGGGAATGCAAGAATTTCTACTGGAACAATGAAGGACAGCCCAAAGGTCTTGCTCTATGCTAGAAAATGCTTGTCTGGCCAATTAGATGAGATGAGATTATGTCGTTTTTGCTTACCTGCTGTTTATTTTGCACACTGAGGCTCCTTGACTCTGGAAAGATTCTAATGTGAACTTCTGTGCTGGAGACAGAGAGCTGTGAGAATGGAGGAGAGCTATCACAAATGAGGGAAAAACAGTTGGCTTGCATGTGAGTCACGTAAAAGAGAACGTTCCTTTCATCCTCAGGTAGTACTGGAGGAATCCTTCATAGAGACATGAGATTAAAATTTTATCTGATAGGAATCTGCTTTATTAGCTACTTATCTTAATTTATCAGGAAAAATGCCATTATTAATATGTACATTGGCATATAAGAAGCTCAAGCCCCAAATCCAATACATATTGCTATATTTTCTTTCATCTATTCTAATATTTGCCCTCAGAAATGGCATCTTCCTAAACTAGTAAGGAGCCTCAATTAATGATGCTAAAATCACCCTTCCTACTCCTGCAATTGGTTTAATTCTTTAAGAAATTAGAAATTTGTGGATTGGGACAAAGCTTAAATAGTAGAATGATTAGTAAAGGTGAAGCCCTGAGTTCACTTCCCAGTAATGGCAGAAGAAAGAGAAGGAGGAAGGGGAAGAAAAAATAGGAGGAGGAAGAGGAGGAGGAGGAGAAGGAAAAATTAAAAATGAGAGATCCAGGGCTGGGAGTTTGGCCTAGTGGTAGAGTGCTTGCCTAGCATGCATGAAGACCCAGGTTCGATTCCTTGGTACCACATACATAGCAAAAAGCCGGAAGTGGTGCTAAGGCTCAAGTGGTAGAGTACTAGCCTTGAGAAAGTCCAAGGACAGTGCTCAAGCCCTGAGCCCAAGCCCAGGACTGGCAAAAAAACAAAAACAAACAAAAAATGAGAGATCCATGCCTCATTTCAAGGTATTTTATGGAAATCTAAAATTATTCAGTATGTCAACCATCTCCTCAGGGTTTTTTTTATTCTTTTCTTCTAGTGAAAACTGTGTATTCACTTGGGAATGATATTTATGGCTATGGTAGAGGCAGGGGTACTGACTGGAGGAGTGAGCAAGGAAGATTTTCTGGGACCCTGGAATCATCCTTAAATGTTCTCATTATAATCCTCCATCACTCGCAGAATCAGTAATGCTAGTTGCACACTATGGTTCACATGTGTAACCCTAGCTTGTCAGGACACCGAGGCTTAGACAACCATGGTTCAAAAATCAATCCAGGCAGAATAGTCTGGGTGACTCTGGAAAAGCTGCTTTGAAGGTGTGGTCAAAGTGGAACAGCTCTAGCTGTGAGCAAGAAAACCAAAACCCAACACACACACACACACACACACACACACACACACACACACACACACACACAATTAGTAATACTATCTTTCTGTCTTTTCCAGCTCTACATGCCAGATTTTTAATTCACTTACTCTTATTTCATCTTATCAAATAGAAAATAATTGTCACAATTGCTAATAGTCTCCAGGGCACTTGTTCTCACCTACAAACCACTTGGCTCTAAATAGATGACACAATTCGCAGTTCAAAAATGCAGGTATTCACAAAAGCATTTTCCTCTCCAAGCCCAAATCCTGTTCAGTTAATCCAATCAAGTGACATGTTACTCTGATATTTCTGTTTTCTCCCTCCCTGTTTGCCCTTCTATAACCTAAGTCTTATCTGACTACTTGCTTAAATATGGGGAAGGAAAGGGGGAGAAATTAACTTTCTATAAATAATATCCAGTTAAATACCATAGACCAAAATTCTAAGGCATTTCCACTAGAATGTGTGCCAGATAACTCACAGAATGTCAGAATCCAATAATTTTAGGTTACTATTGACTGTGGATGGCATTACAGAGTTTCCTCAAAACTAGTAATCCTGACAGTTGGCAGAGGTTTGAGACTTTGAGCATGCCTGACAGTTGTGTAACAGAGTACTAGGAAAGAGATTGCATGTTCTTTCAGGTGCCTAGTTAACAGATTTAGCTGACCTATTCAGAGAGCAGATTCATGTCCATGCTAATGTAGCCATCAGGGAATTTCCAGAAAAAAAAAAGAAAACTGCTTGTGGTACCTAAGCAGAGCTTATTAATTGGTGCCATTTAGCTTGGGATGACCAGAAGCAAGATTCCATCTTGGTGGCAGGACTAGGTTCTTTATCATCTGTGCCAGCTGCTCTAAACTCACCCAATCAGCAGTCCTGGCCTTGAGCTCAAAGCCTGAGCACTGTCCTTGGACTTTTTCAAGGCTAGAGCTCTACCACTTGAGCCACAGCACCACTTCCGGCTTTTTTCAATGTATGTGGTACCAAGGAATTGAACCCGGTCTTCGTGCATGCTAGGCAAGCACTCTACCGCTAGGCCAAAGTCCCAGCCCGAGTTTTAAATTTTTAAGAGTGAGTAGTATCCAATTTAACTACCCTTGGCTTTTCTTGCCAGGTTCTAGCATAATGCTTTTTTTCTTTCTACCTTCTCTTTTCTCTTTTTCTCCCTCCTTCCTCCCACGTTTTTAATCTCTTCAAGACAAAAGGTCATATACTCAGTTACACTCCACTTGGGAAGAGTTTAAATAAGCTTCCCTGTTTTAATATTTCTTTACTAGAGTAGATATATCCAACTTCCTAAAAAGGCTCCATGTCTTTAGTCCCAAGTATTGAGCAGACTACTCAGCCTCAGGAGCTGTGTCTGTCACAAACCTCATTGTTCATCCATAACGCGTCCTTACAGATACCTTGTGACTGAGGCTTCAAGGATGACACAGAACAAAAGGGAAACCATAACAAACTGCAAGGCATGGTTTAACACACAATCTTTGTGAAAAGAGTCCCTACCCAATCTGGAACGGCATAGTGCTTTTCAAAAATGAAGCCATTTCTCTCATATCCACCTTAGTAAAAGATCAAACTGATGATGCTGGTTCTTTCACGCATATCCTCTCAGAGCACTCTTCCCTCTTCCTAGACTTCATTCCAAGCCCTCAACCAATAGATGACCTATATACTTGTATAAACACTCTTGTGATCAGTATGGCCTTGAAAGATTGAGGCAGAGGGGTTTTCGGTGGGATTTAACTGGAGCATTGGGTGGGTTCTTTTTATTCCATATCTGCCAGTCTTCTACGTGTTTTTTTTTTTTACCAGGAACAGTTAATTACCCTCACAATGTTTTGGGTTTTTGGTTTGATTTTTGGTTTGTTTGTGTCTTAGGGTCTTCTTCTGTGGAATCTGAGCCTATCTCTGCAATCTGCGGAATATGTTAGATCTCAATGAAACAATGGTATGAACGTCTTTCTCTTTCTCTTTTTCCAGGAAGAGAATTTGAAGGAGAAGAAGAATATCTGGAGATCCTTGGCATCACCAGGGAACAGTCAGGCAAATATGAGTGCAAAGCTGCCAACGAGGTCTCCTCAGCGGATGTCAAACAAGTCAAGGTCACTGTGAACTGTGAGTATGGCAACAGATTGTCCATGCCCAGGGCATACCTCTACCTCCAGAGAGCTTGCAGATTCCATTAGCAAAAGAGCATCACCTAACGAGCAGATGTTCTTCTGGTCAGGGCTTGCATTTATATCTTGGACACCTCCAAGGATAGGACTTGGCCTTTGAATTTGATAAATCAACTCTACCAATTCTAAATATAACCCATAAAACATTTGACAGTAGACTTGGTCTCTTTACCCCAGCTGCAGAATTAAGAGATGAGCAGACAGCATTAGTACATGTGCAGTCACTGTTCTGGTGGGAGGGGGAGGGGCAGGAGAGACCAAGGTCATATTACTTTAGGGAAAAGCAGCAACTCCTAGTAGCTTTGGCTGGGATTTCTATCTTAATGCATTGCTTGTCAGACAGTCATATCCCAAGATTGTATTTTATCAGCTGCTATTTAACTAATTGGCTTTGGGAACAAATTCAAGCCCTTGGGGTCAGATAATATGTTTTCCTGATGGCTACTGGGGACACCTGATAAGTTAATTTTAGCTCTCTGTTTGTCCTAAGTTTGGGCATCAGAAAGGAAGATTTCACTAAGATGCATGGTAAGCGGGCATACTTTGAACTTGGCAGATGAAAGGATCCTTAGATGTAGTTCAAAAGGGGAAGGAGGAAGGATCTATAAGATGTATGTCACCAACAAAGGAATAAAGAGAATTTGTTTACCTTAGTCAGTTAGGAGTGTCTTTCTATGTCATTCAAATTCTCCTTACCAGGGTACACAACCTTGGCCAGTGACAGGAATAAATAGAATCCTAGCTGTTCCCATCCTTTCTATGCATTTCAGATGTGTCCATACTACACCACACAGATATACATGTATCTTGCAAGCACATGAATACACATGCATGTACACACCCCAGACACAAATATCTTAGGCCACATTTGAAAAGAAGTGTTAGTCCATGATGTGCTTTACTCAGTGATTTTATGTCCTATATTTACTAGGTCAGAGAATATATAAAAACTCTCTTCTCGACAAACCTGGCAAGGCAGATAAAAATCAGTTCCATTTCAACATTTGAGAATAAAAAGGAATAAAAATCACCTATCCTAAAGCAACATAGAAATTGGATGCAAGAAAGGGACTTAATCTCAGGCATATTTGATTCTGAAGCCCAGCACTCAGGAGAAGGAAGGATTTTTTTTCCATTCTTTGTACTTACTGTGTGAAAAATTCCATTGACGTTCACATGTGATATTTGTTGTCTTAACTTAGAGCTCAAATGGAATAGCACCTGCCTAGAAAGGGTGAGGCCCTTGTGTTTAAACATAGTGCTACCCAAAACCAAACCAATAAACTTTACAACAAAATGGTATATATACATCATATAGATGATATGTATTCATAGTTATATGATATGTTATCATCACAGTAAATATATAAGAAAATAGGCATCACTAGTCTTTAGAAAATTAGAAAGTAATGCTTTAACTGCTTTAGTTGCTGAGGAATCCAGTGTACGTGGCTCAGTTTAAGCTGGGATGCCCCATTCCCTGGCACATACCCCAGCTTTCAGCCTCCTGAAACAGGAAAAGTGAAATTTCTCTCATCTGGTACCCAGAGAAATCTAGCAGACACGGCTATACACATTGATGATCCACATTTCTAAGAGCAAGAAGATAAATTTGATGAGCTATATGCTACTTTTATCCCTGACTGTCTCCACATTTTTTGGTAATAGAATTTTGAAATATCAGTGTTACTATTCTTTTCCAGTACGGGGTGTGTTTCAAAGACACATTAATGATCTCAATGTTATAAAATGCTTTAGGTCCTTTTTTTTCTACATGAAAAGCAATTTCTCTGGGTGTTTATGTAAGTTTATAATTAGGTTAGTTAGCTTCTTTTATGTACACATAACCAGGCCCTCATCTTCTACCTCTTTTCCTGGCTTTTGGAGTCAAGATTTAATTTTCTCTTAATTGACCTTCAACTTAATTAGATTTTTGAAAGTCCAATCATGTAGTAAATAGAAAATATTTATGCTTCCATTGTATGAAACTTCAAAGTGGTGTGGATTGGAGATGGCACCCAAGATCAAAGTTAGCCGTCTGAGCTCTATTATTACTGGAGCAATTAGTCTGGCATTGCTCCTTCTTCAACTGTCCCCAAAGCATAATTTACAACAGAGAAAATACTGATAATTTTTTTTAAAAAAAAGGATTTTTGTGAAAATGTGAGTTTTCACTAGCAAAGAGTGAATCACATGAGAATACAGACAGAACCTGAAGACTCAACAAAAGACATCTTGTGACAAATTATACAGAAAGCTATAATGAAACTTAATGGAACCCAGTAGGTCCTAAGCACCAGCAGTTAGAACATGCCTGGTGTTAAAAATTGCTCAGCAAATGCTTACCTTAAAAGGTGGTAGAAACTCACAGATAAACTTGGTTCTTCAAACTCTAAAATGGTACTGGAAGCATATTCGAATTGCAATTTCTTTTGGAATAGTCTTTTTAACTTAAATTTCATGAACTGAGTTTGTGTCATACTAAAGCTACTCATCATATCAATTGCCATATTCAAAAAAGTCATGTTTCCTAAATATAGTCGTATTGAGTAAATGATGTCCCCAAAAATGATTTAAGAAAGTTAGGTGGGCCTTGCAAGATCTTGAAACAGATAAATATTCAGGATCACTTTTATGACTTTATTTAGGAAAATGCTCTGTTGTCTAAACTGATTTCTCTTCTGTCTCAAAAGAAAAGCTTTAAAGTTAGGTTAAGGAAAGCAGACCCTGGGAACCACTCAAGAAAGAAATCCTAAAGCTAGGAACCAGTGACTCACCCCTCTAATTCTGGCTACTTACTACTCAAAAGACTGAGACCTGAGGACTGATATTAGAAGCCAACTGGGCAGGAAAGTTTGTAAGGCTCTGATTTCCAATTAACCACACACAAAAAAGCAAAAAGCAGAACTGTAGCTCAAGTTCTAAGACACCAGCCTTGAGCAAAAATAATCTAAGACAAAATTGGTGAAGGACATCATCTGGCCCTGAATTCAAGCCCCAGTACAAAGAAGGAGGAGGATGAGGGGAGGAGGAAAAAGAGGAGGAGGAGGAGGAGGAGGAGGAGGAGGAGGATGAGGAGGAGAACGAGGAGGAGGAAGAGGAGGAGGAGGGGGACGAAGGGGAGGAGGAGGAGGTAAGAAAAAAAATCCTAGCATGAGTAACTGTTCACCACTGTATTAATTCATTTATTTAGTTGTCACCAGATGATTGCTGCAGGGTATAGAGAGGCTAGCACAGGAAGAGAGAGAGACATACCAATTTTTCCTCCTGCATTTGCAAGCTGGATTCTACATCTTCTTGCATAACACATTTCTTTGGTAGGTCTACAGCATTGCACATTGCCACTTTATTTACAAAATCTATTTTCTACATGGGAAAAATGATAGAAAGGAACTTCAGGTATTTATAGAAAGCTAAATTAGTAGCTCAAAATATTTTCTATTGAATCAGCTTAGTGACTTCACGAAATAGCACCTTTCATTTTCTGTACTTCCCCACACTGCAGTTTCTAAGCTCCTGTGTATACTAGCCCTAAGCCATTCTCTGGTTGGTCCCAGGTATAATCCCTCAGCTACAGGTCCCCAAGTATATTCAAACTGTCTACTCAGTGTTTCCCTTCTCCACCTATAATTCCCAAGTTCATATCTAGCACTCAGTAAATGCTAAATAAATGAAGGCCATTTTATTTGGACACTTCCTATATTGAAATTTTTTTTTCCTACTGCTGGAAGATTTCTTCTCAGAAGCTGCCCTCAGTGCTCAAGCCCAACCCTTCTTCAATGGACAAGCTAATCTGTCTGCTCTCTGCCTTCCCATAATTATTTCTCCAAATAGGCTTGTGTTGTCATGTATTTACAACTTCTTGTTCCTTTCCTTATCTCCCCTTGCACTCAACTCTGTGTGTAAAGTCATGGATGCAACCAACAGAGCCAGCAGAAGTGCACAGGGTTATGCAGACATTTCTACAGCCCAGCCTTGTAGCCCTAGTCACTGATTTAGGGGAGGCAAAGATCACTGTGTCATGTTTACCTCGATCTGGAGACACATGCCACTGCCATGTTACACATGTACTTTAAAAGCACTCTTCCATGCTTTCATTGGAAATCATCTCATGGGAAAGCTTTAGGAAAATGGCTGCTCAATATAGAATTAGACAACGGATTGGAACGACCCTCTCTGTGGATTTATGGCTTCACAGCTCCATCCACACACTGACTGCCAGTTATCCATGCACTGGGGAAGGGATCAGGAAACACACAGTGAATGTCGAAATTGTTTAATAATTTAGTTTGGCATTGCCACTACCAGATGGCTACACGGTAAAAATAAAATTTATCAGTTTTCCTATGTTTTGATCATCTCTGGGAATAATGCCTTTCATGTAGTCTGCATCCACTCTGCCTCTGACTGCTTGTTATACCACTATTGCTAACCCTGGGAGAAAATTGATATCATTTCTATGTAGAGATGGCAAAACAAAGCATTTTTCTGTGGGCACTTTCTGCAACAAAGTCAAATAATCAGACTCAGGACTATAACCCAAGTCTAACTTCAAAGCCCTCTCTGAGTTGTTTTTTTTTTTTAATGTAAGTCATAGGGGATTTTTGAAATAAATAGGGACAAGTGTAAAGGTATACCACTGTAATCCTAGCTACTTGGGAGGTCAAGATGAGAATATTGAGGTCTCAAGTCAGATTAGGCCAAGAATTTAGAGAGAGATTCCCCACTCCTCACCTCAGTCAACAAGCTAAGTGCCGTTGAAGAGCATTTGCAACTATAGCTAAAAAGCCCAAATAAATGGATCATAGTATAAGGCCAAAAACTTTTGTCCCCATGGACAAAAACTTGGGACCTTATCTGAAAAAATATCTAAAGCAAAATTAGGGCTGGAGGTGTAGCACCAATAATGGAAAGTGTTCTAACAACCCTGACATCCTGAGTTCAAACCAGTGCTATCAAAATAAATAAGTATATAAAGAAGTTACCAGAGATAATCATATTAGGTATTGAAAGGACTCTCACATGTGTACATTTTCATTTGGAAGCCTCTATGTGCTAGATACTCAGAGGTGAGGAGCTGCAGGAGAGCATTCTAGAACATACAGCTCTAATATGTCTAAAGGGACAGACGGGAGCAGCCTGCATCTGCTCACTCCTAATGTAGAAGTATATTCACTATGTCACTGCAGTGCTAATACCTTCTAAAGAACAGGACTCTGTCACATTGACATTTTCCTTTATTGGAATCCATTGTTGTTTAAAAGAATTTCTTCAAATGGAATTGCCAGTGCAGAGAGTTTCAGAAGTTAATTTGGCAAATCTGGGTGCAAATCCATTCACCCCTCTCAATAGTGGTCAGAGCCATAAGCCCCTGTGCTTATCAGTCTTCTTATTCCTGAGCTGAAGTTAAGACTTCATCTCCTAGGGCTCTTACTTTATAAAGAGAACACTGAATTCAGAGAAGGCTAACACATGCTACAGTGCTGCCCATAAACTGCATCATTTGTTCAAATTTTATCCTTTGGAATAATTACTTCTGATATGAAGAAGATTAAATGCATAACATTCTGTTTCCTAGGTCACTTCTATTGTTATCCTAGCCATTCTCCTGGAAAGTCTTGTAATTGCAATGTAAGAATAAGAAAGCCCCTTATTAATATTTTCAGAACCTAGAACTCTGAAGTAATACAATCTCAAAGAGTCCTTTGACAATTAGAAGGTATTCCAAAGTCATATACAGTACAGCAATGGCTATCTGTATGAAGTATTTTAATAAGGCTATATTTTTATTATAATCACACTGTGAACAAAGACAGGTGTTATTTTAACTACAGTAGGCATGCTGCTGTTTTCCTTGTAATAATCTTTTCTAGTTTCACATATACAGAATTAATTAGGAGGAACTTTGAAATCTTCATTCGAATAAACCATGAATGAACAGACCTGCACCATGGAGTACTTTGAGAACCATTAGGAACATTCAACTCTTCCGACACTTGTTAGCAGCCATGAATTTACATTGGCACAAGAAACTTCCTAGGTTTTGAAAGAGAAACAAATGGCTGGCCTGGTACTTGATCAATGTTATTTTTTCTTGAAATGAAAGTGTGCATTTGAAATCCCAGTTTCTAGCCGACTTCTCCACGTTGAGACCCCTGATCCACTCCTGAATAGCTTGTTGCTTACACAATCAATTTCCAAACAAATTTAGAAAGAAGTCAAGGAGTAGCCTGGGAGACAGGATCCTGCCATGATTAAAGATCAAGGTGATTAAAGATAGCACCTTAATGTGTTCAATTTATTTCCCCAGTTTTAACTACCTTGAGATGGGGAAACTGTTCTCATGAAAGTCAGGGGAGAGACCAAATCAGATTGTCAACACAGAAAAACAAAGAATTTAGGATTTCTTCCTGAAATTTCATCTCCAAAGAAGAAAAGGGACCAGTCCCATATAGTGTTATCTTCTTAATACTTTCTAAAAGTTTGGGCTATACTGGTGTTTTGACTTTGGTCTTGCTAAGCTAATGTTCTAATAGTCAAGCCATACTTGCACTTGTGTTTTTTATGGGCTATTTTTCAGGTTAGACTTCTCTTCCCACCTAGAAACCTGCCTGAGCTATGATTCATCTTCTTTTAGGGTTCCCTTTACCTCTGAAGTGGTAGATTCGTGCAACTGTATCCAAACCTGCTCTGTGAGGATGGAATCTTGAGGGACTTTTCTACCTCAGGACCTAAAATGTCAATCCTCTCAATCTCAACCTCCTATGTAGCTTGAGGTGTCTAGTGTATATCACTACACCCAGTTATGGGTTGAGAAGAGTCCTGGTGAATTTTATAAACAGATTGGCTTCAAATCATGATTCTCTGGACCTTAGCCTCTCGAGCTGCTAGCATTACAACCATGAACCACCAGCACCAAGCTTTTCTTTACATATATATATATATATATATATATATATATATATATATATATATAGTATTGAGGTTTGAACTCAGGGCCTCACCCTGGGCAAGTGTTTTACTATTTCAGCTACTCCACCAATGAAACTTATTTGCCTCTGCTTCACATTGAATTCGTTGCTGCTTTGATCAATTCTACAGTCTTGTATATGTCAAATCTTTCCCCTCTTTCCAGGTCCTTTATGTCAAACATAGTATAGTATATCTATAAAAATTCCTTTACCAGCTCCCTAATGGTCCTCCCTGCTGCTGGCTCCAGTATTTTATTCGAGGAAAAAAACTGAGCAGTGTGAATCTGTGTAAAGTACTGAAGACTCTAATGAGAAAGAACAATGAGGGGCAGGCAGAGGGTGGATTCAAGCTCAAGCCCATCAAATTTAAATCTAAATTCATCTTCATCTCCAGACCAGACTTCACCCACCAGTGCAAATGAATGCATCATCCTTTAAAATGATGTGCTCTCGTATCCAAGACAGCCAGTTTTTTTGTTGTTGTTGTTTTAGTGTGACTTTTAAATAGAGCGCTGGTGATCATTTTAAGCTAGCTCCTTTTAAAAGATAAGGGGGTGGGAGTAGGGAAAGGCTCAACTGGTACAGCTATTCATTCAGAATATAGTTATGACTGATAGTACAGTAAAGAAAATCAGCCAGGTCTGGTAGCTAATGCCTGTCATCCTAGCTACTGAGGAGACTGAGATCTGAGGGTCGTGGTTCAAAGCCAGCCAAGCACAAAAATCTGTGAGACTCTGACCTCCACTTAGCCACCAAAAAACCAGAAATGGCTCTGGGATTCAAGTGGTAGAACACTAGCCTTGAGCTGAAGAGCTCAGCGCCCAGACCCAGAGTTCAAGGCCACAACCAACAAAAAGAAAAAAGAAAAAGAAAAAAGAAAATCAGATTTTACATTTTCTACTCTTGACTGCAAATTCTGACTCTTGATTCATGGGCAGATACAATTCAAAAGTGAAATGAATAAGAGTACAAAAGAAAAACCAAAAGCAAACAAGGGTTATGATGATACTGTACTTATTTGTAAACAATATTTATAGGTAATTAAAAGAAGACCTGCAGAACAGAGGGTATAATGGGAAGTCAACACAGACAAATTGAAGTTCCATGCCACAACACCTACCTTCCAGTCTTGTCCTTTCATTACACCACATATCACCAGAAAGGTCAAAAGAATAGTAACAACCACCTATGGCTACCTATTTACCTAGAGGCTGCTGAGGGCTTTCAACAGTGTGACCCCCCAAGTGACAAAGATTTACACGCTAATAGGAACATGAAATGGAGGAGGAAATGGCAGTCTAACTTGATATTGTACATCCTGGATAATCAGATTATAACTCAGATAATCTGAATCGTTTATAGATGGAAAACTTGAAAAACACACCTTTCTAAAATTGAAGAAATCATTCAAAATGTACATGCAGAAGAGTAGTAGATTAGGTAGATGTTTATTATTTGTTAATTAATTTATTATTTACCTTTCCTGGAGTTTGAACTCAGGAACTGGATTTCTCTCTCTCTCTCTCTCTCTCTCTCTCTCTCTCTCTCTCTCTCTCTCTCTCTCTCTCTCTCTCTCTCTCTCTCTTTCTCTCTCTCTCTCTCTCTGTTTTTTAATTCAAGAGTAGCACTCTACCACTTAAGACACAGCACCACTTCTGGCTTTTTGAGTAATTCACTGAAAATAATGTCTCGCAGATTTTCCAGATCAGACTGGAATCAAACCACAATCCTCAAATCTCAGTCTCATGAGTAGCTAAGATTACAGGTGTGAGCTACCCAACCCAGCTTGTAGATGAATTTTTGCAGTTTAAAATCCACAATTAGCCAGGTTCTAGAGGGTTTATGCCTGTAATCCCAGCTACTGAGGGATTGGGGTCTGAGGTCTGAGGATTGGGAAGCAAATTAGAATGTCAGACATATGCCTCAGCTCGTTTCATGCCTGCTTTAGTATACTTGTAGCCCCCACCTAGGCAGGGAACATTGAGTGTACAAGGGACAATGAGAGAAGAAAATGGATGTGCTACGAAGTTTTGTTTGTGCTAAGAGAAACATTGAGCCATCCCTCCCACCTGCTCCATCACAAAAATAGATCATACTAGCAGAAAGGAGGTAAAGTCATCACCTATAGTTAGGCTTTTGTTTGTTGTTGCTGAGTTCCTTTACCAGTATCAGGCTAGATGAACAAGCCTTCTATTGTTTTCATTAAACTGCTCAAAGCCATCTCTAACTACTAGTGAAAATGAAAAGAGAGAGAGAAAGAAAGGAAAGGAGAAAGAAGGAAAGAAAGAAGGAAAGAAAGAAAGAAAGAAAGAAAGAAAGAAAGAAAGAAAGAAAGAAAGAAGGAAGGAAAATATAATAGCGAAATCATACAAGTCTTTCGGTATCATCACTTAGTCTCTGAGAAGAAAAATGCTAAATATTACAATTCACCTAAAAGCTGGATCGGGCAGCTCACACCTGTAATCTTAGCCACTCATGAGAATGAAATTTGAGGATTGTGGTTTGATTTCAGTCTGAGCAGGAAAATCTGTGAAACATTATCTTCAGTGAATCACTCAAAAAGTCTGGGCCAACGGAACACATCCATTCCTTAAGTTCCTTTTCCTGCCTCTCTCCAAGCAGATTCCATTTCCTAGTTCCTTTCTGTATGCAGGGTATGACAAGGCTGCTGGCTTTCCTATAACCCCATGTGCCTGTCCTTCCTACAGATCCTCCCACCATCACAGAGTCGAAGAGTAACGAGGCCACTACAGGGCGACAGGCTTCACTCAAATGCGAGGCTTCGGCGGTGCCTGCACCTGACTTTGAGTGGTACCGGGATGACACCAGGTATGCAATAAACCCACCATGCCTCAACTTTTCCCTTGTGGTACAGGGGAATCCAAAGAGAGCCAATGAAAATCAAGCTTAGTTGTAATTCTACAGTCCTGTACCTCACAAGTTTTCCTAATCAAACTCTTCCTCTCTCCCTCCCCCCCTCTCTCTGTCTCTGTCTCTCTGTCTCTCTGTCTCTCTCTCTGTCTCTCTCTCTGTCTCTCTCTCTCTCTCTCTCTCTCTCTCTCTCTCTCTCTCTCTCTCTCTCTCTCTCTCTCTCTCTCTCTCCCTCTCCCTCTCCCTCTCTCTTTCTCTTTCTCTTTCTCTCTCTTTCATTCTCCTAGCGTGAAACACTGCTGATTTTCTTTTTCTGGATGATTGATTTTGAACTACATCTCAAGGACTTGGAACATTCACGAGACTTTTCAAAATGTTTCTTATAAAAAATCATACAACTTTCTTTTTCACCTTTGGCTTCATCTATTTTATAGCACTTTGGTTCCAAGAAGGAGTTTACTTGCAAAAATATCATTCATGATCACTACATTTCCAAATAATAGGACATTAATTGTGTTATAGTATAAATATATAAGGTCTAGATTTATGACACTTTTCTATTTGTGCCAGTCCTAGGGCTAGAACTTAAAGCATGGAGGTTGTCCTTGAGCTTCTTGGGCTCAAGGCAAGTACTCTAGTATTAGAGCCACAGCTTTGCTTCTGGCTCTTTGGTGGTTAATTAGATATAAGAATTTTATGGCCATTCCTCTCTGGACTGTCATTGAAGAAAAATCCTCAGATGTCAACCTCCTGATAGGCCAGATTATAGATATGAGCTACCAGCATCTGTCTCAATATCAATGTATCCAGAGCTTTAGGTACTATAACTCTTTAATTGAACCTCAAAAATGATCAAAGTGATTAATGTGATTCCAGGGGTACATTCTGCCCTCATGTCTTTCTCATTTAGCAACACTCAGAGCCAATGGAACACATCCATTCCTTAATCTTTTCTATCAACATTGGTTCCAATCACAGAGATTGCTCAATAACAATGAGAAATTTGCCCGGGAAATTGATCTCTAATTGATTTCACCCTCTTTTCCCCCCCGGTAAAAAAGATAGGGACATCAGTAAGGTAAAGCTTGCATCCATCTTTCTTTCAACTCTTCTGTTTTTTTTTTCTTAGAATAAACAGTGCCAATGGCCTTGAGATTAAGAGCACCGAGGGACAGTCCTCCCTGACGGTGACCAACGTCACTGAGGAACATTATGGCAACTACACCTGTGTGGCCGCCAACAAGCTGGGGGTCACCAATGCCAGCCTAGTCCTTTTCAGTAAGTATGCCAGCACAATTAAACAGGTAGAGTTCGTGTGGGGATTTAAACATCATTTCCCCATCTATAAAAGGTGAACTTACACGAAAGTAGGAATACACTCACTGTAGGAAACCTAGGATTTTCAATCCGGAGCCTTATGGAAGGATTTACAAATGCAAGAACTTTTGTGCAACCTCTTACTTTTGGTAATTGCCCTGTTTGTGGTGGGGCTTCTGGTTTGTTTGTTTGTTTGTTTAATATAGGCAAAGGACATGTATGGCCTTCATATATGCAAAGGACATACATATTGTCCTCTATAAAAAGCAGAAGAAAAGTGATGTAAGAACCCATTAATGATGACAGTTAGAAAATATTGGTAATGGGAGTGAATATACACATATATATGTATATATATATATATATATACATACTCAGTGAGACTAGATAGAGGACCATGTTGGGAGAAGGGAGAGGTTAGAAAAGAAGGTATATTTTTAACAACACAAAAGAAAAGATGGAGTCAGTGATGATTACCATACAAAAGCTAAATGAGGGAACTATGGCTGCAGAAGGCTTCTATATATCCCAAGGAAATGCTACTTCTCTAATATACTTTTTGCACTGGGGATGGAATACTAGGTAGAACAGCCTGATTAAAGATCAGAGAAGACCCTGAAAGTTGACTGAAAAGCTGTCAGTCATTTCAATGTGAGATGTTACTAGTAGACCCCACATACGAGTCTTGCTCATTAACAGCATGTCACAGACTCTGAGCCTCCTGCTTTGTCAAGCAGTTAGGAGTATAGACACAAACGTCTCCTGAGAGACAGAAGGAGAAAAGTGATGAGACTTGGAATAGGAACGTATTTGTTGAGTTTCTTTAAAAAAAATAAAGAGTTAGCAAATGCTGAGCCCAAAAGTTCATTTAAACTAAATGTAAATGTCTTCAAAATTGCAGTTATTATTTTCTGATAACTATTTTTCTGCACAAGCTCAATTGGAAAAAAATACTGTGACCAGGATAATGTCTTTATCTTGTCTTATTCAATTTAGATGAAAGTTTAAGAACAAAAGATTCTTAGAATAAAAATCAATTTAACTGAGAGTTCTCTTAAAATATGATATGAAAACCATTTTAAAACTACTCAAGCTCCAAGAATATATGTGTATGTACATACACACACACACACACACACACACACACACACACACACACAACTTAAACTACCCTAAATTCGGCCCTTAGATTCTCATTCATAACTTTCACTGGCATCAGTCTATGACAATTTGATAGGATGGAGCTATACAAATGCCAAATCCATATGAAGCTTAAAATGCATATTCCTTTTTGTCTCATAAGGCCAAACACCAGTGTTCTTTACTTCAACCAAAGACATCAATAACCATAAGACACGTAGGACAGTATATATTAAGAATTTAACCTGAATTTTCCTTGATAGGGATTTTGAAAATATGAACAAAACCAGCCTCAAATATGAATTTAGGATTCCAACAAATCTAAGATAAATTTAAATAGAACAACTTAACACTTACTAAGAGATTTCAAAGGAACTGCATAATAGAAGAATGATATGATTTGGTTTGGTTTTACAAAGTGACTAAATATATAATTGCATTGAAATATGGTTTCCTCATCGCATAGAAAATAAGATATATGCTAACAATAAATAAAATGGTGCCCCTAGACTAGAGAAATACTAAGAGAAAGGAGATTGGAAAGACAGAAGACATGAAGAGAACAGAGCCTGGCCTGGGTCAAAAATAAAGAAGATAAGACTGAGGTAGTGACAGGAAATCTTCAGCTCTATAATGTCCCTGCTTTGTCACTGAATGGCTTAAGTGAAATTAAGAAACCATCAAGATGGATGGGTGCTAGTGGCTCACACCTACTAATTCCAGATGTTTAGGAGGCTGAGATTTGAAAAGCATAGTTCAAAGTTCAAGCCTTGAGCAAAAAAAAAAAAAAGCTAAGCAACAGCTCTAGACCCTAAGTTTCAACCTCAGTACTGGCTCATACATACATGAAGCATTCTGTTGAGTTTCTTTTGTAAACTCATAGCCAGGGAACTAGAATGCTCTTGATTTGGAAGAAATCCTCAAGTATGTATTTTGTGGGGCAGTGATCAATGACATGCTACCTCTGAGTAGCCTACATTGCCTTCTCCCCAACATTCCTCCTCGGCACTAGTTCCTCATTTAGCTGCATAAATATGTATCAACATTTGACTTGGGATTGTGTTCCTATTTTATATGAAAGTTAAGAGATACTATAGTTACCAAAGAATACATTGTAAAAGGTCATTAGGCAAGGAACTATCAGAAGTATAGAAAAATAATGCATCAACTCTCCTGTTAATAATCAAACACTAAGCTTAATTTTGAACCTTCTAGGGGTAGGATGGTAGAGGGGAAACTCTGCTTACTTTGTCATAAGAATGGTACCCCTGCATTCCAACTCCATCAACTGAATGTAGGGGACACATCATTGTAGCCTGTACAACTGAAATATTACAGATGAGGCTTTTTGGTAACACAGTTTATTCAGGATGAAAGGGGATGGGAACAGGGAAATGAAGAAAGAGAGGAAGTCAATGAGGAAGAAAGAAGAAAGGAAGGAAGGAAGGAAGGAAGGAAGGAAGGAAGGAAGGAAGGAAGGAAGGAAGGAAGGAAAGAAAGATAGAGAGTAGATCACTCATCCCTCCACGCACATTGGCTTCCATTTTTTTTTCCCTTTTACTACCCTTCTACCCTTCTCCCTCTTCCTTTCAACTAAGGCTTCCTACCTCCTTTTAAAATCTTTTTCTCCATCCTGCTTATTTTCCTCCTTTCCTCTTCTTCTTTCCATCCCTCCCTCTTTTTCTTTCCTTTCTCTCCCCTTCACTCTTTCCTATTTTTTCCTTCTTCCTTCCTTCCTTCCTTGCTTCTTTCCATAATTCCTTCCTTTTTCATCACTCCCTCCTCTATTGTCCTTCTATTAATTTCTACTCCTTCAGTTTCCTCTCTTTTGTATCCTATTTTCCTCTAGTCACATGACTCAACACAAGTGCTTAATTTATACAGCACATTTTGATAAAATCTGTGCGTATCTGTAGAAACTTGTATCTAATTGTTGATTTGAGAAGGATGCACATCAGAGCTGGTTGTTCTTTTTGATGTTTTTTTTCTGTTCCATCAATTACAAAATGCTGAAAGTGGCAGAAGAAATAATATAACAAATGAAATTGATGAAATAGTGTCTAAATAAATAAGAAGAAAGAGAGAAGGAGAAGAGAGACAGGGAGGTAGGGAGGGAAAAAGAAAATGGAAGGACAGAAAAGTGAATTTATAGAATGGATTCCCCATTACTTAGATTCAGTGTAAATTATGCTGAGGGGAAGATGGAAGCCCCACGCACGTGTTGCTGGTGACACCCGGCAAGAGCACAATGTTAAGAGGGGATGTCCACATCCAGAGGCCCTGACAGAAGCATTGTATGGACAGCAGGTTGCTCTGCTGACCAAGCCAGTCCTGAGTAAATGTGGCAGCTGGTAAGCCACTGCCAGACAAAGATACCAGCAGGAACAGACCAAAAAGCCAGAGCCCCTGAAGAGTTCACAATTATTCAATTATTCATCCTTGATGGGTCAGCACATTTTCAGTTGGGTCCACCGCAGTGACATGCTGACTGTTTTGTAGTATTAATTTAAGATCATTTGCCCTTAGCAACATAATATATACATAACATACACTTGTCCACCCTCTATTCAAATATTGATCTCTGAAGGGAAGGAGGGAACAACATAACTGACCAAGAATTCAAGGGTGCATTGTGTTGATAACCATTTATTCTTAAGCTACTGGAAGCATTTCTTGTTTTTTCTTTTCTCTTTTGGTGTTCTAGCATTCTGTCAAGCACTCCTTAAGTGGAGTCAAGTAATGCCTTTTATATATTTTCTTTCATCACTAGATTAAGTATTACCTTACACATGTTTTCCTTAATGTGTCGGCCCACAGCAACAATATTTGGGCAAGGATTTCCTCTCCTTAGTCTTTGTCATACGGGGAAGTGTATGTGTGACACAGATGGAGACTTGGATTTCTGGTGATATCGAGAGGATCTATTATTGAATATAACAAAATGCATTTCCACGCTGGTGACTGAGGAGGAATCACAAAGGTGTAGGTAGATTCCTCTTCTGTTGGTGCTTATGTTCAGTTAGTATTCTGCAAGGGAAATGAAGAAAGAAAGAGGAGAGATGAGATAAGTAATTCTATCACCTGAGTGCTCACAGCGTATAGCATGCACCATACACTTATTGCTTTCCATATACAATCTTCTGAAGTCATCATGATACCCTTGTTTGTAGACCCATGATTCAGACATTATAGAACTAGCTCACCTAAGAAAAATGGTGCCTCAGTACTCGAATTCCAGAGACCTCCCTATACAGGTAGGTAAAAATATTAGGAGATATTGCTTGCAGTTTGGACCTAAGAAGACATTTCATTCCTTTATTTTTGCTTCATAAGGTTTAAAACTATAGGCTTTAAACTGTTCTTTTCCTTCAGAGCCAAGAGCACTCCCTCTGGTACAACCTACTTCCATTCCCATTAGCTGCCATTAGAACACCTGGGTCTACTGATTGACTCAAGTTTATACTTAGGTTTTAGTATGTTGAGATTCTCAGCTAATATTTTAGATGAGTGGCTTGAGAGGGGTTCATCACATATGATAACGATGGTCAGATTTTCAAGGTCTTTGATACAAAGGGAAAAATATAAAGAAACCTACACGTCTCCATGCCATATGAGTATGTAGGAGGTAGGGTTTTTATTCATTTCTTTTAATTGAAAAATATTACTAACTTATGGACCTATCATTGAGTACATTATAAATGTGATCTAAGCAACTTACCACTATGAGATATTTTTTATCATAAGACCACACCCTCCTTCCTCAAAAACAATTTTGTGATTATTTTAGGAACATGGTGTTAAACACACAGCACTCCACAATACTAGATAACACTTGGCAGAGCCTTTAGGCAATTTCTTGTAGTAGCATATCATAAACAAATCATAGCTATTGTTCTGAACATGTACCCCCATGCAGTTTAAAAGATTTGTTTCAATTTGTTAAGGGCTTGATGTGGATTCAAAAGAAATAAGTGAACCCCTGGATTACTTTGCATTTCAAGCATTGACATCAAAGAGATTGACTTTTAGAAAGAGCATGGGCTTTTTTGCAAATGCCCAGTTGGGAAATAAATCATACCTAAGTCAATACATTCATTACCTCTCAAGATAAACAACCTACGCTCAAATCCATTCTTCATCATAAAGTATCTTTAGTGAAAATGCTTCCTCTTGAACTCCTGATGCTTGTTGACATTTTTTTTCCTCCACCATCAGCCAACAATGTTCCACTCAACACTCCTACTACTCCTTTAGCTAAAACAAAACCAAAAGAAGAAGAAAAGAAGGAGAAGGAGAAGAAGAGGAAGAAGGAGAAGAAGAGGGAGGAGGAGGAAGGAGGGGGGAGGAGGAGGGGGAAGAGGAGGAGGAAGAGGAAGAAGAAGAAGAGGAAGAAGAAGAAGAAGAAGGAGGAGGAGGAGGAGGAGGAGGAGGAGGAGGAGGAGGAGGAGGAAGAGGAGGAGGAGGAGAGGGATTCAGAGATAAGGAAGTAACTACAGGTCACAATTGAATGCTGGAGTAGTATTCTGTTTTTCATATTTCCCAATCAGGTGCTGAGCCAAATTGATCTCCCCAGGGACTCACCCTGTCAAAGGACAAGCAACTATATTCCCGCCTTCCCTTCATTTTAAAAATCACAAGTTGAATTTTTGTCTGGTTCTTTTTGGTCATTTTCCATTTTTATGGGAACCTATAAACTCTGGCATCCACTCCAAAACAGCATCAAAGTATTGGTGGAAAAATTAGGATAAACACCTGCATAAAGGAAGCATCTATGGAAAGGAAAGTCAATTTAGAGGACAGCACTCACTAATAGAGTGTGATAAGCCTAAGATAAGGATGTCAGGGTGGAGCAAAACCCATCATAACAAGCTGGGAAGGAGATGAAAAAGGCAAGCAAAGGTGATTTAACAATATGTAAATTTTTTATCTTGTGAAAATGAGGGCAAAGTGCAGTTAGCCAGCTGTGAACAGTGTGATAGGGAAATATTAAGATGAGTCAGGGAAACAGTCTGAATAATACTAGTAATAATAAAAATAAAATACAGTAGAAAGAGCATGGGACAATAGTCTCCAAATACTGCATTAACGCTCAAAATAGTTCTGCTATTTATTTTCAAAGCTGGAAACATGATACCAAATAATCAGGGAAGGTTTAAACCATTTTTCCACATAACACTTGTGTAACAATTGTTCACTGGTTTTGTTATTGACCTGCTCCATTTTAAGGCACCGAGAACACTTTGTGCTAAGCTAAGAATTCACACTGCATGGAGTCTGGGTTTTCTCAGTGGTCGAATATATTGAAGAAGATGGGGTAAAAGCTACTTTTTCTCATAGTGTAAGTAGGAAGGAAGATTGGAAGACTCTTACCTGTGTGGTTTTCTTGTTTGCTAATTATCATTAAGCAAACTTCTGCATGTGCAAAATGTGTGCTAATTGTGTTACACTGTGATGTTCAGAGGTAGGTAGCAAATAATGCATCATTATACTTACTTGCTGAACATGTCAGAGGAGAATTTAGAGCTAAACCTAGGTTTTTAATGAAAAGCATTCAGGGTTCCTTACAGTCTAAATTCTATCAACATTTTCAATTTGTGGTCAGTAGCCCCGCTTTCGAACTGTGACAGACTTGAAAGCTTAAAACCTCAATGCTCAACAGGGAAGTGCTTCTGACAATTCAGCAGGATGTATCATCAAGCAAGTTTGATTGGCTATCAAATTTCACACAAGATTATATTATATCAAGAGGGTGTGAATAAGGAATAGATTAAAAATAAAATTATATCCTTCCAAGAAATGAATTTCCTGTACATGACTTCTGCAGGTGCCTCACTAATATAGAAGAAAAAAAAGTCTAAGAGAGAAGGAGAGTTAGTATTTCCAAAAATAAATCTTCAAGGTGCCTGGCTCAGAGTGAAGAGCTCTGTGGTTGAGGGATATGAACATGGCTGTCAGTAGCTGCCCAGTTTCCATCTGTTGTGTGCAAAAAGATCAAGGGGCATAGCCTGGGTTTCAACATTTTCTAGAAACAGCTTCCATTCCAAATCCCTATAAGATCTGTAAGTCTTGGGGCCGGGAGTTTGGCCTAGTGGTACAGTGCTTGCCTAGCATGCAGGAAGACCCGGGTTCAATTCCTTGGTACCACATACATAGAAAAAAAGCCGCAAGTGGTGCTGAGGCTCAAGTGGTAAGAGCTCTAGCCTTGAGAAAGACCAAGGACAGTGCTCAGGCCCTGAGCTCAAGCCCAGGACTGGCAAAAAAAAAAAAAAAAAAACAGATCTGTAAGTCTTGATAGTAGATGGTTCTAATGGAGAGAGAAGTGTCTGAAGGGTTACCACAATCTGAAATAGTCGCCTCACCCTCATGAGATTTTTTTCAAAAGGTATTGTGATGTTAATTGTATTAATGCCTCTGTTTAAAGCTTTAGCATTAACAGAAAGAATAGTCCTCCTATGGGAAGCGGGATCCTAGAGGTATGAGAATTCCTCTGTTTTGTAAATGAGTGGCTGAACAACAGAAAAATATGTATCACTATATTGAAACTCTCCGTATTATTTACCATTTTTCCCCTTCAGAGCG
Source organism: Megascapheus bottae (assembly GCF_031878675.1). Taxonomy (NCBI): domain Eukaryota; kingdom Metazoa; phylum Chordata; class Mammalia; order Rodentia; family Geomyidae; genus Megascapheus; species Megascapheus bottae. The sequence continues at coordinate 62,818,957 of NC_143509.1, forward strand.
TGTTTTACCCACAATCCCCCATCCCAATCAAGGTCAGTATGATTTTTATCACTGTGATCTATTGCTGGGTCATTCTCCAACATCAATAATGTGAAAAGCACAACATTCACAAATAGAAGAATTGGGTTTTTTTGGTTTTAAGCACTCAAAAAAGAGTCAGTGTGATACCCCTACCCCATGTAATATGTGGGTTACCTGAATTAACTTCAGGTTGGTCCGTAGCTAGGCAATGCTAAACACAAGAGTAATTATTTTTTTATTTAATCAGTTTTTTTCATAGCTAACTATAAACTACTGACATATGTGGAAAACAGATGCTTACATTATCTAGCTTTTCAACGTCAAAAATTACAGATTCATCCACTCACCACCTTTACATGGAAAAATGTACTATTTGAAGTTGAAGTCCAAGGTTGAACTCAACAGAATTACAAGGATACTACTTTGCCTTAAACTCTTGGCCAACTTACAGATTTTCCCCCTCCTTTTTAACATAACTACTTCAAGTTTTTTTTTAAGTAGTCATTCTGTATTCTTTTTCATAAAACCTTCTACATATCCAAATTAAATTGTGCCTCCTACATCACATTTAGATGCAAGTTGCAGCCAAGACTCTCTAGCTTAAGGCTATTTAAAGGCAAATTGGCAAATAAAATTAAAATAATGCAAAAAAATCTGAAATGAAACTAACCTACCATTGAAATTAAATTCCAGAAAAGTGATTTGCAAATAGCACTCAAAGACCTGAGAAAAAAAATGGAAACTAGGCCAGGCCGGGCCTAGTGTGGAAAAAATAAATCCAATTAAACAAGATTATCATCCACATTATAAAGAAAATGTGCTCAGAATTAACGGTGGAAAGCTGCTGTTTCATAAGTTTGAAGGAAGATCATGTTTCATTAGCACTTGTCCAAGCTAAAAATTAGACCAAAATTGAGAATGGATATTTGGAATGTCAATAACACAATGTTTTGCATAAATATGCTATCACATATATGCAAACTTATTTTAATTATGTTTGAAATGGGTACTGCAAGGTTCCCAGGAACAATAAGACAGCTTAATAAAAGAGTTTATTATTAAATTTTAAGGAGTAGCCAAATATTTTAATATAAAAGTTTAGAACTCTGTTGAATAAAAAAAAGAAAACTTCCTAAAGCTTTAATGAAATCTGTTTCTTCTCCTAGCCACTAAAAATAAAACTCTTAAAATGTGCCTGATTTTTTTTTTTACACTTGACACAAAATTTAGTGTTCGTGGAAAATATTTCTATCTTGAATTCCTGACATGCCACGATTATTTTAAGACTCGGATCTTAAAGATTGACACTATTTTATCATCTTGCCATCTTGCAAATATCTTGAAATGGAACACACGTACACATACATTTGTCTGGAGGGATTGCATTTTCAAAGAGGTTGCGACCCAACCAGTGTCATCATGACTCCAGAGATCCTTTGTGGCAGGAGTTCTGCAGCCACGAGCTCAAATCTTTATCTGATGGTGCCTTATGACATAGGTAACATGATACAAAGTGAAGCCAGACACTGTTCACAAAAGACAGCTGTCAGATATGGAAGCACAGGCTTGTCTAGAGATGGAGCATGACAAACTTCGCATTCCGCATGAAATGATTGGAGAATGGCCCTCATTCGATTGTATGTTGTAGGTAGACTGTTGTTAGCTTCCTTAGAACCAATAGATTTAGAGACCATAGTTTTCTCTTACTACTAATACTCGGGGCTACTGCTAGTGGAAACTGAAAAGCTGTTCATGGGGGTTTGGGGATAGCTGGTGTGAGAGGTCACCCCACCGTGACAGTTCACCTTAAATTCTCCCTTCTTCACAAGATTCTAATTCCCTGGGGATTTAACCACTTTCCCTCCTCTGCCCCCCCCATCACACCTTCTCCTTTTAATCAAGAGCAATCCTGTGAAATGTACTTTCCCTTGGAAAGAAAAGCTAAGGATAGAATGCCTGATTCTTTAGGTTGCCAATTTAGTATCCAAGGAGCTATATAAAGCTTGTCTTACTATAGTCATGACTATAACGTAACTCTCTCATAGATCACATATATATTTTCTTCCTAATTTATCCCCTAAATATTAACGTGTCCATAAGCAATTGTTTGTAACAAATGGTCAGAAGAATTTTGGACCATCTAATTTCCCTAAAATTCTTATCTAAAAATATTTTTATTATCCTTGAGTAGTCATACAAAGGGATTTCTATTTAACAGTATAACTTATGAGTATAATGACTCTTGATCAATTTCTCCCTTTTCAACATTCTCCTCATCTCTCCAAGTCCTGCCCATCCTCCCAAGTTATCTGGTTCCTTTTTCCCATGTGTAAATTGAATATCATGACCATATTTTCCCTGAAAGTGTCTTAACAGTAGATAGTCACAATTCCTTGCTGCCTTCCCATGATTAAAAAAGAAAATCTCTTCTGCGAATAGTCATAGTTCATTTCAGCTTCTTCCTTGTTAACACCTCACTGAAGGGTTGTCTCTCTTCCTCAACATTCCATGGCCCATCAGGCCAACAGAGGATACACTGCTGAGCATCTGCAAGAATGTATCCCTAAACCCCCTTAAGCTGTGATTAAGCCAAAACAAGGCTCAATAAATCAAATGCATTTCCCTAGGGTTTCTGTCATCATATTGCTTGATTTTCTGCAGTGATGATAATAATGCTGGAATTACACCAAAGAGTAATATGTATTGGCTGTGGCCAATTAGAAAATTTCCCAAATGTCCTGTGCCAAACACACACAAACACACACACACACACACACACACACACACACACACTTTACTTCCCTATTCCGTAATGTAATAGATACATATAAAAATAAAGAAAATACGTAATATTCCATCTTTGATCTCTTTCTGATAGGTGTTTTCATCCCATTAATTTTAATTTAGGTTTATTTATTCTGAAATGAGTCTGAAATTGCATACATTTGCATAAATACACCCCGCTACTTCACCACCCCCTCCCCGATTCTATTGCTGCAAAAAAATCCCCTGAATTGTAAAATGAATAAAAAGTCATCTCTAAATGTCTGAGGCCACTTTTCATACTTGTTTTGTTTCCTCACCTCATTTTCTGGCCCTCAGAGTTCTGGGCATTGATAAAAAGGCTCCCCTCCAGCTTCCTTGTCTGTAGGCCCTCTTCATAATGCAACTGCCCCTAGAGAGGCCTTCCCATTGAAAAAGGTGATAGGTTCAGAATGAGGTGAGGAAGCCTGTCTCAGAAAGCCAAGTATCAAGTGAAAGAAGAGAAAAGGACAAGAAAAAACCATCATTGTTTTGTTTTAACCACTCTCCAGCCAAAAGTTCCCTTGAGCTTCTGGCTCTCTGGGCTCCATTACTGCCTCTTAAGAACAAACCCCAAAACAAAGCAAACAAACAAACCAAAACCTCCCTGAACTGTGTCTCACTTCTTTGCCTCCCATCTGATTATTTCTCCCAAGTGAACAGCCTTTCCTATCACTAACCCTGCGTGGCGAGTGGGTTTGGGAAATGTGGAGATTATCTTCCAGGTTCAGGCATTGCACTGGGTCTGTGCACAGCTGCTTGCCAATCAGTTGCTGTTTTTCCATTGATAAAACACAGTGCACATGGCTGGGTTTGCATGATTAATACAGCTGTCTAAAGCTCTCTCTGAAAACAAAACAACCCCCTCCCCAGAATTAAACTTGAGAAAGAATTAGAATCCAATCCACAAACAAACCAGGTTTGCATACATATGAAGTCATCCTGGTATGTTTTCTCTCCCAAGGAGATGGTGCTCTGATAAGCAGGCACTCCTCACCAGCACTCCTACGAATGGGAGATTGGCTTTATGCTCCAAAAGGATGGAAAGGGAAAACAGGAGTGCCCTGAACCTATCCCATGCTGTAAAGATCACCGGATATTCCCTGGAATGTCATTTATTTCCTGTAAGACAGCATCCTGGAAATCAAAGAAAATGCCTCTTGCTGATTATAAGAACAGTGTCATTAATATGAACAACAATATTCACATAATATTCATTGCTAACATACTTAACAGGTTGCTCATTTACCAATAGAGGTCTAGGGTCTTGGGTATGTATTAACTCACTCAATCTCTACAACCCTATGAAAGCAGTGTGCACTTCCTCCCATCCTTTTTTCCCTATATTTTTATTAGCAACAATTAGTTATACAAAGTGGTTTCGTTTTGACATTTTTCATATCATGCATACAGTATACTTTGATCAGACTCGCCCTTCTGTCTTTGTTCTTCATCCCTCGCCCCCTTCCAATACCATTCTCCACAAGCTTCATTGTTCCATGTTCAGTCATGTTTACACCCCCCCACACATGTTTTAATGAGCACACAACTACTTGGAATATGACCGTATAAAGCTTTATGGCATCTTATGTACATACTCATAATATTCCTTAGACATGCATCTTGTATCTTTCTGGTGAATTTTTACCATTTTTATAATTCTTTGGATATATCACCAGATATTTTAATTCATAATAGTTTAGTATCCATTCATATTTATAAAATCCATTTCCAAATATACCAAACACACCCACATACACACACATACACACACAGAGAGATACACAGATGTATGCTTGACTCACACAGATTTACTTGAAAGCATACATCTTTTTCGAAAACCAGGGGCAGAACTATCTGGCATAGGCACATTTAATTTCACACACTTATTCAGGCTGATTTACACGCGCACCTCCATTAATCACGGATAATTACTGGCATTGTTCTCTGTAATTCATTTTTTCCAACTGTGAAATGGGAAAGAAATTATATTTTTCATGCCTACAAGTTCAAAGTTGTATTTTCAATAACTTATTTCTAAGAAGGAGCTTCAAATTTGTAGAAAGCATACTGAATTTAAAATACTCATATTCAGATGCATATATTTCCTATGATTTTTAAAGTACTTTCTTGAAAGGTAAACTTATGTCATTTTGCATGGATAGTCAATAAGATGTGAATTCAGTATGGCTTTGGTGTAGTTTGAAGTACTACAGATTCAAAGGATATCTAAACTGATCATACTGTTGACAAGTTTAAAAGCAGAACTATCTCAAGGCCAAATACAAGATACATGTTGTTGTTGTTGTTGTTACCATTGTCACAGTATTGCCCTTAGGAGGCACTGTTTATCTACCATACACTATGTGATATATATTAAACTATTCCACAGCCAGCAACCTAAAGATTTTGCCCTTGAGATAGGCAGTTGTAACTCATGTCCTAGAAAGGCTTGCACTTTTTTTTAAACCACATCTATCTCTTCCCAGTGGTTGACAAAATATCACCCTCTTGTTTCTATTGATAGAGCTCACATATCCATGTCAAAACAAATTCACAGGAAATATCACTGGCCATCATTAATATACATGAACATAATTAAAAATTGATCACAGTACTACAAATATAATACCTAATACAATAAAGCATGCAGGGGGTCCATAGTTTGACTTTCTCATTTTTTTTTATTGCTGAAGAACCAACTGAAAGGCATACCAATGTTTCATTGAAACCAATAATTCACTTGTTGACATCCAACAATTGAGAGCCAACTGTCATAGAGAAGCCCTGTCTCCATGTCTGCCTTACCCCCTTCCTCACCTTCTTGCTCTTTCTGTGCTGTTTTCTCAACTATTCTTGTTAAACTTTGCTACCAAAACCCAACCTGAAATGTATTCACAGCATTATTTAAATGTCCAACAGTAGCCTGGAAGGGTTCTTTCTCTCTGATTTTACATTTAGCTTCAAGCTAAAAACACCTAAAAATCCTATGGCATCAGTTTATTGATCAGAAAATTCTTAGCGGTGAGACTCCTCTAATACCCTTTCCTGTGTTCCAAATCTGGATCTGCCTATGTCAGTCAATCTTCACCTGGTAATTCCCCTTGCTAGCCTATTTGGATTTCGAGAGCCAACAGGGATTTGAAAACGAATATATTTCTGAAAATCCATGCTTCTGCTAAATTTTAATTTGATGGAAATATTGCTCTTGTATGAGCTTGATGAGAGGGAAAAAATCTTTCAAAGGAACAATTACATTTGGGGATTAAGTTTAAGTAATTGGCAGCCTTGTCTTTTTAATTAAAAGGAGTAAAACTGCCTCAGAAGAGCTCGATGAGATTTGCAGGGAAAAATATTGGAATGCTGTTTCAACAAGTGAGGAGACAGGATGCTGACTGGACAGAAGCTGACAGGCAGGCAGGCAGGCTCCTCCAGTTTCTTAAGTGAATTCCCAACAAAGCTCACCTCAGTGTTTTTCTCCTGTGACTTTTAGCAAGAAGGTACTGTGAGAAGTCTTACTGGATACTGCCCTCAAATATCTTTTCTTAGCTCTAGGCTCCAGAACCTGGCATAAAAGAAGAACCCTTAAAGGAAGTAGCACTAATTACAATTAAGAGAAAAGAGGCTAAGGAGCTACTCAGTAGAAGAATATTAGACTAACACGCCAAAGGCCTAAGTTACCTCCTCTCGAGGGACCCCCTCCCCACATAGACAGAATACATATTCTTCTAAGTATTAAAATTATTAGTTCATTGCAGTCCATGATAAGTGTGATATCACAGATCCCCTTCCCAAATACAAAACTTGAGTCTGCCCGTAGTCCCCTTCTTTCTTTGTCACCTCTAATCCTCTTCTTATTCCTTAGATCGATAGTCCTAGGTAGTTTTTTTTCCTTTCTCTACGACTCTTTTCAAGATGCACCTGCTACTCTGTGTTCTTTCTTGACATCAGTTCACACAAAACCAAAGAGGAAGTTTAGACAGTCTTAGCATTCACTTCAAGACTTAGGTGGAGCAGTCACACAGCACCAAGAAGCCACTGTCTCTCTTGTGAGTGGAGACAAGATGCAACGGAGCCTCCTTAGCAACCTCCTGTATCCCGCCACACTAGATCAGCAACCTCCCGTTTTTTTTTTTTCCTTGCAACAACTTATTCATAGGAGTTAAACTAGGCGAGCACCACTACGGGGGAAAGCTCAGCATCAGTCGTCCCACCTAGCATCTCTCCTTGTTCACTGCTGTGCAGAAACACACCTGCCAAGTAGGAACACAGCATGACATAATGAGATTGGAATTCCAATTTAAGGTGTTCACATGCACCAGATGTATGAGAGGAGCCTGCAGACTACTCGTGGGGACTCCACTGAGAATTGTCAGCTCCTATCCTCCAAAAACCAGTGGGGGGGAAGCGACCTTACAAGTCATTTATCATGCTTCCTAATTGGACACTGGGGAGTCCCAGCCGCACATTTACTGCACTCGTTAGTTTGTTTTTGTTTTGTTTTGTTTATTGTCAAAGAAAGTATGCCACCACCACCCCCACATCTCTGTAACACAAATGTACATTTAACACCTAGACACTGCCACTAACATAGTCTCTTTCCTAGAAATCATAGCCCCAGTCCATCTGACTTTTTCTCTAGCCTGTGCTCATGATAAAGTTTCTGAATTAACCACCCACTTTGGAAACCTTTTATTGCCAGTGTGAGATTTGTAATTAGGGCAAGTGGACATAGTTAGGGGTAATTATAGCTTCCTATGATTTGGAGGTATAGAACAGATAGACAGACAGACAGACAGACAGACAGAGACACACACACACACACACACACACACACACACACACACACGTGCACAAGCATGCATGCGTGCACATGTGCCCAAGCAGTAAAAAAGCAGTGGATGTGCCTTAGCTGTTCATCCTGTTTACCTTGCATACTCTCTCAGCTTACTCAGTTCCCAACATCCCCAGCCATGTTCTCTGTGAGGAAGTTGCTTGCTATTCAATAACATTTTCTCAATTCTATGTATGGTTTTTGTGTGTGACTTGGATATCACGGGTGTGTGGAGAACACAAACTAAACAGTAACTTACACTATTCTGTTGAAACACAAGTTAGAATAATTTGGATAATTTACCATTTCTTTTTCTACCTGGATTTCTGCACTACAGGTAAGTTCCTCATTGAAAGCTGCTAACAGCAGAAGTGCGGGAAAGACGATTTCGTTCATGCTGGGATGGGATCTGAAGCCTCCCATCCTAACTCACTAACGGCATGACCTCTTGGGTGTGTTTAGGTGTACTCTCCACTTCCTTTGGCCTTTGCTTTGTAGAGTTTCTTTTAGCATTCATGTTCTCTTTTCCTTGTGATTTTTAGACATTAGTAACACAAGAAAGAGCCTTCATGCTCAACAAGCAGTTTACAATTGGTTTGGGGCATAGGTTAACTTCATTTGGCAATAAGCAATATTGTATATCCATTTACGCAAAAAAAGTTCTTGGTAGAATTGACTCTGAGTTGGCTTTTGGGGTAACTATGGAGAACCAGCTAGAATTTCTGTACTGAGAGTTTACAGCAAAGATGGGAAAGTTGGTAATGGAAATGATTAAAACAACAGTCACAATCAACTCTGTTCCATGAACAGTGAGATGCCTGTGAGGTATTTGAGGGGACACAGAGTAGACTTACTGAAGCTAGGCTGGGCAGTAATGGCTTCCGGGGACAGATAGGGCTTATTAGACAGAAAGAAGAAAAGGAACAGAATAGTCCAGTGGATACTGATGTCCAGAATCCAGAAAACATTTACCTGTCAGGGTTTATATCCTTAAAATCTAAGGGGAAATGTCTCTAATTTTCTTATGTTTGTTCTTTTGTGTTTGGCGTGAAGGAAGAAAAAAAGAAAAGGAAAGGAAAGAAGGGAAAGAGGAAGGGAAGGAAGAAAAAGGAGGGAGGGAAGAGAGAGGAAGGAGGAAGGGAGGAAGGGAGGAAGGAAGGAAGGAAGGAAGGAAGGAAGGAAGGAAGGAAGGAAGGAAGGAAGGAAGGAAAGAAGGAAGGAAGGAAGGAAGGAAGGAAGGAAGGAAGGAAGGAAGGAAGGAAGGAAGGAAGGAAGGAAAGAAGGGAGGGAGGAAGGGAGGGAGGGAGGGAGGGAGGGAGGGAAGGAGGGAGGGAGGGAAGGAAGGAAAGGAGAGAGATAGGGAGGAAGGGAGGAAAGAAGGAAGGGAGGAAAATTAGGGAAATATTAAGCATTTCCATTAAATATAAGACAGAGCATGTCTGGTACTTGATATACGTACATGCATGCACTCCGTTTTGAGTGGTAGGTCACATCTTACATCTTGTAGGATTGACACAAGTATATTAAGAGTCAGCTTTCTTGCAGAAATTTTGAGAAAACCTACAGCTTCCCACATTATCAGGGATTTTCCAGAAGCTGGCTGAATGCTCTCTTGGGATATATGACATACCAAGAGTTGTAAAGAAACGAGGCATGTCCTTGGGACATCCATTAACTCAGGAAGGAAGTCATTGAAAGAGCACAAGCAAATAACTCACCAGGTCCCCTATGGGATTAGTGCCATGAAGGTGGAAAGCTTTTTTTTTTTTTTGGTCAGTCATAGGGCTTGAACTCAGGGTCTAGGCACTGTCCTGGAGCTTCTTTGCTCAGAGTTAGCAATCTACCATTTTGAGTCACAGCACCACTTCTGTTTTTCTGGTATCTAATTGGAGATAATAGTCTCACAGACTCCTATGGAGGCTGGCTCTGAACCACAATCCTCAGATCTCAGCCTCCTGAGTGGCTAGCATTACATGCGTGGCCCTCTGGTGCTCTGGCAGCCTGCTGATAGGTGTTATCCCTTATCTTCTCATTTCCAGGAACTGTAAGACCCTAAGATATCTCACAAATTCACTTCTAATCTCTGCACTCAAAGTCTGCAGACCAGCTCCCTTGTCTCATGCTCTCTGGATGTTTTTGGTTCTGAAACACGCAAAATGGAAAGTCATATTACATGGATTAAAGACAGACTTGAGTTCCTTAAGAGTCTGAATCTAAAATGTCTTTTAAATGGATCTGAAATTCGCAAGGTAGAGCTGTGAAATAGTAAGCAAGGAGGAAAGGCAAAAATGACAAAAGTCCCTAGAGAACTATCTCCACCTGTGATTTTAATCCATTTTGTAGCAAATCAAATCCATGAAGGTGTAAAAGGCTTTACCAGGCACACATCATGTATATTTTACATGAAATTTAAAATACACTTTGTACATGTAAGTGCAGTAAATATACTCTATTTTCCGAACTGACAACTAAGAGGGTTTAGGTAAAATAGTTGTGAGTTAACTAGTCTCTTAATTGTTCAAGGAAGAAAAAATGCTTCATTATACCCACAGAGGCAATAGGTCCACACAGACATGCGGGAAGACATATTTGCTTTTTTCATGAAAGAAGAATCTCCATGTCATGCCTCAGGTACCTTCCTGAAAATTGCTTCAAATGAATTGACTGCTAGAGGTTTTAGAATCTTATGCATACGTCTCGTCTGCGTAGCCCATGGAAATCCCTTTATGAAACAGAAGCCCTTGGGCATTTTGGAACATTTTAATTCATTGATTATTAAAAATTAAACCTGTCAAGCTGAATAGGAAATGCTGAGGATTTGAGAAAGCTGACTTGGCATGCGAGACTTAATGAAGTCTTCTCTTCATGTGGAGACTGTGTATGGAGACGGCTTTTTCTTTAACAATCCATAATGCGGTGGAGAAGAACTGGTAGTAATGAGTCAAATAATGCATCCATGCCTACTGATAAGACAATTTAGCCAATCCATCAAGCTTATGGTCACAAAATCCTCATAAACCGGTAGGAGACATTTTTATTGCACTGCCATTCCGTGCTGTTTAAAAACATATTCCTAAGCTGGGTGCTGGTGGCTCATGCCTATAATCCTAGCTACTGAGGAGGCTGAGATCTGAGGATCACTGTTTGAAGCTAGCCCAGGCAGGAAAGTCTGTGAGATTTTTATCTCCAATAAACCACTCATAAAAAGCCAAAAGTGATACTGTGGCTCAAACTGTAGTGTTACCCTGGAGTAAAAAGAAGCTCAAGGATAGTGCCCAGGCCTTAAGTTCGAGCCCCAGGACCAGAAAATACATTAATTAAATTAAATTAAAAATTTTAAACCATGAGATTCCTTTAGCTTAGCTTAGTCTTCACGACACAAGCCAATTCCCAAGTAGAGGAAAACAGTCTTCATACAACATTGTCACCCTGACACCAAGTAATTAGACAGTGGTAATTTAGAGGGTTCATTTTTTTTTCAATACATGGATCTGTTTTTATAGTTTTGTATTCTTTTTTTTTTTCTTTTTACCAGTCCTGGGCTTGGGCTCAGGGCCTGAGCATTGCCGTTGGACTTTCTCAAGGCTAGCACTCTACCACTTGAGCCACAACACCACTTCCGACTTTTTCTATGTATGTGGTACAGAGGAATCCAACCCAGGTCTTCTGTGCATGCTAGGCAAGCACTCTACCACTAGGCCAAACTCCTGGCCCTGTAGTTTTGTATTCTGATAATAGATATAATCCATTCTCCTGCAAGAAGAATACAAACAAATCTATGACACTATATAAAAAAGAAAATAAGGATCGTATATAATCCCTCTCTCCAGTGATGGCATCAATCATATGATGTAAATGAATGTTTTGTTTGAATGTATTGCTGTACTGTGTACTGCTCCAAGGCTGGGCATGTTTCTTGGCATTGCTTAGGGCCATGGCAGAGACAGGCACAGAAGGCAGCTTCCTGGATGATCTAGGCTCTACACAGGGACAGGGAGCCTCCAGCCCTTTCAGGATTTAGGTCAAGTTCACAGGCCTTACAAGGACCTGACTTCATGCTGCTCCCATGATTCCCAGAGACTCTTCCCCTTCTTCAGATGCGGGACTTCCTATATTCTTTCTATATATTAGAATGATAACATTTCCCCCATTTATCTCATATTGCTTTAATGAAATTTAGAAACTAATCAAGATAACTCACCTTTTTGGTTTTGTAAGTATTTTTTGTGTTTCTCAGCTCATCATAGAACATTGAGCTTATAGAAGGTTGCCCACCCAAATGTTGAAAATGAATGAGGCGCAAACATGTTGTTCACATAGCATTGTGCTAGCATGAGTTTGAGTTTGAGTTCATGCATGTATTCATTCATTCCCTGAATGGTTAGCACCTGGGCCTCAAGTTGGGCTCCTCTGTGAATCTGCATTGTGACTGACTTGGGGTTACATCAAACAGCAGAAATTCACATCTAGTCCCAAAGAAAGGTACATAGAAAAGCCTTGCCATGGGGTGGCAGGTGGCTCAACAGCAAAGCGATTGACTAGCAAGCACAAAATCCTGGGTTTGATCCCCAGTACCAAAAAAGAAAAAAAAAATACAGCCAAAATAAACAAGCAACAACAACAACAAAACCTAAACAGAAAAGCCCTGCCAATAAATTAAACTCAGGAGGCACTAAAGCCCAGCAACACTAAATGAATTAACTGCATATATAAATGAATGAGCTGAAGGTGGAGGTTACTTCCTGTGTCAGCACGTGGATGGTTTCTCCCTTAGTGAGATCCAGAGTAAGCTCGGTGATGTCCAGAGAAAATATTATCCCCCAAATATGAGGCACTAGGGATTATACAAAATGAATATCATCCAAGGGAGAAAATCCCAAACTCTAACAATACAAATAAGAATCAGAGGGCAGATCCTTTTCCATGACGACAGAAAAAACAAATCACACTTGTAAGTGGAAGCTGCTAATCCCTAAAGCCTCTGACTAGAGTGGAGAAACTGGAGAGAAGGAAATGAAGAGCTTTCAAAGTCTGATTTTGAAAATTGAATTAATAAAAAAAAGTTGCTCTTTAAAGCCCTTATAATAATAAAGGTTTTATTTTTCAAAACCTTGATGAAAAAATTCAGATAAAAAAGTTTTCCAAAGAAGGATCCTTCAGAAGCTTCCCTCCAGGTCCTCATCCCTGGAAAGTGAGGGAAAGTACACAGGTCTGTTTATCTCCTTTGAACCCTTTCCCTCTCATAATTTCCTGGCCTGTGGAGGATAATAGCATGTTCAGTTTGGACCCTTCCTGTCCTGTAAAAACATGCCTTAGCAGTTATTTTGGTCCCAAAACAAAGACAAAGTGCCATAAACTATACTAAATCCCATATTAAATGTCATTTTTGAACCTGTAGGGCAACAGAAGATAGAAAATGTGTGGCACACAAAGCAAGAGTGATTCCTTATTTCAATGCCTGCGCCAGATCAAAAACAAGTCAGATAGGCTCCAGTAAACACCCTGGAATTAGAACAAGTGTGCAAATAACATATACCCCAGACAGTTTGAGTAGATACAGACAGTAGGGGCTGAGAGACAGCTGTCAAGCATGAAAGCACTGAAAATCAGTATTTTTGCTTTTGAGGATAAGAAAGTTTCCTAAGATCATGAAGAAACAAGCCCTCACACTAGAACTCTTGAGTTTCCAATGAAGCATCTTTCATCTCTGCAATATCGCTGTAATTTTGAGAGAGAGAGAAGAGAGAGGAAAGCAGAGACAGAGAGAGCAAAAAAGGAGAAACATAAGAAATTTTCTGTCCTTTGAAAATAAGGTAGCTTGAGTAATTTTTTAAATTCATCTTCCATGAGGACATTTTTAAATTATATTCAGTATTTCATAAAAATCTTCTACTGTCTAGGATTAGAGGCCTATGACCTCTTAGTCATATGACTGATCAAATTACTGAATTCCCAGAAATATTCTTGCTTTGGGTTTAAGGCATGACAGTCTCCTCCAAAAAAGAATGACACTTTTTGTGCCTAGCACTGTAACTAAGATAGCTCTGAGATACTGAGCCATTAGCATTCACTCACTCACTTAGTCATTCATTTATTTATGCACTCAGATGTATGTGCAGCAAAGCTATGAGTTCCTTTTCTCCACAAGAAAAATACTAAGCTGAGGATATAATAGTCCACCGTAAAGGACTAATTTCTGTGAGAATGAAAAAACCTGAATCAACTGCTTTTAATGGTACAATTTGTCTAATGTGGCCTGATAAAACGATCTTGAAAGTTGGGATAGGAAAGAAAGAACATGATCAATGTAAATTCTATGCCTACATAGAATGTTCAATTTAAAAATATGCCACTTTAAAAAAAAAGATTCTGAAAGCCAAGTGTCAAGGATAGATAAGTATAAATAACTTTATCACTGGGTGCTGGTGGTTCATAGCTGTAATTTCAGCTACTCAGGAGGCTGAGACCTGAGAATCATGGGTTAAAGTTATACCAATCAGAAAAGTCTGTAAGACTAATCTCTAATGAACTAGCAAAAAACTGGAAGAGGAGGGATGGCTCAAGGCTCACATCAGCCTTGAGTGAAAAAATGAGAGCTAGAGGCCCTAAGTTCAAGCCCCTGTACTCAGTGAATATGTCTGCAGAGGTTTTTTTTTTTTTGCCATTCCCCCATGTGGAATTAGTTTGCTGTTGCGACCTCCTCAGAAGCTAAGATCTAAATGTCCTACAATTCTTCGAGAAAACATCTAGGATTTTCTCTCTACAAATTAGAATCTCCAATGTTTTGTCCACAGCATCAGATTTGCCTTCTTGTATTATGTTACCTTTCATACTTGATAAGGTATATTTGCTGAGGCAAGATCAAGGTGTTGAAAGGAAGTTTTAGTGACAAGCCTCAGAGTCATTCTGATGAGGGTCTGAGGAAGCACTTCAAGAATGATGTTCCTGGCAGTGCAATTTTTTCAAGAACATTAATCACTCTTTCCACTAGAAAAAGAATCATTTTCTGCTAAGAATAATTTTTTTAAAAAATGCGTACAATAATATGAAAGAACCTCTTCCCAAAAAGCAGCATTTCATTTCTGCTCTTGGGCAGAGAAAAATAAAACTCTCACTATCGCCACCTCGTGGACAAAGGTAATCTCTTTAGGCTGTGCATAGGAACATGACTGAGTATGACCACAAGATGGCAGCATACAACCAGAATTTCAAAAAAAAAAAAAATCCTTTTTGCGCTTCAAATACTCTAGTTGCTACAGAAGGAAAGTAGGGATACATCATTTTAGACAAGCAATCTATTTTCTTTTCCTAAAGGAAAATATAATTCCAAGCTTTAAGATCTTTTCACCAAGATATTAGATTCATTTCAGAAAAAGGAGTATTCAAACTTTAACTAGTCAAATTGTAGCCGGCTGAAAAACATTTCAAGTACTGTTTGTTTTTCTGCCTAGTAGAAAGGGTCTTTTTATTAACATATTGATTAGACTTACAGACACAAGCCAGACTCTGGAGGCTCACACTTGTATATCCCAGCTATTCAAGAGACTGAGATCTGGAAGATTGGCTAAGGCCAGCCCAGTAAGAAAGTTTTTAAGAGTCCATCTCCAAAATAACCAGCCAGCTTCTGCGAAGGGAAAATTTATGCCACCCTGTGGTACAAACTTGTAAGTGTGTTACACCATTACCTCAAGAATCTGCAATCAATCATTTCTGGGTCAGAAGGGCATCCTCAGAAGTATAACACGAGGTCCAGTCTAGCCACAGTTCAAGAAAGTTCACAGTTCAAGAAAGAGGCGGCTTGGCTCCTCTTCCACACCTGACCAGTTTAGGGAGACTTTACCTGTAGATGTGGCTAGCTGGCAAGTGAGTCCTCACTGCAACTACTTACACTAAGGCTGAATGGTAGCCAAATGTTTTTAGACTTCAGACACTGTGTCAATTGTACCCTCCTGTATAATCATTATGTAATGCCAGAAAATATTATACTACTTGAGGGCTTCTCTAGAGGACATACTTTCAGATGGACAAACAAAAAGTCCCACCAGAGAGGAGATAAATAGGTTGCCCCTAAGGAATGGGTTGGATACTCCACTGACATAATTTTAAAGACATGGTCCCTTTCTTGCTTACTACTCACATTTCCATTTTCCAAGGTTAGCAACATGTGAGCATCTATTTACTTTTCGTGGTTCTAAGTGTCTCCTTTTAGACCATTGTGCATGTGCATGTTGGCTACAGGAGCCAACAGCAACTGACGCAGTCCTACCTCTGAGAACCTAGAGTCCAGGAGAGAACACAGGCAGCAATCAGAAATCAGACACACACATTTCAAGTTGGCAGACATGAAGGGTCCTCTTGAGTCATCTCAGGTCCTTTGCAGAATCTAGGAGCTAAAATAGCCTTCCCTGTGGCAAATGATATCCCAAACACTGAAAGAGGAGTGAGGTTTGGGGTAGCACGATCTTTGGGCCATGAGCCACAGAGCAGGCAGAACATGCTGCTGAAAATCATAAAGGAACTCTGGTGAGATGATAGGTGACCAAGAACCACAAGAACCAGACCGAGGATTTGAGTCTGAAGTCACAAGAATTTCTGAGCACTGTTCAAGCAGGATTGGAAGGAGCCAGAGAGTCTGTTTAAAGGAATGCTTCTTCATTGGAATCATGTCATTCAGGGATGCAGGGTTGTGTTCTGAGGGTCAGAGAAAAGAATCTCAGCATGTCATAGTCTGTCTGGGCTCCTTTAGCTAACCTACTGATTCCTGACAAAAATATGTATTGATTTCTAAAGATAAAAGAGTCTTGTGGCTTAATTGATAGGATAATTAAAATAAAACTAAAGTGATCTCCTCTGACCTTGGCTTTTTTCCCCCCATTCCTGGGGCTTGAACTCAGGGCTAGAGCACTGTCCTTGGGCTTTCTCAAGGATAGCACTCTACTACTTGAGCCACAGCATCACTTCTGGCTTTTCTGTGTATGTGGTACAGAGGCAAACACTCTACCACTACTCCATACTCCTGGCCCCAACCTGGCTTTTATACGTGCAAAAATTAGGCAATCCACTATCTTCAGAGTCTCATCTGAGGTTGACAAGATATATCAAGGAAACATATATTCTAATAGAGGATATAAACCAGAAATTATTCATTGTGTATCAGGAAACCATTTGGATTATACTATTCAGTAAGGAAGAGTGACTCTGATCAAGATTCGTGGCATACATACATGGACAAGTTAAAATGAAATCCCTTGTACAACTGTTTGAAGGGTGTTTTGGTTTTTTTAAAGTAGAAAAGATAATGAAAGGAATTATATTTTCAAAGGTACTGGGGAGAATTTCATGGATTGGGGACATTTCTGTAAAACTCAGGATAAAATGATCTACTTAGCAATAGCAAGATCTGGGAAAAGAACATTTCAGGCCAGTGTAACAGGGTGCATCAAGGTTTTCAAGTCTGAATGGATTTGTCTGTTAGAAGAACAAGAAGTCAATTTCTTTGAAGGGAATTGGCCGGGAATAAAATGGCAAGATGGCTTTGAGGGTGAGACTCATACATACTTCTGTATGGTCTAGGCTCAGAGACTTTGCACTCATCTCACAAAACAGGTAGCACCAAGCGCTTTTTCCCCCTGCATAACATTTTTCCAACACGATCTCCTTCCATTTGCCCTTCATTCCGTCTCTCCCTATGACTGCTCTTACTAAAGTATTCTTTCCTCCTTTCCTCTCATTCTCCTTTCAGTGGAGAGTACCAGACTACTTTTGTGTTTGTTTGCAAGTGATTAAGAATCATTTTTGTTTTGCTCGATGTTTCTTTTGTAGAAATTGGCACCACCGTGCACTTCAAGCAAAAAGGTATGGTTCTTCCATCTTCTTCCCTTTGGTGTGTGAGTGACCTCTCCACACTGTAGAGTAGTCTGTAGTCTTCTATTCTTCAGTTGATTTCCATTCAGTCATTTGTAATGATGTTTTCCATCACAAACGTGGGACTGTTTTGCAAGTTATAAACTTTTTTATTTACTCAAGAAAAAAATAATCTTGTCCAACTTTTCCCTATCTACTCTGTGTGTGTGTGTGTGTGTGTGTGTGTGTGTGTTTGTGTACCAGTATTGAGGCTTGAATTCAGAGCCTTAGTGCTGTCCTTTAGCTTTTTTAGGCTTCTAGGCTGCTGCTAGACCATTCAAACTACACTGCCACTCCTGAACATTTGGTGCTCAAGTGGAGATGAAAAGTCTCTGACTTTTCTGCCAGGGGCTGGTTTCCACCTGTGATTCTCCGAGCTCGGCCTCCTGAGTAGCAAGGCTGGTAGATGTGGGCTAGCCAGCACCTGCCTCCTCTTTTATTTTTGACCATTTTTTATAGTTAAATTCCTAACCAGAGTAAGTTCTCAACCACATCATGTTCTCCCTCGCCACCTCTATTCTGCATTGTCAGGCTTCGTAGTTAATTCTCACAGATCAGCAGTTTTAGAAGCGTATCCGCCTGCTGTCAGACCCCTGGGAAGATACATGGAGCAGCACCTCTTCATACTCCCTCCGGCCCATCATTCTCCCAGATCTTCCTTGAGCCTCGCTTCCACGACTGCTGCCCCCTTCCAGTCACTGACACCTCATGTCCTCCAGGACACTCCAATGGCTGTGTACCCATAGTCTACATTCTTGTCTCCACAAGGCCACTGCAGCCATCTCAGAAGGTCATTGAACAGACCCTACCATTGAAGCAGAGACGAATTCTGAGTTACCTTCATTATAAATCCTTTTGCTTTCTATCCTCACACTGAGGCAACGCCGTCTTTAAGTCTGTGGTCACCCACTTGATTGGTGATGTTTCTCACAGGAAGATGTGTGCTCCTCGGAATGCCAAAGAGCAAATGGCACCCAAGATCATCACCAAGAGTGAACGCCTATTCTGTGGGGCTTCGGCTCTCCCACCATCTAGGAGCCAGAGAGATGATGGGTTACCTGGTGGTTTGCTTCCATCCAAAGGTCCATCTCTTGCTTACAGCCTGCTCTACTAGGCCCTCACACAACGCAACAGGAAAGAGGCAGTCTGGAAGATGAAATTGGAAGTAGGGTCCTTGTAGACAAGAGAACATCAAACAGCCTATCCTTCCTAAAACTAAATGACCTATTCCATTGGGATCCTAATCATTAGGCAAGTGTTAAATGTAAATACTTAGAGCATTGATATGGATGCTGATTTAAAAAAAAAATTCAGAGACCATTAAGATAAACAAGGAATTCCACAAGGAATTACTAAAATTTTAAAGAATTTTTTTGGGGTGGTTAACACCCCCAAAGCTGGGATGAACCCCAGCTTTTTCTGTGAAAATATTTCAGCTAACCACAATCTCACTTTGTAGAGGTTGAAGATGATGGGTATAGATGAATGTAAGAAGAGTCCACAGTTAGGGCTAAATCCATTACTCAGAGAAAACATCAGTAATTTCCTTTCTCTCTTCCGGCTTGAATCTCCAGTTCATTTCTGCAGACAAAGCTGTAGTAGTGAAAAATGGGTGGCAGGGGGCGCCAAAGCCAATCTAATCACACTTCCCTATCAACATGGCTTCCCCCAGACACCACAACCACAGGACATTTAGATAATAACAGAAAGCTATTTAGAAGACCCTCGATGATCTTTCACCTCTGATTAACATTTTTTCACAAATAATATAGATTTAAAAAAAAGTTAGCCACTCCATTAGCCCCTAACAATTCTAAAAAGTCTAAACTTCATTCTGACTTATTTCCTCTGACTCATTAATGGTTCAAAGGAGTGCCCAGGGGTCCCTGGGGCAAGATTAAGGACAATTTGGAATAAATCTGTTCCCAAATCCAGGAAACTGACCCAGAGAACTCAGGTGAAACAACACAAAACTGTTGGTCTGATCTGAATTACAAAGTAACTGAAAGTACAGGCTCTTTAAAACAGGTGTTAAAAACAACAACAGAATTTTCTTTGACATTTTAGTGAAATGCCAGTCACTTGGGTCTGGATCCTGTAACAGAGTTACCACTACAGAGGCTTACAAAAAAAAAGAAAAGAAGAAGAAGAAGAAGAAGAAGAAGAAGAAGAAGAAGAAGAAGAAGAAGAAGAAGAAGAAGAAGAAGAAGAAGAAGAGGAGGAGGAGGAGGAGGAGGAGGAGGAGGAAGAGGAAGAGGAAGAGGAAAGAAGAAAGAAGAAAAGAAGAGGAAGAGGAAGGAGAAGGAGAAGGAGAAGGAGAAGGAGAAGAAGAAGAAGAAGAAGAAGAAGAAGCAGAAGGAAGAGGAAGAGGAAGAAGAAGAAGAAGAAGAAGAAGAAGAAGAAGAAGAAGAAGAAGAAGAAGAAAAGGAAGAAGAAAAGGAAGAAGAAGGGGTAGAGAAAAGAGATAGGAGGGAGGGAGGGAAATCCTCATATTCCTCAAATTCAGATATTTTATCCATTTTGCCCATAATTGCAACTTATTTTATTTGTTCAGGGCCTGAACATTATCTATAAGGTCTTCTGGTCAAGACTAGCACTCAGCAAGTTTTCTGATGATTAACTGGAGATAAAAGACTCACAAACTTCTGGGCTGACTTTGAACTGCGATCCTCAGATCTCAGCCTCTTGAGTAGCAAGAATTACAGGAGTAAGCCAACCTCACCCAGCTAAGTAAACCTTTTAAAAGCATTGTCCACCTCAGGGTACCATACAATCTTCACCCTGCTATGTCCCTGGGTGTTGTCCTACTACTAAATTTTTTATCTCATTAAAAAGAAAAAAAAACACATCATCAGCTGGGCGCTGTGGCTCACACCTATAATCCCAGCTACTCAGGAGGCCGAGATCTGAAGATCACAGTTCAAAGCCAGCCCCGGCACAAAAGAACCTGAGACTCTTATCTCCAATTAACCTCTAGAAAATGGGAAGTGGGGCTTGGCTCAAGGGTAGGGCAGTAGCCTGGAGCTGAAGAGCTCAGGGATAGCGCCATGACCCACAAAAAAGTTATCTTGGATTTAGGTTGGTATTTATTCCTACAATCCAAATATCTTAATAATAGTGATTCTGTTATTTACTGACTACCAGATATCTCACACACAGACATACACACATACACATACACACATACACACATACACATACACACATGTGTATGTGTATGTGTGTATGTGTATGTGCACAGAATGTGATTATATACAAAGATAGGATTGTTGTTTGTTAGATGAGAAACATGTTGCAAGTTTTTTGCATTATATGTCTATTTGCCCATCTATTCTTAAGACTAATTTATGTTTGCAGACTCTCACTTTCATTATATCTGTCAGTATATGAAAGCACGTGCTGAGCTTGGCCATCTGGCATGAGAAATAAGATTTATCATTTGCATTTCCACAAATAAGCAGAGATTTCATAACTATGAACTGAAACATAATTAATGATTTTGCTGATTATTCTTGCCTGAAATAGCCATTAACTGAAGTAGTCTCCTATGCAGTCACATATAGCTGTAATTGTGAGAACACTTGTGATGGTTCCCCAGCTATCACCCATTAGCATGGGATTTCTCAAGTCTGTTTATTTACTCTCAAAATCAATTATGACAAGAACAAGTCATAGAAGCACATGAAATAGCTATATGAGAGCACTTGATAAGTAATATTTGATAGAAATAGAGATAAGACATATTTAACAAATTTAACAGATGTGTATAATGCATTTCAAATATAAAATAATACTGTTAATGATTAAAATGAATGCTTACCAGCATAGTCATTTCTCAGTATTCCAGAATAAAATGGGAAAGCATTAATTAACTGTATTATGTGTACTAAAAAAAATAAAAGCCAAAAGTAAGCTGGGCATGGTGGCTCACTCCTATAATCCTAGCTGATCAGGAGACTGAGATCTAAGCATCACCATTCAAAGGCAGCCTGGGCACTAAAGTCCGTGAGACTTGTATCTCCAATTAACCACTAGAAAACCAAAAGTGGCACTGTGGCTCAAGGGTTAGGGTGATAGCCTTGAGCTGAATTGCTCAGGAACAGCGCCCAGGCCCAGAGTCTAAGCCCCATGCCCGACCAAAAAAAAAAAAGCCAGATGTATGTGTGTGTGTCCTATGTACATGGATGAACATATATACAGAATATATATGTCCTATTACTTATAAATATAAATACAGAAATAGAAATATAGAAAAAGTTGTAGAAACCCATTCACAAGAACGTTATAGTAAACATATCTATGCCTGGGTACAATGTGTATATTTTTCAATGATAGGATTTTTGCTTTTTTTAATACTAAAATCTTGATTTACTTACTAGAATTTATAACTTTTTTAGCCAGTCCTGAATACCACTTAGTTCCAGGATGTCAAAAGAGAATGTGTACCATCCTAACAATGTAAGGATATTACAAAGATAAGCAAAATGTGACATGTGGGATTTTTTTGTTGTTTTTCTTTGACCACAATATTTCAGGGCCAAAACATAAATCAATTTTTTAAACTCCGTAGGACCTAATTTTTAGGTAGACTTTCTGTTTCCAATGTTTCACCAATACATTAATATCTAATCAAATATACTTACAAGCTCTAATGGAGAGAGGAAAAATAAAAGCGTAAGGAAATAAAATAGTACTAGTGATGCTTAGGAAGTTTCAAATGAGAGAACTTTGCTACCAAAAGTTGAAAACCTGTGAGAAAAAAAAAAACCATGGAAAGAATAGATTCAGAAGAACAAACATAAGGCAAGCCCAAAGTCAGTGCCCACTTACGAATCACTAATCAAGGGGTATCTATGTTCAAGAAGTAATGTACCCACTACCTGATAAATGTAACTGTAACCCCTCTGTACATTACCACGACAATAAACTATAATACAGTAAAACAAATATTTTTTTAAAATCATTAATCAAGAGCTTTCCTCAGAATGCTGAATTTCTTTGAGCTTCCTCAAGAGTGATGTATCTCATGATAGCAAAAGTGCCTTTTATTATGATCCCACAGCCATTCCCAAAGGCCAAGAATTCATTGGGCTGGTTATTAAATTTGTTCATTCTGTTTCCATAGCTCTGTTCCTATACAGCACAAAGCTGAAGTGATTAAGCTCATCTTACATAGCATTTATGCATCTTTTCATATTTTTATATTCAATAATATTCTTTATATTGTCAAGAAGACATACAGTGTCTGCACTGGAAATCCTAGGGTGGTATCAGGGAAGAGAGGCCATGCCTGGTTCAGTTCTCAGGTTCAGAGCTCAGGCTGCTCCAGGCTTGGCACTGTCTTGTGACTTCCCCACGTGGTACACTTGTTTATCTTTTTTGTCTTTAATGTTTTCATTTTGGTTTTTACCGTTGGTTTCTGTTGGTTTTTATTGTTGTTTTTAATTTAACAAATGACAAATGAAGAGTTGGGAAAAACAGGTCCCTACTTCCTTGGTGTGTTGTTTTTGTTTTTTGCTGTTCTTGGGATCTGGGTGCTGTCACTGAGCATATTTTACGTTTAAGGCTAACACTCCATCTCTTCAACCACAGCTTCACTTCAGGCTGGTTGGTAATTTATTGGGGGAAAGACTTTCTTGCTGACTCTCTTGCCCAGGCTGGCTTTGAATCACAATCCTCAGAGATTCTCAGCAAACTAAGTAGCTAAGATTACAGCAATGAGCCACTGGTGGACAGTTCCTCTTCCTCTCAAGGTTTACCATATGTTAACTTATTTTCTTCTTTGCTAAAGTGTCACCTAGCCATAACTGTTACCTTGTAGCAATTTCTCTCCCAAATAAAGAAATAAATATTGTTTCTCTTCTAAGACACAAAGGAGTCAAGGACTGGCTCTATGTTTGTTGTTGTTGTTATTGTTTTACTTACTTCACAACATGATTTAAAATATTTATTACAAGTTTTTGTTAGTATAAAGATGTCCTACAGAAGGGATAACAGTTATATGTCAGGTGATGAGTACATTACTTTTTGGACAATTTCAACTTTTCCCTATGTTTTATTGGTGGAACTGCTATGTCCAATGGGCAAGGGGTTACTACAGGCCCCCTACCAATGCTTACAACTTGAGTCCACAGTGGCCTCATGGTGTTTTGTGGGGAGAGCATGGAAGAGGAGGCTGAGTGGACAGGGGTAGCTCATGGTAGATAAGAGCTTGGGAAGATTGTGAATTCTTCCTGAGCACTGACATAGGGGTATCACTATCTGGCCAACCTTCACTTGAATGCTGGCAGGCTATAACTCCATTCTCTTTTATCTCTCACTTTTTTTGTATTTTTTTTTTCTCTGCAGGACCTGGATCGGTGAGAGGAATAAATGGATCCATCAATCTGGCTGTACCGCTGTGGCTGCTGGCAGCATCTCTGCTCTGCCTTCTCAGCAAATGTTAACAGAATAAAAATTTAAGAATAATTTTACACACACACACACACACACACACACACACACACAGGTCACACAGGATACAGAGAGAGAGAGAAAGAGAGTATGTGCAAGATGGGGGAGATCATTTATTTCACAGTTATGAGTGTTTATAAATGAGGAGGAAATGATGCAAATGAAGAAACAGATACACCATTTTAAACAATTTTAAAGTCCACCAATAAAAATCTACGTATAGTTCAGAGTGGGGGGGGAATTCTACCAGAACGTGTATGTACTAAGCAAATGAAGGCTGTGTAAAGACTCCATCATGCTAAAGACATCTGATGTTGTAATAATAATAATAATAATAATAATAATAATAATAATAATGACAAGAAATACCAGTTGGAAATTAAGCAAATCCCCACATAAACTTTATCCTTCCTTCCTGCATCCTTTTACATCTGTGGGGAAAAAGAAAAAAAGTTCAAGATCTTACCTTTGGTGTTTATTTTGCCATAATCTTTTACTTCTGGGGTTTAAAAAAAAAATTTTTTTTCATTCAAGCTGACCTGTAGCCATTCTGGACTATCATTGGAGTCCCTGCGTTGAGCTTTCTCCAGGCTCTCCTGCCTTCACAAACTCCGACTTTAGAGATCCTCCCTTCTCCCTGCAGTGTGTTCTGCCCTTCCCCAGGCATCATTCCCAACAATCCCTTTCTCTCCACCCCTTCTCTTCACCCCTTCCTCCCCCAGAGCACTAGTCAGGCCGCAAATGCTAGGAAGTGCCATTTTAATTTTTCTCCACTGTGCGTGTGTGTGTGCCCAAGTCTCTCTATCTCAAGTGAGATACATGTGTATGAGCGTGTGTGTGTGTGTGTGTGCGCGTGTGTCTCTAAAGCATGCCAAGGGAATGGCCCGTGTGTACATAGACTCATTGTGCTGTAGACGCTGTCTTGCATTGTAATTGTGAGATGCGGCTGTCACAGGTTCTAAGGGGACATGATGGTGGGGGAGGGAGGCAGAGCAAGAGTTCTTCCCCTCGTTCATGGCTGTCACATGACATCAGTGTGTACTGGACCCAGGCTGTGCCCTTTCCCAGGGTAGCACCCCCACGTTCCTCCTAGTCTCATCCTCAGAGCCCAGTCGGGAGTCACCCAGAATATCACTGTCCATGAAAGTGCCTACGACCCATTGGGATGAGCAAACAGTGGAACCAACCAGTGATGTGAATGACGTGAGAGCCAAGTATCTGGCTTCACCAGTCTGAGGGATCCACTGAGTTCCTGGCTTGTAGAGTATCCAGCCTATACCGAATAAGCCCCCAGATCCAGGAAGGTTTCCAAATGGTAACTCCCGAGGGAAGATCAATGGACCTGTTTTGCCTCCTCCCTAACCTTCGAATAACACTGCATTCACCCCATCCAATTCCCCTGAGCAGCGATTGTTTCCTCTTTCAGATACAAAATTGTGAGAACGAGCAAGACAGGAGACGTGAACAGAAGCCCAAGTCCATTTCCACAGTCTGGGGATACTGTTAGGCATTTCTCATAATTCCTTGTACTCCATTGCAGATTTTTGCCCTGGTGTTCTAAGCTGATATTTTGTTTGGTATACCCACTTTGTCTCCCTTCTCTTCTACCACTGATGTGTGTGTAGCACCAGTGTTCACAGTGGTTCATCATTATCCTAAGCCAGACAAATAAAAATTGCATTCTATTCACCTTTGCTGTTCTAGTTACATTGGAATCCATCTGGGTCAACTTGATACTAACACTAAAATAGGAGCTAATCCTTCCACCCAAAGAACTCAACAACTGGAAATGACTTCAGATAGAAATTGCAGAAGCAATGCAAAGCCTGACATGGCCACAGCACCCATTTGAGTAAGGTCTTGCAGACATTCTGGCTATCTGCAGGTAGTGATCTTTGTCAGGAAACCAACCATTGTCCTTGCCTCTATTATGGGCATGTTGGAAGTCGTTTGGATTATGAAATGACAGAGAATTATTGTTGAGGCCATAATAAAATGTAATTACACAGAGTTCATCTCCTTTTTGAACCTTGAAAATAACTGTTACATTATATAAAACAAGAAAATCCATGAAAGAAAAAAGAAAGGAGAAGGAAGGAAGGTAGGAAATATGAAGGGAGGAAGGAAAGAAGAAAGAAAGGAAGAGAGGGGAAAAAGAAAGAAAGAAAAGGAAAGAAAAATCAAGAAAGAGCTTTGAGAAGAATTTCAAAACTCACCTAGGAGTCTATATTCTTATTACACACTTTTCTCATTATTTTTTAGTATATATACTTTAGGATGGGTTAGGGTATATGTAGCAGACCCTAAGATAGAACAAAACTCTTGTTCAAGAAGGCAGGCTAGTGTAATGCATTAAAAAAAAAAAAAGCCACGTTCCTAAGTAGCATTCATTTATTGACAGAAGTTTCTCTAACAATTTGGTCTTCTTAGTACAGGATAAAAGTATACTACATGTTCTTTTCACATGTTGACCAGACAGACACATTGTTAAGTGGAAACTTTAAAAGAAATGCATGCTAATTTAAAAATGCAGGAAGTGAAAAGGATTGAATGGTTCTGATGTCATTTAGTATTCCTTTCAGAAACAGATGCCCATGGAATGTGACAGGTTTTAGTCACACATCTGGTCTTCTCTTCTCCACCTTACTGCAAGGAAAAGCTCTTGATTTTATGAGAGGAGTTTCTCCACTGAACACAACTTGATCATGACTGTACTACTTGTGCTCTTGGCTTTAGAATAATAGGCCATCTGTTAAACATAAACATGTGTCTTTAAAGTGTGGTAACTTCCTGTATCTCCATCAGATTCTGAGATTCAGATTAGAAATATGTTCCCTGTTTCCATTTCAGAAACACACACACACACACACACACACACACACACACACACAAAACACAACACATTGGCCCTAGAATACTCACAGAGAATGTTTTTAGACAGTGTGGAAAATGGAGAACAGCATTGCTCAAACATTAGGGCCAGTCAAAGAACACCAAGAAATCCTGAAGTCTTTTTAACACAAGACTTTTATGGAATCTAATCACCTTGTTATCAATCCCTCCAAGAATCTGGTTTGAGGGTTACCAATACACTGAAAAGACAACTGGTTGGAAATACATACAGACAGAAGTAAATGCATCCATCCATTTGAAGAGTTACTATACATATTTTACATACAAAATGTAACTTTATCATTCCTATAACAAAACCCTAATTAAGAAAAGTAGAAATGACCTTGTCCCAGGGTATTTACTAAAGACTGAGAACCAGCCCAGGTTTTATAAGAAGATCGCTATGATTCTAATCTGTGCAATTGGTTACCAAAAGATTTTGCCTCCTTAGAGGAAGATTTGTCCTCTTTTTAAGACATAAAATCCCTCTGTACAAAAAGAATTAAATCTGATATAAAAGTAGATGGAAAGGATTGTCCCGTTAGCTTTTGCCTTTCTTCCAACTCAGACTGCATTTCTCTTTTTCCTTTGCCTTGAGTATTGTTTTTTTGTTTTTTGTTTTTCCCTGAAACTACATAGTCAGACAACTGGGGCTATTCCTAGAGACCTTGAAAAAATACTCGTGATTTTCATGTTCTTGGGGGACAGAAGCATAAATCTGTTTCGCCTCCAAAGATGGACTTACCTCTTTTGCATACAGCACCTAAATTCCTTAGCATGAAATCATTTTACAATATTACCTACCAAGTTGCGACTTTCACAGTCCAGACCCACAGATTCGTCCTTGGGTTGATTATGGTTTGACTGTATCTACTGGCTAGTTTCCCTGAATTTCTCATTTTGTTCTTTGCAGGCTTTGAATTCTTTGTAGAAACATAAAATATAAATATATGTGTGTGAGTATGTGTGTGTGTTTTTAATCTTATCTTTACAGATGCTATATTTACAGTAATGTATGTACTATAAGAAAAATTTAGAAGAATGGCTTAACCTTCAAAAAAAGTATTGATTTTGGTTGATTAAAAAAGAAGCTATGCTTAATTTAGAAAGACACAGAGCCCCATTTTATAATTACATGTTTAAAAGAAACCTGCTTCTAGACCACGTATGGTGGGAATAACCATCCCTTCATTTATTTCTTCATGTTTATAAATATTTAGCTTGAATGTAGTCTTGGTTCTCACAAAGCTATCCATTTTTTCGGCAATCTAATTGCAATGCTAGACCCAACTTTGAAAAGGTTTGAAAATTCTGAAGAAAAATATGTGTATATATTTTTTTAATGTTGAAATAAGACCCTGAGTTAAGGAATCCAAATCTAATTTAGGAAGTTCCCATTTGCCCCAGTAATGTGCATTTCCCATCATGGTTGGCATAATATCTGTAAACATTTCACTAAATACAAAATGGAGTTTACATTTATATGCCTACAAGCAGGAAAAGGAGTAAACTATGATCATTTGTATTGGAGTATGTTGTTCAAATGTCATCAACTGAAATTAAGAATTTGTTTTTACCAGCCATGTACATGATTTAACTCTTGGCATGGAAGCTGGCATTAATATTAGGTTTAGGTTTAACATTGACATCAGAGAAATGTTTATGGGTGTTGTGGAAACCTCATTTTTAAATCTTGATTTCTTCTCAGTGCATTTACATATTTTGTGTTGATTAATAAATTAGGCACTAATCATGTGTAAATCAATGTAAATCACTAGTTTATGTATGTAGTATAAACTGTGTAAACTTCATATTTTTTCACACAGGGCCAGAGTTCAGCTAAGCCTATAAATCTTGAAAAAAACCACAACAACTACAATGGCTGAAATTAAGAAAAACCAAAGCATTTCACAGGTCAAATGGCAAGAAATAGTATTAAAGGCCCATATGTAAGATTTTCTCACTAAAACAACCAGACTTGCAGCAGCAGCATAAAGGTTTCAGTCCTACTCCAGGTCTACCTTTTACATAATGCATTCTCCTTGCCTAGACTAAGAAAAGTATAGAGAATTAGAGGAAACGTTGGAAGGGCTCATATGTCTGTGATGGTATCTTCTCTCAGGTGTCCATTTCTTCTTCATCATCTTGGTCACTTTGTTTAAATTAGTCCATGAAAGTCCCCTTATTTTGTTTTTTATTTCTGTTCTCCATGCAACAACAGTATTAGTAAGGTTTCTTGGTTACTTTAACTCTAATACATGACTGGTTACAGGCATAGGTTATGTCCCCGAGAAATATTTTGCTGAGTCAGGTTGGAAATATAATGATATATACATTTTTTTTTACTTTATGTTGTAGCCCTATGTTCCTGCCTGTCTATATCAAATGTTACAAAAAAAAAATAAAGAAAAAAAAGGAGAATCAGTTCAGGTGAGCTGAGGTCTCTCTCAGGCATGAGCTTTTTGAATCTTCCTGAAGTGCCTGATACATTTAACAGAATGGTATTTATGCATTCCACCCCGTCCATAACATCCTGGAGTTAATCAAATAGATGATTGCAGGAACCACATGAATGTTCTCAGCCTGGAGGAAACTTGTTTGTAGTATACTCCTTTCCTAAAAGAAAACTATGAAGTGAAATAGAAACTATATGGTATTGGTGGGTCACAAAAATTGGACTGCAGCTCTGGGTCTGGCAAAAAAAAAAAAAAAGCTACATGACGTGAGCAAGATCAGCTTTCCACCAGCTTTCTCATTGTGGAAGAGAAAAGTTCAAGTGACATCTTTGCAATCTCTTCCAATGCTACCCTCTCTCACATTTTGAATAAGAATTTAATGTTCACTTTCTGTTCTTCCCACCTAATATAGCCAAAGCATCTGTTTTTCATCTCTAGTTTAGTCTCAAACCATTCATTCTACCATTTCCATAACAAAAGTCCAAAATGTCCTAGAATACAGGGTCCCTGGACTGATTCTATAATTCTTTTCTGATAATAATAATAATAATAAACTTCTTGACAATCTAGAGAAAGGACATCTGCAGACTGCATTGAGGGTGTTAGAATAGCTAGGGTGTTGTCCCTGCTTAGGATATCAGAAAATCTAACTGTTGAACTACATTTTAATAACCTTTCCTACAAGGGAAAATAGACTAAGCATTATACATGAGACAAATGAGGAATATGAAAGAAACTCTTTTCTCTCATCCTGGGCCAAGGGCCTGATTATAGTAAATGTGTGTCCTCAGAAAGTCCTGGTTTGTGCTGATGGCAGTGAGCACGTGATCCCAGGCAAGTTCAAAACGGCTCATCTGTGAAAAACAATGTTTTTGCTTGGGAGGGAAAAATTGTGCAGGGTTCAGTTTCCAAAAGTTTCATTTACAGACTAGAAAAGCAAGAACGTGGGCAAAGAGGAAGCAATCCTCCTCTTAAAACTACCGAGTTCATACCATTTACATGAGAGATTGAAAATAGAGTAGAAATAAACACCTTTTAGGAGCCCACAGCTGAAGACAGCAAGAGTTATACAAGCCAAGCAAAGGAAAATTGAGTTCTCTTAAGAAGTGTTAGTTTGAACAGAAAGGATGGTTTCTGGAGAAGTTAACCAGGAATTCTCTTGTGCTGTTTTCTAGATGGACTGAGTAAGGGTTCAGTGTTCTATGCTGACTTCAAGGCCAAGTTTAGCTTCTGCCCAAAGTTATATTTTCTTTTATTGTCCGTCTCAGAGACACTGAAGAAAGGGATTATTCATTACCCACCATTTCACTTTGTATAGATCAGGATAAGCAATGGACTTGAGTATTTAAGATGAAGAATAGTCTTCCTGTGAAACAACTCCCCAATTCCATGGTTATTTCAGAGGTTCCTCATTGGGGGTGAACTCCTGAATCTACTCCTACAGTTACATTCTTCTCTGTACAAGCCTTCTCTCTATAAAGCCAGGCACAATAAAAATCTATTTTTGTGAATGAAGACAACACATGGAACTAACTACTAGCTTTGTGGCATGCAGCAGCAACCCCAAGCTATTGGAAGCCTTTGTGTTGACCCAACTTCCCTAACTCTTTGCTCCTCTCCAGAAACTGGAAATGATTCATCCTGGTGACTTGTGGCCAAGATCTGCCCTCTAAGTTTTTCCTAGGAGGAAGGGTGCTAAAGGGAAAATAGCAGTGGGAGAGAAGCACAGGAGACTTCCAACCCTCTGCTGCACCTCTACCCTCCAACTGCTTCACTTTCCTCCTCATTGCTCTACTGAAGAGTGTATAAATCCTGCTCTCAGTTAGAATTCTCCTTATTAACACTGTTAAATACATATAAATATATATATATGAATATATTCCTTTTTTCAGCCCTGTAGACATGAACTGATCTTCCCTTGATGATACAAGTATCATGGCCATGTTTTTGTTTGAGTATTTTGTTGCACAAGGTATTTTATTTTAATGTTTATCAGGTGGATTTTTTTCCCCTGAAAAGCTCTGTGAAGGAAAATTAAAAGTGTGTGTAAAAACAAAATCAAAACTTAAAAAAAGCTTTTTTTTCTTTCCTTTTTAAAATGTATTTAAATTTTGTTTCTCTCTTCTGTTATTTTACCCATATGAATGCTCTGCTCTTCTGTGATCTTAAAACAAAATGAAATAAACGTGAAAAGGAGACGTGTTGTGGTTGACCTGTGTCATGTGATCTTGTGGTTGGTTAAGTTTTACAGGGTTTTCTTGACTGAGTTAGGAAATGAAGACAATAATGAATATTGTGTGGGCAAGAGGTAGACAATTTTTTAATCACTTGAAGGCTGTTTTTCCACAGAAGTGAATATGCTCTTTATAATCATTGTCTTCATCTAAGCCAAGAAATTGTCTGAAACTCTGCATTTTCCCTTCCCTCATCTTCCTTCAAGGGGATCATGGGAAAGAAAAGAAAAATGACCATTGGACAGCTGAAGATAAAGATGAAACAGTTCTTGAGTGAAAACTTGAGACCTTAGGGTAGGAACATTAGGGATTATAGCCTTTCTTTGAAGTGTCTATTTCAGTGATTATTTTTAAGGGATCACTTTAATGAGATCCTGTGTAATATCCATAGAAGATACTTACCTCCCAAAGCCACTTATTATTTCTACTTCTGTAAATGCAGTTTGCTATTCTTGCTAAGAGCTATTATCTTCTCTAAACATTTCCAGAATCTATATAGAATCCCTGTAGCATTGTGCCAGACAGACAGGAGATGACAAGAGACAATAAGAAACAAGAAATCTACACTTGGAATAGGTGAAGATGGTAAATTACTTATCAGAAGTGGCTGGCAGGGTCTGGGGTTTAACTCTTGGGATACGAATCAAATCTGAAACACTTTCCAGAGAACTGATGAGAATTTAAATGTATGGATAGGGGAGGAGGAAGTGGAGTTTGAAGTATATAGCACTCCTGTTTGGATTCTGAGAAAAGATTCTCAGATAAAACAAAACTCTCTCCTTTCTGGTTCATAGAGATAGCTACAGGGCCCAATCTCCTCAACATTTGAATCTCATTCTGGAAAAACAAAAAACAAAACAAAACAAAAAACCCATCTGGACCGGCATGGTGGCTCACCCCTGTAATCCTAGCTACTCAAGAGGCTGAGATCTGAGGATCAAGATTTCAAGCCAGCCTGGGCATAAAAATACCTGAGACTCTTATCTCCAATTAACCTCTAGAAAATGGCAAGTGGGGCTTGGCTCAAGGGTATGGTGATAGCCTGGAGCTGAAGAGCTCAGGGACAGAGCCCAGGCAAAGTTGAAGCCCCATAACTCACCAATATATAAATAAATAAATAAATAAAATAAATATTAGAAAATACCTCTTTGTAACATGTTTACCAAACTCAGGCTTAAAGATATGATGCTTAAACAAAACAGCCCTGGGTTAGAATTTTTCTTATTAATTCTCCAAGTCTATGAAACCTAAGACACTAGCTGCAAGCATGAAACCTTCAGATAAGCCTCATTACTGATCAAATTTAACTACAAACCAAGGAGTCTTAACTCCCCCTTTATCTTGCTAAAATGATTGACAAACTCAGAAAGCATTATACTTAAGAATTATTTTTATAGTAAGGAAGAAATATCCATCAAAACTAGTTGAAGCCCAGTACTGGAAGTTCATACCTATAATTCCAGCTTCTCAGGAGGCTGAGATTTGAGAATCGAGTTTCAAGGCCGGTCTGGGCAGCAAAGTCCTTGAGCCTCTTAATCTCCAATTAACCATTAGAAAACTGGAAGTGATTGTTAGGGTCCAGTCCTCCAATATTAAGATCTGTGATCAAAGGAATGAGTCTGACACAAAAAACGTAAGTTAAAGTTTTATTCCGCACCTAGCATGGAGAATCATACTGACTGGTCAGGGCCGTCTCTAAAATGTGAGTGACAGAGCGACCCGGTCTAATCTCACAGGCTATTTTTATATGCCACCAGCCATGTGGTTGGGCTTGGCCATACATAGGTGGCCAATGGAATCTCAAGAATCTCAATATACTTGAGTGATGGCTGGGGCAACCACTGACACCTTTGTTGTTTGAACTGACCTATCATCTAGGTGTGCTTCTGATTCACTGCTTTGAGCACAAAGGAAAGGGAGGGAGGGAGTTTCCTGGCAGGCCAAGGCAGGTAAGGTGGGGGAGGAATTCTGGTAACTTCACCTGATTAAGCTGCTCTTGTAATCTGAGCTGTTATCAGGGAATTTACAGTCCCCCCCCCCCCCCCCCCCCCCCCCCCCCGCCTTGAATCAAGTATTCCTTTGTCATGAATAAGGGAAATGCCTATAGGGCATGGATTTTAGGGGAAGTCAAGAAAGGAGTCTCTTCAGTGATGCTGTGGCTTAAGGTGGTAGAACACTACCCTAGAGTAGAAGAGCTCAGGGACAGTGGTCAGGCCCAGAGTTCAAGGCCCATGACCAACCCCCAAAACAAACAAACAAACAAAAAAACCAAACCCACATGAGTCCCAAGGAAGAAACTCAGAGGGCACAGTGGCACAGTTTGGTAGGAGGTTTCCCTCACAGAAGAATTAAGAAGCATTACTCTTCTACCAATTGATAGGAGACAACAAAAGATTATCAACCAGGGAATTTCACCTCAGCTTTGGTGTTCACAATGTCTTGTTCCTTTTTAAGTTTTGTGTGGTGATTCTGCTTTTCTTTGAGGTCTCATTGCAAAGATATGGGTGTGTTGAATCCCTTGTCAGCATGCTGAGTTCAGCTCCCAGCACCTCTTCCCTATTCAAAGGTCAAGTTGATATCATGAAATTCCAAGGTTGCATCCACTATTTACCTGACTTGTCTATCAAGATCAGCCCCTTCTAGCTCATCTCATCAGCATGAACAATTTGGTGGCCATCATAAATAATAAACAAAAGATCATGACGTAGAAAAATTCCAAGCAATTAAAAATTATCTCCCAAGAACAGGGGACAAAGTCCAGCCACAGACTTTATTTCAGTACATTCCATTACCAGTTTTAGGAATTCAAAGTCTCCGAATTTCCCCAGATGAACTGAGATTTCATTTCCCTTAAATCACAGAAGCTTCACTGTTGAAAAGCCAGTACTCCTTCATGTTTCACAATCTTGAGTGCCTCTGAAGAAATTCCATTACCACCCATTTTCTTCTCATTTTATATTATTGGTTTGAAAAAAGTAATAAGAGCTTGAAAGAAGGTGAGTCTGTGATCTTGATCTCTTAAAGAAAGAGGTGGCTCTTACACTTCCAATCATCCTATGTGCCTAGCAAGTTGCTGTCTTCATGGCACAAATTTAATAACTATTCATCATGATGGAATTAAGTTGTGTTTGATTTCCACAATAAACCTACTACTTGAAGAATTCTTTCATATGGATTACCTTAGCTTCACCATTGCTCTAGAAGATTTCTGAACCTAAATATATGAAACGAAAGATAAATCCTTCCTGTATGCAAAACAATTCTTTTTC
This sequence comes from Megascapheus bottae, assembly GCF_031878675.1. Classification (NCBI taxonomy): domain Eukaryota; kingdom Metazoa; phylum Chordata; class Mammalia; order Rodentia; family Geomyidae; genus Megascapheus; species Megascapheus bottae. The sequence goes on from NC_143509.1 coordinate 62,853,821, forward strand.
TTATCTACCAACATGGAAAGTTTGCCAAAGTCCATGCAGAGATAACAAAACAGAAAAAAAACAAACAAACAAACAGGCTCGTCCTAAGATTTTGAGCAGTATAGAAAAGTATGGAGACCTCCAATAGTTCCAAATTTCAAAGAAGAATCACATATGGATATAAGAAAACTTTCTTCTGTGGTCACTCGTCCCATTCAATACCAGAACAGACTTAGAGCCACAGCTTCAGGATGTCACTATGATGTGAAGAGGAAAACTACCATGCTCTCCTTTGCTTCTTTCTTCCTGATAGATTTCTATTTGAGCAAATTCTCATAGGAAAGAAAAACAAAAATAAAGGCCTCCACAATAAGAGGACTAAACAGGAATAGGACTGACTGAGAAAGACTTCCACATAGGGCATTCCTGGGCAATCCAAAACTTAAAAAAAGAACAAAGTTGAGTTGTGAATGTAATAAATGTTGCTTATAAACATGCTACTCAGGTCTGCTCCTTTTACACTTCCAATCCCACCTAGCAAGACTAGATTAAACCTATTAGCTAGGTTTGGAGCCCAGCCCAAAAAGAAGCATGGATCCCAACCATTGAATATCCAGAGATTTGTCAAGATACAAGGGCTCCTCCACATTGTCATATGGCAAGAAAACAAGAGAAGCCACATTTTGAGAGTTTGAATAGGAGTCTCTATTAGAAAGCCAGCTAATGCTGGTGGTTTGCAAAGACCTACAGTCCCTTGAATACTTTTAACACTGTCAAAAAACCGAGCCATGCAAACAGGTACAGAAAGAAAGAAGAGAAAAATAGGCCAGCAATGGAGAGCTGAAATAGGATGCCTTGGTGCCCAGAGAAGAGCCAGGAGACAGGACACAAAACAGTAAGCATGGCTATTCCCACCTTGGCTGGTCTGGGCCTAAATAGGGTCAGGTTGCGGGGCAGGGTCACAGGGAATGTGAGAGTTTACAATGCAAGACTGACAGATCTAGTAACCTATTTTCTAAGTCCCTGTCTCTACCTGTAGGAATTCAGGTACACCCCATCACCTGGGGGTGTGACTTCACTTCCCTGCCTCCACCATGAAGACAAGATGGTACCATTTAAATTTAATATCATCCTTATCATCCACCATGTGGCCAAAATGGTGCCAGTTAGATTCAGCATCCCTACTTCAGCATAACCCTAACATCATCGTCTATGTGAATCTGTCTCAATATCACAGAATTCTTCTATGTATTATTGATTCTTTGTTTTGCAAATTCTATTTACCAGTAAGCTAGTCTTCTTGCTTTTGTGGAAAGACTTTCCATATTCAAAAACATCCAGATATTTCCCCCACTTTGATCTTAATTTGTGGCAGAAAATGGTGGTACTATCAAGAAAACAAGACACTGGCTTAGCTAGTTGGATCACTGAGGATCCTAATTACACAATGCTGTCTTACAGCTTAAATGCATCTTTTTTTTTTTTTTTTTTTTTTTTTTTTTTTTGCCAGGCCTAAGGCTTGAACTCAGGATCTGGGCACTGTCCTTGAGCTTTCTCAAGGCTAGCACTCTACCACTTAAGCCACAGCACCACTCCTGTCTTTTTCTGTGTATGTGGCAACCAAGAAATCAAACCCAGTATTTTGTGCATGCTAGGCAAGCATTCTACCACTAGGCCAAACTCTTGGCCCACTTTACTGCATCTTGAAAAGAAAATAGAGAGACAGATAACAAAGGAGAGTTAATGTTATAATGTAGTTGCTGTTTTCATAGTGTCCTGGTGTCTTTGTGCAGCTGTGAACAGAATTTCCTTATTTGAAGTACCATTCAGGCAAATATCTCCTCACCTTCCCAAACACCATTTGAAAACAAGAAATAATAGAGCAGAAATTTAAAAAAATAATTGGCTACAGTCTCAGTTTTCATTATCATTTTAAATGGTTATCTTTAATGGTACATTTAACTAAAGCTAACTTATCCATGGGAAGAGAATGTGGCCATTAAAATTGGCATCTACTGAACCAAGCTGAGGTTCTACATGCAGTGATGCCTGATTATAACACCAAGAATTCCGTATGCTAACAGCAGACTTATTAGCATTAATTGCTGCATTTAGTCCCACTTAAAACCTCCCGTATCAGTAACATTTTCTAAATACATTTTCCTTTTTCAAATTGAATATTCTAAAATATCATCCATAGGAACAATGGAACTAATTCAAGTGGGGCACGTGTGCATAGCAAGAGAAGGGAAGAGCATGCTATTGATCACCTAAGTTGACATTTTGACAATGGAAAAGCACCACTTGTTGACCCAGTGTGAAAATCAGCTTGGAAGGGGAGGGTTGCCCTGAAGTATGTGGCAGATGGGGAGAGAAGGTGGGGGGAGAAAGAGAGAGAGAGGGTTGGGGGAGGGTAAGAAGGGAGAGAGAGAGAGAGAGAGAGAGAGAGAGGTGGGGGGAGAGTGGGAGGGAAGAAGAGAGAGAGAGAGCTGCTTTGCAATCAGGAACAAGTTTTGCATTTAGAGTAGTAAGGACTAGAGAGGTATACCTTTACGATGGGAATCGCGATGCTATTCATTCATGGGTTCCTTCTTTCTCAAAACTTCAGGAAGATACCAGACTGCTCCCTGTTCTGCTCTGGCTGGAAAGACATTTAAAATGAACATTCAAGCCAATCCCCTAAGGATGTAAGTAACAAAACTTTAACAATCATTTTATTGTCCTGGCATTTTTATGAATAGAAGTTGCCTAGAACTGGAATTAGATGTAGTTCAGGTCACTAGAACAAAATGCTGTGAAAATATCTACAAATGGAACATGAGCATTGTCCTAATGGCCTTTCTCCATTTCTCTTTGGTTCTAATTTCAATTCCTTGTCCCTAAGTCTTGGAGGAATATGCTACACATCCACATGCCCCACCACCCCCATACACACATCCCACGTGTCTGTATGTCACTTATTTTTTCTTCTTTTTTTGTTTTAATTTTTTCCCATCATGGGTCTTAACCTTGAAGAGCCCAGTCCTTGGGCTCTTCTGCTCAAGGCTAGCATTCTTCAACTTTGAGCCACAGTGCCACTTCTTGTTTCCTGGTGGTTAGTTGAAGATAAGTCTCTCAGACTTTCTTCCTTGGTATGGCTTTGAACTGCAATCCTTAGATTGCCTCCTAAGTAGCTAGGATTACAGGCATGAGCCACCAGCACTAGGTGCTAGTTTTTGGTTTTGTTCCAACTTTTATCCTTCATCACTATCTCCATTGAAATTTTCTCCCATTTATTTCCTGTCACAGAAAGTGGTATCTTTTTAATATAAGTCATTCATTCAATCATCCCTTGCCCACACTTTTCTGGGTTGATCATTTTGCAAGGTACTGTTTGCTGTTGGAATACCCTGGTGAGAAAAGTCAAGTTGAGAAGAAAATGTACGGGAGATGAAATCATGGTGGCTAATTGGCACTTCCTTCTGAAAAAAATCTGTCTGTGACCTGTGTGATATGCCAAGGGATTGTTCTAATGGAGAGGAGGTGATATCTGCAAATAATGTGAATGACTTCGGTATGGTCACAAAGGTACAGAGATCAGCAACCTTTTGAAAGCTGGCTGGATAATAGGAAGAAGACACAAAAAGATGTACAGAAGAATAAATAGTTTCCATCAGCATAAATTAGTATCATAAAGATCATGTGGTGTACAACCTAATTATCAGTAGAGCTGAATTCAGTTTTGTGTTTTTTTGCCAGTTGTGGGGCTTGAACTCAGGGCCTGAGCACTGTCCTTGGATTTTTCTCAAGGTTAGAGCTCTATCCTTGAGCCACAGCACCACTTCCAGCTTTTTTCTATGTATATGGTACTGAGGAATCGAACCCAGGTCTTCGTGCACGCTAGGCAAGCACTCTACCAAACTCCTGGCCCCTGAATTCAGTTTTGAGGTTAAAGGGTATAGAATGGTTTTGCAGAAACAAATTAATAATGTTAATTCTGACAATGGCAAAGAATTTTAAACCCTCATACATTGTAAATGCAATTATCTTTCATTGTCATGAGTTTTATGTGGCTATGTGTATTATTTTCCATGTTTTGCAGAATAGGAAACTGAATATTTCTAAATTAAACATTGAAACAGAAGTTCTATGATTCATATGTGTCCCTCCAAAGCTATGAGTTGGAAAACTAACTCTCAATGCACTGATATTGGACGTAGGACCTAATCAGAGATGATGAGATCATGAGAGTAGAGTGAATGGCTTCATGCTGCCATTGTGGAAATGGATTCCTTGTGAATATAGGATGAAATAGCAAGAAAGCCAAGTGCCAGTGGCTCATGCCACTGAGGCTGAGATCTGAGGATTTCATTTCAAAGTCAGCCTGGGCAGGAAATTCCTTGAGACTCTCATTAGCAACGAGCAACCCAGAATAGGACAGAAGTGCTGTTGTAGTTCAAATGATAGAGTGCTGGCCTTGAGCAGAAGAAGCTCAAGTTCAAACCCCAGGAATGGCAAAAAAAAACCAACCCACAAAAAATAAGCAGTAAACACACACACACACACACACACACACACACACACACACATACACACACACACACACACACACACACCAGTACAAAGACCTGTACCAGAATTCTCAGTCTTGGATGTTCCAGTCTCCAGAATCATGCACCAAAAAAACTCATTATATATTACTAAGTCTATGTTAGGCCACTATAGAAGCACAAAATGAACAAAGAATGGACTTAAAATTAAGATTTTCTTTCTACCTTCATAGACCTTGTCCTTAACTACTACAGTCATCTCCCAACATTAAGTTACCACTTGAAAGATTAACTATAGAAATGCTATGCATCAAAGCAGTATAGACAACTTCATAGAACTCCTTTAGACATTTGAAAATTAATACTTAAATATGTACTAGTAGTATAGCAGAATACCAGTAGTCCATGTTTCACAGAAAAGGAAATAAAATATCAGAAAAATTATTTGATTTACTTAAAGTCAGCTGACTAGAAGAACCCCAAACCCACTAGCCCATTTGAGGCTAACATGACTGCTGTTTCTGTTATAGATTTCTCTATGCCTATAGAATCTGGAAAAAGAACTCTTAGTAGTTTGTGTGCTTGGAGAGTGTTAATGACTGAATTGTCTCTTACAATTTAAATATTAAAATCCTAATTCCCAGTACCATAGATAATAAATACTATTTTTGGAGGTGGTCATTGACCAATGGAATTAAGAGTAAGTGCGTCATAAGGGTGAGTCCTACAGCCAATCTGATATAAAGAATAGAAAAAGACAGTGAGGTGTAAGCACAGAGGAGAGGCCAAGGAAATATAGAACGTGAAGGTAGCCATTTGCAAGCCATGGTGAGAGGCCTTAGGAGAAACTAACATCTTGTTTTCAACTTTCAGCCTCTGCAAATGTGGTATTCTATTCTGGCAGCCCTGGAAATCTAATATAAAGAGCAATTTCATTATAGCATGTGAGGTATTTCTAAATATTCTTCCTTTTCAATCCACACAGTGACTGTTACTATAGAGACCTGCTTTTCTACTCTCATGCCAAATAGGAAGGGAAGTTATTGAGTTCAAATATTTCATTGGCTCCTCTCAGTTCCCAGAACACAGAGAGGCTTCTATCCCCCAGTTAATGGGAAATGGACTCATGGAACTTCCGAGTGTTTGTGGTGAGCCCTTTCCGTGGCACATGGTAACTGTGATGGCTGCGTGCTGGTGAGTGTAGATCCAAGTAGCATTCATTATTGGTATTGTAGACCACTGTGGGACACAGCCTCCCAAAAACACAACTAAGAGAATGGATTCTATAGCTGAAACTCTGACTAGAGATGCTAAGCAAATGCACTGTACAGATTCATGAAGACAGGCATAGAATAAAGGAATAAAAAGGAATTGAGAAAGTAAAATCTAAATACATACATGTAAAAGAGATCAATAACTATTCTTTAAAAAATATTTTGGCAGCTGGGAGTGGCCTAGTGGTAGAGTGCTTGCCTAGCATGCACAAAGACCAGGGTTCGATTCCTTGGTATCATATACATAGAAAAAAGCCGGAAATCGTTTTATGGCTCAAGTGGTAGAGTTCTAGCCTTGAGAAAGCCCAAGGACAGTGTTCAGGCCCTGAGCCCAAGCCCAGGACTGGGGAAAAAAAATATCTATATCTATATCTATATGTGTGTGTGTGTGTGTGTGTGTGTGTGTGTGTGTGTGTGTGTGTGTGCTACAGGTTGGATCCAAGGTCTTAACAAATACCAGCCCAGTGTTTTATCACTGAAATCTAATCCCAACCCTGTAATCAACTACTTAATGATTAGGACATACATAGTTAGCTGATTAACAGCTGATTCTGGGCCTTTTTTTTTTTTTCTCTAGCATTGTTTTGCTTTAGCTCTCAGAAAACACCCATCCCCTTTTGCATTCCTATAAATAGGCCACCAGTCCTCAATATGGCAAAATAAGCTGTATTAATCAACACATTTTTATGAAACCATTTGTTGTGGTAAATGAATTGGGACATTACTGCCCGCACCCATTTGTAGTGATTTATCTCCTGCCAATACAATTTCTATCATCCTGTCCAAGCTTTTCAATGTGACCCTGCCTACCAAAATCTGGAACAAAACTAGATACAGTTGGCAAAATAGTGACTAAGGCTGGGGCATAGATATTTCTTTCAACCTTTTCATAGCTTGTATGGAGCTCAAGCTAACACAGAGACAGCGGAAATCTCCCTCCTCCTTTTATTCTTTTAGGGATGATGATAGGGATGAAGTCTGAGTTACAGAAGTGATTCAAAAGGACTCATATGGGGAGGGGGGGGTTGCTGTGGTTGAGGCTGTTTTCTTTGTGTTGATGAGTAGGTGACAGAAAGGTTTGCAAGAAGGTTTATCATATACATTTGGATTCTGAGCAGCAACCAGGTCAGCAAGCTCACAGAGGTCAGGAGGAGGAGGAAGAGGAGGAGGGGGGGAGAGAGAGAGAGAGGGAGAGGAGAGAAAGAGAGAGAGAGAGAGAGAGAGAGAGAGAGAGAGAGAGAGAGAGAGAGAGAGAGAGAGAGAGAGAGAGAGAGAGAGAGAGAAACACTTGCAAGAACCATGAATGCAAATAACAAAAGCAGTTGTAGCTGCTGGTGGGGGCAGGCAGGAGTTAATAAGCAGCCTGAAAGGAGGGCTCTGTCAGGCACAGGGAATGTATGTGACATAATTGTTTCTGCCTCTAATGATCTTAGTGATGTGGGAGACAAGAGAATATTAAAACAAGACAGAAAAAAATGGAAACTCATTTCTAGCAGCTGCCAAACAAAATGGAATGTAAAAGAGGAGAGAGGTATATTGAAATGTTCTCAAGGTTCACTTCACCAGAATGAAACTTTCCCTCTCACAAATGTCACATCCTCCCTCCCTCCCCCCCCCCCAATTCAGGCTCTCCTATGCCCCCCCTCCCATTTCCCCATCAAACTGTTGCTCTCTGCATTCTTTCTGTTCCTGGGCTGTCACTCTAGGCCTTCATCACTGTCATTTTTCCCTCTCTCATTTTAATCTCTTTTTTTCCCTATTCCTTTCTTCTCCTCTCTATGATCCTGTCACCACAAACACCATGCCATTATTATTATTATTATTATTATTATTATTATTATTATTATTACTACAGGATCCTCTCTCCCTCTCTCTTTCCCTCTCTGTCACACACACACACACACACACACACACACACACACACACACACACACACACACACACATACTTTTTCCTTCATTAGTCAGATGCCTGGAAACTCCATCTCCTAGCAGTAAATACACTTCCTTTGATAGAATCCCCCAGAAGTGGCGACCTTGGGGCAGCGGGGTAGGGCGTGGCGCTGCGCTGCCGGCACAAACCACCAGGTGGCCGAAGTGGTGAGCCGCCGCAGGGCCCGGCGTCTCCGCAGTGCGCCCGGGGAGGCGCGGGGAGGGCGCTGCGGGGAGGGCGCTGCGGGGAGGGCGCTGCGGGGAGGGCGCTGCGGGGAGGGCGCTGCGGGGAGGGCGCTGCGGGCGGCGGCTCCCATCCTGGCCCCAGTCCCCGCAGATGACAGCCAGCCTGCGTCTGGATTCTGCCCACGTCGTCGGGGGCGGCCCACGTATGGGCGCGGCCAGAGCGCAGACAATCCCTGATGAGAGCAGGAGGGGAGGGGCGCAGGCGGCGCGCTCCGCCAGAGGCCTGGGGACAGATCTTTTCTGGAAACAAAGGGATGAGTCACTCTGCCAGGGGTTGGACTCCTTGGAGGCCACACTGAGTCCCTGGGAACTGAGGAGAGGAGCATCTATCTCCTCTCGGTTCTTCTTTCCCGGGGAGGTTGGTGCGTTCCCACCCGTCTGCATCCCATCCGTGCACCCCCCCCCCACCCCACCCCCACACTGGACTTGTCACAGGGGAGTCTGAAAGGAAGCATAGATTGACCCTGGTGAGGTCAAACCGTAAGGAAGCCTGCACTCACACTCACGTGTGTGTAGGGGACAGAGGATGGGTTGGCACCCCTCCCCTGAGGGTGCGCACCCCACCCCGGGCAGAACAGAACTCCACTGCAGGTGGCGGCAATGATTCTGTCCACCTGGAGCCTCTGCCAGGCTAGGGATAAGAGTTGTGCAAAGGTGCTTGTCAGGAACACACACACACACACACACACACACATACACACACACACCGCTGCTAACATCCACCAAAGCGAAGGGATGACATTAGTCAACATCATAATCACAGTAAGAGTATTTATGTATTGAAGCCAAATGCCAGCATGGGAGGCGAGACAACGACAATCAACAGCAATGCAATAAAGGGATGCAGCTTTCGAGATTATATCTTATGTCCTTGGGGAGAAGGCAGAGTTGTGCCTCTCTTCCCAAGAAGGTAACTATGTCTAGGTCTATCAGTGAGATAGAACTAGATGCGGAAAGATGATCAGCTTACCTCTGGACAGGATTCAGGTTATGAGTAATATTTTTTCACGGGACTGTTTATGTTACTGTCCACAGTTGCAGCTTTCCCTTAAGCAAGCAGAATATCTGCAGAGATCCTGGTTCTGAAAGGCGACCGTGTAAGGTAGGAATTGAAGTGCTGCTGGTAAAATCAGAATGGGTAAAGTCAGCACAGGTAACTCACACCTGTAATCTTACATGCTGTGGAGCCTGAGATCTGATCATCACTGTTGGAAGCCAGATCAGACTGACACAAAAATCGTGCCCCCAGTACTGGCACAAAAATGGGGAGGGGAGGGATAGCTCTCCAGTTTGCTTTAATGTCCCTCGTTCTATCACCTCCCATTCATCTTTTTCCACCTTTTCCACCTTATTAAGTCTCTGTGCCTAAAACCACTGGGAACCTTTAGAGAGGAGGAAGAACTGACCTATCTCAGAAGAGTGAAGTTAGGGAAGGGGCTGGGAAGGAATGGTGGCTGTTCTAAGATACAAGTTAGACTAACAAGAGAGGATTAGAGCAATAAAGCCTGTGACTTATACTTAGTCCATGCAGTTCTGCCAGGGCAGGACAGGTTAGGAAAGTGTTCTATGATCTGGAATGCCAGCTATGGGCACTGTGGTGAAAGGGGCAGGGGCAAGGGTGACAAAACGGGAATGTCACCAACAAAGCTTCCTGTCTCTAGCTAGGCCCTGTATACTGGATTGAAAAGGAAATTGTGGGATGGGCCACACAAACCAAACCCAAGGTATCCTGCTGGAAAGAAGGGAACCCTAAGAAATGACTAACTTTAACTGCAAATCCAGATATATCGGACCAGAACTATCTTTCTTTCTTTCTTTTTTATTTATTTATTTATTATTTATTTATTTATTTATTTATTTATTTATGCCAACCCTGAATCTTAAGTTCAGTGCCTGGGCTCTGCTGTTCAGCCTCTCTGTGCTCAAGGCTAGTGCTCCATCACTTGAACCACAGCACCACTTCCAGCTTTTTCTCTGTATGTGGTACCGAGTAATCAAAGCCAGGGCTTCATGCACACTGGTCAAGGACTCTAGCCCTAGGTCACTTTCCCAGCCCAGAGCCATCATTCTTTTTTTTTTTTTTTTTTGTATTTTATTGTCGGGGTGATTTACAGAGGGGTTAAAATTAAATTCAGCAGGTAGTGGGTATATTTCTTCTGGAATATTGATACCCCTTTCAATATTTTTCTCCTAATTTTCCTCCTTCCACCCTTTCTAACCATCTTGTCTTTCCCCTTCCCTTCCCTGTTTCAAGTAAATAAATGAATGAATGTACAATATCCAGGGACCAAAGTCAGATATAGTAACAACATGAGATAAACCATAAGAAGGGAAAACAGAGAAAAGAAATAACTTCACATAGTACATTAAGAACAACAATCACAAAGCTAAACCTCCATATTATTTCCATATCCTGGAGTTCATTTTGCTTAGCCTCATCCTAGATGGCCACATGTATATAGCTTTGGAGTTGATCCTCTGCTAGGAGAATCCTGTATGTACACTAATTATTACAAATGAGGGAAGCCATGGAGCCTATGTTTCTTTGGGTCTGGCTTACTTGACTTAATATGATGTTTTCCAAGTCTTTCTATTTCCTTACAAATGGGATGATGTCATTCTTTCTGCTGCCAGCATACAATTACATGTCATCACGATCCATTCATCTATTGAGGAGCATCTGGGTTAGTTCCATATCTTAGCTAGGTGACTAATGCTGCAGTGAACATGGTTGTGCTGGTAGGCTTAGTATGGCCTTGTTTGTGGATATTTGGGTAGGTGCCCAGAAATGGAATGGGATGGAGGAACCTTCATACTGCTTTCCAGAGTGGATGGACAAGTTTACCCTCCCAACAACAGCATAATAGTGTTTCCTTCTGACCCCATCCTCACCAGCACCTGTCGTTATTAGAGTTCTTGATCATGGCCATGCTAACTGGAGTGAGGTGGGATCTCAAAGTCATTTTGATTTGCATTTTTTTGATGGCCAGAGATATCAAGCATTTCTTCATGTGTCTATTGGCCATTCTTAATTATTCTTCAGAGAAGTTCTTTTTAAGTCTTTAGCCCAGTTTTTAGCAGAATGGTTGTTCTTTGAGGATTTGTTTTTTGTTTTTTTTTAAAATATTTTCTTAAATTGTTGGGATAATAAATAGAGGGGTTACAGTTACATTTGTCAGGTAGTAGGTGCATTATTTCTCATACACTGATATACCCTCTCACGTTTTTGTCCCTATTTCCCTTCCCATTTGTTTTTGAGAGATTCAATTTTTTTGGGTGGGGGGAAGTCGTGGGGCTTGAACTCTGGTCCTGGGCGCTCTCCCTGAGATCTTCAGCTCAAGGCTGCCACCCTACCCCTTGAGCCACAGCACCACTTCCAGTTCTCTAATGGTTAATTGGAGATAAGAGTCTCATTGATTTTAGTGCCCGGGCAGGCTTAGAACAGTAATCCTCAGAGCTCAGCTTCCTGAGAAGCTAGGATTACAGATGTGAGTCACCCTACCTGGCTCTGAGAAATTCAATTTTTTGAGCTGTAAGTATATTTTTTAGATATGAGACCCTGGTCTATATTATGGCAAATGGGCATTCTATTTATCTTGCTGGCTATGTCCTTGGCCATACAGAAGCTTTGCAGTTTAATGCAGTCCCATTTGTCCAAGCTTTCTTTAATTTATTGTGTTTCTGGGCCTTTATTCAGAATGTTTCAACCTATGTCAAGAAGCTGAAGTGTATCTTCTATTCCTTCCTGTAAAGTTTTCAGGGTGTCTGCTTTTACCTCAAAGTCTTTGAGCCATTTGGAATTAATTCTGGTGCAGGGTGACATATAAGGATCCAACTTTAGTTTTCTACAGGTGCTTAATTCTGCCAGCACCATTTGTTCAATCCTATTTGTTTGGTTCCCTTATCAAAGATTAGGTGGCCATAGGTCTGTGGGTTGATTTTTTGGTCTTCAGTTCTATTCCATTAGTCTTCAGGCCTGTTCTTGTGCTAATACCAAGATTTTTTTTTTTATTACTACAGCTGTGTAATAGTCTGAAATTTGGCATTTATATTTCCCCAGTGCGGTACTTTCTGCTAAAGATTGCTTTTGCTATATGGGGTCTTTTATTATTCCATATGAATTTTTGGATTGCTTCCTCTATTTCATTAAAGAATGACATTGGGATATTGATGGGTATGGCATTGAATTTGTAGATAGCCCTTGGCAGCATTGCTATTTTCATGATGTTAATCCTCCCATTCCAGGAGCATGGGCTTTTTTTTTTACTTCCTTAGTTCAGCTTTAATTTCCTTATTCAGGTTTTTAAAGTTTTCATCATAAAGGTCCTTTATTTCCTTGGTTAATTCCTAAGTATGCTTTTTGAGGCTATTGCAAAAGGAGTTCTTTCTTGATTTCTGTCCCGCTCTTCTCATTTTTTTGCAAACAGGAATACCACTGATTTTTGAGGGTTCCTTTTATACCCTGCTACTTTGTCAAAGTTTCGATCAGCTTGAGTAACTTAAGATTGGAGTCTATAGGGTTTGTTTGTTTTTGTTTTTGTTTTTTCATACAGAATCATGTCATCTGCAAAGAGGGAAAGTTTCACCTCCTCTTTCCTTATTTGGATCTCCTTAATGTTTACTTCTTGGTCTGGCTAGGAATTCTAATACTATGTTAAAGAGGAGTGGAGAGAGTGGGCATCCTTGTCTTGTTCCTGGTTTTAGAGGAAATGGCTTTAGCTTTTCGCCATTAAGTATAATGCTAGCTGTGGGTTTGTCATACACAGCCTTTATTATACTGAGTAATGTTCCATGGATTCCTAGTTTCTCCAGAGCTTTTAGCATAAAGGGGCACTGGACTTTGTCAAATGCCTTTCTGCATCTATTGAGACAATCATGTGGTTTTTGTCCTTGCTCCTGTTGATGTGATGAATTACACTCATTGACTTGTGCATATTGAACCAGTTTTGCATCCCTGTGATGAATTCTGTTTGATCAAAGGGTATATTTTTTTGATGAGTTCTTGAAGTCCATCAGTCAGTGTTTTGTTGAGAAGTTTTGCACTGATGTTCATCAAAGAAATGGGTCTATAGTCTCTTTCTTTGATGAGTCCCTGTCTGATTCTGGGGTGAGGGCTATGCTGGCTTCATAGAATGAGTTTGGTAGAGAAATTTCACTGTCAATTTCATTGAAGAGTTTCAGGAGTATTGATGTGAGTTCTTTGAAGACCTTAAAGAATTCAGCTGTAAATCCATCAGGTCCTGGGCTTTTCTTGGATGGGAAGTCTTCTATTGCCATTTCTATTTCATTACTTGGTATGGGTCTGTTTAGTTGGTTTAGATCTTTTTGATTTAGTTTGGGCATATCAATATTTGCTATAAATTCAACCCTTTCCTCCAGATTCTCAAATTCATTGGCATAAAAATTTGAAAAGTATTCCCTTATGTGTTCTGGATCTTGGTAATTTCTGTCATGATATTTCCATTCTCAACCCTGATTTTGTTTATTAGGGTGTGCTCTCCTTTTTTTCTGGTAAGATTTGCTAAAGATCTGTCAATTTTGTTAATTTTTTCAAAGAACCAACTCCTTGTTTTGCTGATTCTTTCTATGATTTTTTGGACTCTAACTCATTTAATTCTGAATTAATTTTAATAATTTGTTTCCTTTTACTAGATTTGGGTTTGGGTAATTGCTCTTATTCCAGGAACTCAAGATGCATCACTAAATTGTTGATTTGAGACTTCTCCAATTTGTTAATGTAGGCATTCAGAGCTACAGATTTTCCTTTGCTTACTACCTTTCCAGAGCCATCTTTTTAGTGGACAAACAATTGTGTTGTTTTGGCATCCAAATATTTTGAAATATTTTCTAAGGGTTTTTTATGCTAACTTTAATTCTTGTAATAAACCCTTGAAGTGGGCACCAATCTTATTCTCATTTTTTAGTAAACTTATATAATAGCTCATGATCACATGGTAAAGTCAATTGCTGTTACACATCTGTATGTCACAGTTCCTGGATCAGCAAACTTTTCCTGGAAAGAGTCAGATGATATGTCTTTTAAGGCTTATGGATCATACAGTCTCTGTTTGAAGGACATTACCTTAATAAGGGATCAAAGTGAACAATACTATTAATGAGTGAAACAAATCAATGTCATGGGCCACCTGCTAGGATGCCGTGAAGGAGACAGTGTCACTCCTTTGAAATGTACAATCCATCCATAACCGTGAAGAGATGCAGATAAAGCTAAGTCAAAGAGTGTAAGCTCCAGCACAGAAAACCACATAGACATTCAGCTATATACAGGAAATATGGTTTATTTCCAGCTAAAGCTGACAAGGCTTTCCCACCAGGAGACAGAGAAATGGCACCTGTCCTTTGTTCAGTGTCAAATATATAGTCACAGGCTAGGGACAGAAAGTAAGGGAAGTCTTTTGTGTGTATGTGCAGTGGAACTCTAAAGATGGCACCTATCTGGAGTGGGGGTTTCTGACTGTAACAGTTACAGTTAGGTAGCATTCCCTGATGCAGTTGAGGGCTAGTGGTGAAAAAAGAAACACAGCTCTGGGAAGTGAAGTGGGAGGAAAGACTAGGGCTGAAGACGACTCAACTGGTTTTGAGGGAGGGGCTGAGAACCTGAGATGGAGGACATGTTCACAAGGAGTATTCTACAGAACAGCCTTTAGAACTGGCAAGATCACAAAAACGTGGAATGATTCAAGATTGGAAGAAATTTTAAAAAGACATGTTTTAGGTGGGTACTAGTGGTTCACATCTATAATTCTAATTACTCTGGAGGCTGAGATCTGAGAATTGTGCCTTGAAACGCAGGCAGAAAGGTCCATGAGACACTCTCCAATAAACAACTAAGAAAAGGGCAGAAGTAGTATTGTGGCTCAAGTAGAGTGCTAGACCTGAGCACAGAAAGTTGAGGGACAGTGCCCAGGCCCAAGTTCAAGCCCCAGGATGGACAAAAAAAAAAGACGTAGTTAAAAATGTAACAAATATTCTAAACTGGATCTCCTTGCTTTAAAGCCATCATTAGGACAATTGGTACAATTTGCTTGGGAATATCAAATACAAAATAAGACAAGTAATATGTCAATGTTAATTCCTAATTTTGATGATTATAGTATGTTTATGTAGAACTTCTCTATCTGTCTCTCTATTTCTCTATGTTTTCTTTCTCAGATGAGAAATAACTGTGTCATCAACTTATTCTCCAATAGCTTAGGTAGGAGAGGGAGAATTTTGTGCTGAACATCCAAATTTTCTGGAATAGTGAGTAATCAAGAAGGAGAAATGAACTCAAAGTAATTTTAGAGCATGAATTTCAGAGATATTGCAAAGCCAACAGAGTTTGTGACTTAATTCCTGATCACTAGGGTCTTACAAAGTAGAATGAAAACTTCAGTCCTTTCACACAAAACAACACATATGCACAGTAAATAACACACCTATTTCCAACTCTGGTGTAAGTAACAAATATAGAAGAGACCAGCCAACAATACTTCTTTCCAGCAACTAACAGATTGGTTGGCATGATGCGTAATAAGTTAAAAATTGATACTTAACTTGTTGAGAAGTCCACTTTTCCTTCTGTCCTTCAACATAATTCCTTCTGCCTCTCCTCTTCCAGACACCTCCATCTCTAAAGCTTATGCACTATCTTCCCAGTTGCTCAGGCCAATAATAAGGGTTAATTTTGTCTTCTTTTATTCCATCAATCAACTTCAAAATAAAAGTGGAATGTTTTAAGGTATTTTACAACTGCATCAGTGGTCTGATCTATTATAATTTTCTAATTCCATTCCTTCTTTTTCTGCTCCTTATCCAGAATGTTAGTAAAATGATGGTGCTGGGATCACAATAAATGCTCTGAAAACATACACTTAATGATTGAATACATGCTTTGCACAATCTAGTGTTACCCCTTTGAGCTAAAATGTCAGAAACTCAAATCTGGACTAATTTGCACACTTCCAGGGCTACAGCTAGATCCCATAATCCCATGTGGGCTGAATTATCAGAGGAAAGATGTCAAGGCAACAAGATCATGTTCTTTGAATCGATCGTGAATTTAAACCCTCACCTTTACTGTACCATCTTATGGACCATTTTTGTAAGAATGAACTGTAGTGTTCCCCTACATATCAGTACACCTTCCCTTTCTATCAAGCCCTCTGAGACTCTGAGCTCTACCCTGCTTAACTACTCAGAGTCTACCTGCATTCCTCTTGGATCTTCAACTTCTTCGGATCAGTAACAACAAACTGTGTACTAAGAACAGAGTTGAGTCACACGTGGACTTCCTCAATGGTGGGAAGGACGTATCATTCAATGGAATGTGCATAGAAACAACTCTGCTTTTCTGGTTTACTCTTCAAACTTCGTTACTTTAAAAATATTCTGAAGTACTCTGTGAACTGGTAGATACTAATTCTAAAAGACAGAGTATCACTCTGTGATGATCATAAATATGTTCTATCATTCTTTGTGAGTCCAGGATAAACACATAAATAAATTACCATAATTCAATCTGTGTTCCCATGTCCCCTATGAAATGAATATTTAAAATAAAAGGTGAGTGGTTTGAAAGCCTAATGTGCTGAATAATATAATGTGTTCTTCAGACATTCTGAGGAAGATTCAGAATAGGTTGCAGGCCCCAAAGGGGAAATGTTAGATGTTAGTATATTAAAAATGTAAAAAGATGACTAATTCAGTGAAATATCAGTGAAGCATTCCGATTTTGACCATGAAAACAATCTGAGAAAAGAAAAATAATGTATCTTCAAAGGTCTGTATTTATTTGTAAAGGATGTAGCTGTATTTGTATATAAATAAGCTATATAAAATTAAGTCAGGTGGTGGTGGTGGCTCACATCTGTAATCCTAGCTAATCAGGAGGCTGAGATCAAGAATTGCACTTCAAAGCCAGCCTAAGCAGATAAGTCCCCATGAGACTCTTATCCCCATTTAATCACTCAAAACCATAGGTCCCACTATAACTCAAATGGTAGAGCTCTAGCCTTGAGCACAAAGAAGCATAGAGACAGTGCCCACCGCTGAGTTCAAGCCCTGTGACCAACAATAAATAAATAAATACTCACACATATCCTATGTAAGAGGCTTAGAGACAGTGCCCACCCCTGTATTCAAGCCCTATGACTAACAATAAATAAATGAATACACACATATCCTATGTATGCACAAATGCTAAGCCATTTTAAAAGCTGAGTAGATATACATATAAATATTTCCTTTTCTATTAGATAAACTAAGAGGTAATTGAAATATTGGAAAGTAATTTTAACTAAAAAGGGAAAGTAATGATATGATAAATTCTTCTTATTGTTCCCAAGAGATTGAGCTGCTTTGGCTTGGCTTACCTCTGTTATCTAAAAGACACCCTGAGCCCCCAAGCAGTCAAGTTTTTTTGTTTTGTTTTGTTTTGCTAGGCTTGAGGCTTGAACTCTGGGCCAGGGAGCTGTCCTTGAGCTTCTTTGTGCTCAAGGCCAGCACTCTACCACTTGAGCCACAGCTCCACTTCTGGCTTTTGAGTAGTTTGTTGAAGATAAAAGTCTCATGAAGAAGTAGAAATAATAGGAGAGAGAGAGAGAGAGAGAGAGAGAGAGAGAGAGAGAGAGAGAGAGAGAGAGAGAGAGAGAGAGAGAGAGAGAGAGAGAGAATTTGCTTTGATTCATTGCAGGTTCCAGACACATTTCCCATGAAATTTTATTTGAATAGTACAGATCTCTCTTTCTGCATCATTTCCTTGTACCACAATATGTAGATCTATGTCATTTGCAACCTAAAACGTGTCTGACTAAAGCATTATTGGTACCCAGTATCTGTCAATAGATACTGTGTATGGATGAAGCCAAACCAGAAGAAAACAGAAAGTTAAATAGATCTTGTATTGTTAATCTCTTTCCCAGCCCCTTCTACATTATCTGATGTCATCATCAACCTGTTTTTCTTTTTCTTTTTTTCCTTTTTTTTTCTTTTGCCAGTCCTGGGCTTGAAATCAGGGCATGAGCACTGTCCTTGGGTTTTCTCAAGGCTAGAGCTCTATCACTTGAGCCACAGCACCACTTCTGGAGTTTTATTTTTCTATGTATGTGGTACCAAGGAATCGAACCGGGTCTTAGTGCATGCTAGGCAAGCATTCTACTACTAGGCCAAACTCCCAGCCAAGCCTGTTTTTCTTTAAGAGGACTTATGACTTATGAAGTGCATAGGCTCAACTATAAAAATATTTTGGAGGCATTTCTTCTGACACTGTGGTGTCCTTTTATAAAAAAGCCCCAGGATTAACATCTTCCTAGTCTAAGATGTAAACATATTTCTCATCTAAGATTAAACATATTCCTTGCTATGAAATCAAACATCTCATTTTTGCCAAGATCTTATGGTCCTAGGATTTATATAAATATGTTCTAGAATGCTCAAAATAGGAATCTATATTTTCATTAGCTCAATTTCTGATTTAATTTGTGTTCTGACCTGCTGTTTAATATTTTTCATTCTCATTTCTAATTTATGTTATCTTGCTGGATGACGTATATCCTTATAAACATGTTAAATTCATTTTGAAGTAATAGTCCCAATATCAGTAGCCCAGAGAACAAAAATAGCTGACGTTATTGATGATGAGACTTTAAGTCAGAAGATCTAAGGTCACACAAATTATTAACTGGTTTTAAAAATTAAACAAAATTTCTAAGGAAATGAGTTTAGGTATTTAGGTATGTTTCAATATCATTACATATTTCTCTATGTAGGAGCTACTAAATACATACAAGGTATCAAAGACAGACAGAAAAATAAAAAAAAAAACTACTGACAATCCATGATTCATCATTCAATCCATTCAATTCATCGTGTTTCTTGCATTGATCTGAAATCTAAACATTCAAGGACTTTTATAAAATCTAGTGGCTTTCAGTACTAAAAAGGCAATTATTTTTTATCAATATGGTCTGTCTACAAAACTGTGTTTGCTAATAGAATTGAAAGAGTTTAGGAAGTCCTGTTAGCTGCTGCTTGGAGCCTTAATTTTTCTTTCCAATGCCTCAGGGAAGGATCAAGTTGATTTTTTTTGAGGATTCTAAATTCATGGCAGAACACAATAATGATTTTATGATAAGAAAATCTGATAGCCAATGTTCTAAGTTAGCAATAAAAGTGATAAGATGTGCAAACATAACGTTGTATTCATTGAAATACACTAAGAATAACATTATAATCTATTTGGGCTATTCTATCAAGATGCCATGACAGGGTAGTTTAAGTAACAAAGGTTTACTTCTCAGAGTCTAATACATGCCAGGAAAAAAATGCCATTATATTCTCTGTGTGTGTCCTGATTCATAAATGACCATTTTTTTCTGTCTTCACAGGAAAAGCAGAGCCAGGGACTCTATAGAATTATGCCCTTTTTGCTAAGGGCCCATCCTCATCACTAAAGGCAAAAACCATTAAATTGGGAATTGGTTTTCAACATAAACGTTTGGAGAACAAACACTTAGTAAATAGCATTCCTACCACCAATTCTTTATGCCACATAGCAAAAATGTATGTTTTGAACCAATCTGACAAAATATCAGACAAGGCAAAATTGATACACATTTCATAGGGTAACTAACTGACACTTTTCTAAAAGTTTCAAGTCCATGAAATCTAAGCAAGGAGTGTCTGTTGGTTTGGAAGGAAACTATAAAGAAACAATAATATAAAATCTTAGATTTGACCCTGGACCAGAAAAAATGCAGTAAATAATTGTTTTAATCAGTATCCATTGCCTGGTTTGAATAAATGGACAATGATTATGCAATATGTCAACATTAGGATAAGCCATTTAAAGGGAATATGGGAAAAGCACTTCCCCTATAGCCACTTTTCCTATATTTTAGGCTTGTTTTGCTACTTTATTTGTATGATTTGGGGTGAATTAGACTTCTGTGGCTCCATCCTTGCATCTTCAAAAAGGAAGCAATAATATTTATTAATATTCAATGATTGTAAAGATGAAATGAGTTAAAACACATTGCTTGATGCATAATATCAATATATAGGCTATTTAAAATTATTCCTTCTTTCTATTATTCATCCCTTTTTGTATGTTTTCATAACATTTTCTGTCTTTATCATATCATTTAACTCATAGTTGCATTCTTTTGTAGGCTATCCCCAGGCTTTGGGTCAAAAGTTAACTGGAGCTCAGATTTATGTTAGAACTTGTACTCAAACAATGTACTTATACTTATTAAGCCAATTTTCACATCCAAAGATGAATGCTAATATCATGTCATGCCCATGTGGCTTTTGAAACCAAGAGATTTAATGTATGTGACATGCATAGCAGAGCTTAATGACTCACAGTAGGCACTGAGTAAATATCATCTGTACTTCTGCTTCCCCTCAATTTAGGAAGCTATGAACACATATTGCTCCTCTTAAAGTCTCACTCACTCCTGGGATCTTGACTTTTGTATGTATACACACACAATATACACTGTCTACCTCATTCATATCATACACATAGATGTACAAATGCAAACTAGAACAGGGCTATGCCTATGATGCAGGTTAAATAAATATGTGTTAAGGTGAATGGTTATCTTAGTATTTATATTTGCTCTTGCATTGATCTTATACTTTGTTCTCATAAACAAGGCTCACATTTTCTACATGTGATTCCAGAAGTCTTGAGCTTTATGGGTACAAGGCTCACATTTTCTACATATGATTCCAGAAATCTTGAGCTTTATAGGTATTTGTTTTAAGTTGAGTGAGCTTTCTTTCTTTCTTTTTTAAGAAACAATTTCTTTTTTACTGTGTGTCAATGAAAACAAAGTCAGGCCTTTGGTTATCACCCTGCCCTCCCCCAGCTTTAGTTCTTTCTAACACAGCATCTCAGACTAAGATAAAAGCAAGAGAGATATCATTTTCTGTACATCCAGCTTTCAGTTTACCATGATGCTTCAATTTATATTTAGATTGGATCCATGTTTACTCCATTGCAGGAAGATCACACACTATTTCTATGAACTCCAAATAAATGTGGACAAATTTCAGTTTTATGATCCATGTAGAACACAGAACCCTGACAGGCCCAGTGCTATACACAGTAACATACAATGGAACCATTCATTTAACTCCACAAGTCTTATAAAATGAAGTTGGCTTTTAATGCATTTTTATGTAAGTGTGGAGTGGTTTTATGCAATGATTTGACCTTTTATCCACTGTCCAAATTGGAATGCTCCAGAAAGGGAAGAGATGTCCCTTATAAAATCATATTGAACCAATTAGAGATTCCCTCCTTGAACAATTGTTTGTTAAACTTGTCATTTAAAATATGATGTAAACATAAGCCATATAATTAATGATTGTTGTTCTTAAGGTACTATATTATCTCTCATCACTTCTACTGTCCCTTGGTTATCTCATATTGTTACACTATCTCACTTTGTTACCTGATATATCAGATATATTTGTATTTGGTTATCTGAAATTGGATAGGGAACAGGGGAAAACAAGATGAGGGGTGGGGGAGGGGCTAAAGGAAATGAGGACCATGACATGTGAAAGGGTATCAATGTGTGGGAATTAAGGCACCATTTATCTGGCAAATATCATGTAACCCTTCTATTAATTACAATAAAAATATATTAAAAATCATATTGAACCAACTCATAAACCAAAGTTAATCCAGAAAATTCCATATCCATGATCACCTTAATTTTGTTATTTAACAAACATATCCCTCTTACATATTCTAATCCATGTTTTCGCCCCTTTACCCCAAATCTTGATGTACAGTTGTCTGTAAATATGGATCTCTCTTATTCCTGTCAAAAAAGCTGTCTTTTATTACTCTCACTCCAGTCCTGGGGGCTTGAACTCAGGGCCTGGGCACTGTGTTTGGACACTTTTTAGTCAAGATTAGCACTCTGTCACTTGAGCCACAGAACCACTTTTGAATTTTTTTGTGTATGTGGTACTGAGGAATCCAATCCAGGGCTTCATGCATGCTAGGCCAGCACTCTAGAACTAGGCCATGCCCCCAGCCTCTTCTCTTCTTTGTTTTTACACTCCACATGACTACCACATACTTCTGCCAGAAATCATTTCAGAGGCTTCTATTCCCTCCTGTAATGACAGTTCTACAAGTTAAGAGGACAGAATTCTATGCACCCATTCTGGCTTTGCTTCCTGAGGAGAATGACAGCTAGGACATTCAGCTTCTCTACATTACTTTTTGATAAGAAAATATATAACAAATAACATCCTCAACTTCATTACATGTTTCTTCCACCTAACATTTAAACTTCTTTACAGCAAGGGGACTTGCACATGCTTGAATCCCCCAGGCCTCTTACATTAAATATCATATTCAGAGAGTCCCCTCTTGGATACCCTTTGACCATCACATCAGTCTCTTTTATTTACTTCATAACAATCTGAAATTTTCCTAATTTTTTGTTTCACATTTGTATTTCTTCTCTCTCTCCATAATAATGTAAGGTGTGCGTAAGGGTGAGGATATTATTTCTGTTCTTCAGCTCAGGAGATTGGCTGTGTATCTGAGACTATAATTTCCTGGACCTTTATGTCCATATTAAATAATAGGAGATTGGTGTTTTTAGTATTATACCCAGCTTCCCAAGAATGACTCCATTCATCAACAGGGCTCATGCTTGAGCATATATATTCAGACATGTATTTTTCTTTCTACTAATAGATCAATCATGAACTGGAACAGTAGATCTGAATGTATCATCCGAACTTTAATGTCAGGAAAAAAATTATCAGTTGATATTGAGCTTATATGCCATGTATTCATTATCATGGGGGATTCAGCATCATATTGTCTTTGACTTCACAAAGTGAAGATACCAGCTGGGGCTAGAATAAATCACATTGAATCCTTCATCTCTCTTAGGTGAGTCCTCATCTCTTAGGCCCTAATTCAAATAAATCTCGTGTGTGTGTGTGCGTATGTGTGTGTGTGGTACTGGGATTTGAAATTAGGATCTTCTATTTGCTAAGTAGATGCATCATCCTTGAATCACAGCTCTCATCCTTACCTAGATTCTTTACCATTTCCTATTCAGTCCCTGTCTCTCCATCCTTATATGTATTATTCATGATTCTTCAAAACCAATAGGATAACGCAACACACACACATAAAGACAGGTACACACTGGCATCCTCCCATATGTGGGCTTGGGATTCAAACTAATAGCTGATAAAAATATATTCTGAAAAAAAGTTATATCAGTACTAAACATTCACAGCTCTTTTTTGGTCATTTCCTGAACCATGTAGCATAACACTTATTTATATAATATTTACATTAGTTATTTTTGGTAATCTGAGGTGGTCTAAAATAGAAAGATGGTGTACGTGGGTCCTCAAGTGACCACAGATTTTATTGTATGTTGGGACAGAGGACTAGAATAATCTCCCACAAAAACACAACAGTGACTATATCGATGGAGAGGTTTAATTAGCACTCACTGTGTTTCCCACTGTCACTTGATCTTGTGAGTACCTCAGCTGAGAGGAATTTTATCCAGCTGTGTCTGCTACCATTCCTGCTGGATCTCTGGTGGATGCTGTAACTGAAAGAATAACCCTCAGCAATGGCCCATCCCCAGACATACATAACTTAAAGACTGTCTGAGACTAGAGAGACTGTGCAGAGAGGGACAAATTCTCTGCACAGCACTTATACAGAGCCACTGTACCATACAGTCTCTACACTTAGCCTTTTCTGGTACTTGGTGTGAGTTACCACTGAGGGTGTGGTATGATGCCTACCTCTGACTCTTCCCAGAAAATATTCTGCCCCACACTTCTGTCTAATCAGAAGACACTTGCTTCAGGCCACTCAATACTACTAGAGCAACCAGTACCAGATGTGCTTTCAAGTAACACAAACGATCCCATTAGCATCTGGTGACACTGATTTTGGGTAGTGGCCTCCATTACTAAATAGGGGCCACAGCTAAAATGACAGGAGTCATCACATAAGATGCAGCCCATACTCATCTACTTCAGCTTCCTGAACTGCTACCGTTCCTTCCTCCCTCTACCTCTTGCTCTCCTCCTTCCTCCTTCACCTGCTCTCTCCCTCTGCCATTCCCTCTCCTTCTCCTTTCCCTCCCTCTCCGTCTCCCTCTCCCTTTCCCTTGCCCCCTTTCTCCCTCTCCCTCTCCTTTCTTTCATTCCCTTTTCCCTCTCTCTCCCCTTCCCCTTCCCTCTCTTCTGTTTTCTTTCCCTCCCCTTCTCCTTCTCCTCTCTGCACTCCCCTCCTCCCTCTTCCTCCCCACAGCTTCTCCCCATCATATGTTCTGCTGTGATGTTCTTGCCTTGCCACAAGTCTAAAAGCCATAGAGCCAGATGACTGAGGATGGGGATGTTTGAACTAGTTAGCTAAAACAAATCTTTCCATCATTAAATTGATTTCCTAGGGTAATGAAATGAAAAGTGACTAACACAACCCTTGGTGAAGGAGAAGTAGCAACAACAAACAGATTCAAAATTGGTTCAAGGTGTAATTACAGAATTGTCAAAGCAAAGTCAAGGTCAAACATTTGAAGCACATACTTCTACTAGCTTTTCTAGCATACAAGTGGAAATAGAAAATCAACTTGTTCTGCAACAGGGAACAAGAGTAGAGAAAATTGGGTAGAGGAGAAGTGAGCTTCAACCTGAATCAATGCAAATTAAATCATCTTGGGTAAAAATTCCACAGCACCACAATTCCAATGAGCAGAAGTACTTCAGGCAATAACGACAGAAAAACAGCAGTGAGGTGACTGTGAGCAGTCAATTAAGTATGAGTATGAGCAGCCAATTCAGCAGTCAGAGGTGGCCATTTGGGGAACCATATCATAGGAAGTGTGAGAAGGTAGAGGGATCTCTCCCAAGATATGCTAGATCTTTAGCACCACTACAATGTAGACATGGGATTGCTTCAAAATAACTTAAATATAAGGTTGTAAAGGGGCAGACAGAATAACAAGGAACTTCCCAATGGGGTCTAGAGACTAAAAATTGAGCCCAGTGCCTCCAAATCCTTCTTCATGGTGTCTGTTTACACCAAAGCACCAAAGGTGAGAGAAAATGTTTTCTTAAACAAATGCTATCTTAAAGGCCTCATATCTAAAATATAACTACAGCTAAAAAATTGAATCTCTCCAAAACAAATCCTCAAAGAAACAATGATCCCATGAAAAGGTGGGCCAAAGATTAGAGAGAGGTTTCTCTGAAGAAGAAATAAGAATGGCCTAGAGACACATGAAGAAATGCTCAACATCTCTGGCCATAAAAGAAATGTAAATCAAAACAACTGAAATTTCACCTCACTCCAGTTAGAATGGCCATGATCAAGAAATGTAATAACAACAGATGCTGGTGGGGAAGTGGACAGGAGGGATCACTACTATACTGTTGGTGGAAGTGAAAACTCATTCAGCCACTATGGAAAGCAGTATGGTGATTCCTCAAAAGACTAAACATGGAGCCATATAGACCATATAGGATGAGGCTAAATGAAAGGACCTCCAGGATATGGAAACAAGATCTTTATAATATGTGATTGCTGTTCTTAATGTACTATGTTATTTCTCATATATTTTGTTGTCCCTTGGTTAATCTCATATTGTTACAGTATCTTACCTTGTTATCTGGTATATTGTATAAACCTTTATTTGTTTATTTGAAATAGGAAAGAGAGGGGGGGAAACAACAGGAGGGGAGGGAGTTGGGGGAGGGAAATGGGGACAAAAACATGAGAAGGGGTATCAATGTGTGAGAAGTAATTTACCTTCTGTCTGTCGAATATGATTGTAACCTCTCTATTAGTTACAGTTAAAAAAACCAAATGTTGTCTTCTAAACAATTTATGCAAAGATCCTGTAGAAATTATCCTTGTACTTCCAGATTGTAGAATTACTGATAGTTGTTTTGTCCTTGAGAAGAGGGCAAGTGTGAAAGTCAGGATAGGTAAAAGAAATAAAAGTTGAAATGTATCCTCAAGAATGTGAGGAGATAAGGTCTTTCTGACACATGGTGTGAGGAATGGGAAGGTGTATTTCAGTCCTAGCAACAATGCTGATGTGGCTGTCCCTAGGAAGACAGCAGCTTAGTTGCAAGAAGCATAAATCAACTTGAAACTTTTTTTTTTTTTTTTGTGGGTCATGGGTCATGAACTCAGCCTGGGCTGAGCTCTTCAGCTCAAGGCTACCATAATACCCTTGAACCTAGTCCCACTTCCCTGTTTTCTAGAGGTTAATTGGAGATCAGAGTCTCAGGTCCTTTTGTGCCTGGACTGGTTTGGACCTTGATCCTCAGATCTCAGCCTCCTGAGTAGCTAGTATTACAGGCATGAGCCACCAGACCCAGCTTCAAAGCATTCTTAAGTGAACAGAAATTTATGTTATGAATTAGACTAGTGACGCAAAGAATCTCTGGACAGAAAGGTCAGCTGGGCCTCATTAATGGTAGAACTGAAAGAAGACCTGCCTTCAAGAGCCTCCCATTCACTTTCTATCTCTCTGTCTTTCTTTAGGCCTTTAATTGTTGGTCTTTTCTATGTTTTGGCTCCTTACACACACACACACACACACACACACACACACACACACTCACATTCACACATATATACACATATATGTAGAATATACATACATATTTTATTTCCATATATGTGCACACAGATAGATTACAGGGATAGATAACTAGATAGATGGTGCTCTACCACTCGAGCCACAGCACCACTTCTGGCTTTTTCTGTGTATGTGGTACCGAGGTATTGAATCCAGGACTCTGAGTAAGTGAAGTAAGCACTCTACCACTAGGCCACATTCCCAGCCCAGAACACTTTTCTTACAGTTGAATCTTGATTATAATAAAAGAAAAGATGGGTGATTCTCTTTTAAAACATCTAAGATATGATATAGGAATGTCTAAGATGATCTTCATCAACTTAGAAAACCTAATTTTGATAATAAGACTCTATCCATTTAATTTCTCTTTCACAAGAATGTAGAATATCTTTCCTGATTTGACCATTCAGTTTCAGCTATGGTTCTGAAGCAAAAATTGATCTTGTTGGCTTGAAAATAATCCTCCTCCTGCCAGACAAAGAAGAAAGCATGACCTCACATAGCTGTCTTTCATGATTTCTCTGCTAAATTTTTGATTGTGTAATTTCCCTATTTCCAGATGATTATGCATGGAAGGCTGATTCCAAAGCAATGAAGCCATCGGCTGTTCTGAAATGAACCCCTGGAGTGCACATTAGTGCCATTAATGCCAAATAGAGTGGGATGAGAAATCACATTTCTGATCCAGCTGTTCCTTGGTCTCAGAATTCAACGAAACCACAAGTAGTTGCTATATGAAAAAAGAATCACCAGATCCTGACCCTAGACAGTCTCTACCTAAGACTCTGCAGTGAGCCAACAGGGCCTTAGCTTCCTATCTTCTTGTCTTTTCTATTTCATTTGAAGTTTTCAAATTCTGAGCTTGGGTTTGTCAGAGAAGGTGGATCATCTGTAGCATTCTCTATAGCCTACTTCCTCAGGAATAAAAGTCTTTGTGCAAATGGGAAATCTAATGTCTGGGCAGACAGCTTTGGAGATAGAGCCCTATAAACACATTGCTTCAAGGAAGCCTTTCCAAGTTTTTTCTTCTCTGATTGTTCTAGCTTTTAACCATCCGGCTGCTTTTGGGCCCAGTAGCAGGGAGGAAAGAAGAGCAGAACCATAACTGGGCTGTTTTTATTTTTATTGTATTTTATGTAAATGACCTTCCAACTCTATCCTACAAGAACAAAATCCAAGAAAGACTGGAGGCTCACTGCTGGAACTGGATGCCTGCCTCTCTTCAGGATAGCTTTTAGTTATACCTTTATAACCTCTCATTTTAAACTCTTATTTCTTGTCTTCTTTCTAGAGTCTCAGAGCAGTGTTTGCTGCTTCCAGTGTGTTCACAGTAACAACGTTTTTGTGCGTGCGTGTGTGTGTGTGTGTGTGTGTGTGTGTGTGTGTGTGTGTGTGTGCCGGTGCTGTGGCTTGAGTTTCTTTTCTGCTTAAAACTAGGACTCTATCACTTGAGCCACAGCGCCACTTCTGGCTTTTTCTGCTTAGTAGTTCTGAGGAATTGAAGCCAGGGCTAGGAATGCACAGTACCACTAGAACACATTCCCAGTCCCATAACGTGTGTGTGTGTGTGTGTGTGTGTGTGTGTGTGTGTGTGTGTGTGTGTGTGTGTGTGTGTGTTTGAGAGAGACAGAGAGAGAGGGGGGGGGAGAGAGCTGAAACTGTGTATACTTGCACTGAACCAAGCTTTTGTGAAAAGTAGTTATGTATTGAGTTCTGAGAGAAGTAGGGAGCAGAAGTCAGGAGGTTTGAGTGTCTCAGAAGAGATAGTAGAAAATGGGAAATTCTGAGCATGAAGAGCAATGGTGAAATCAAAGGTCTGTTATCTCTGTTTCAAAAACACGCTAGTAGAGGCCCTGCTGCAGCAGCACAAAAACTGTCCTTGTCTCTCAGCTTCTCAGCCTGCTACATTGGCCAGGTTTTACTTCCCTGAACCTGCTGTGTTCTGCATGTGGGGAGGGCTCCCCTACCCTCCTGCAACAAAGCTGATCTCCAGGAAGTGGCAAAATTAAACCTGGCAGCAAGCTTGAGTGTAAGACACTCTGTTCTCATTTTACAAGCAGAAAATGGAAAGTTAAAAGAAGGGAAGTAACAAGGCTGAGCCACTCACTGCACACGAGGTTTAAAATGCATTCTCTGAATCAAACCCTTCCTATTGGTTTCAATCTTTGAAATTTCTATATAGAAATGGAAAACTAAAAGGACATATACTTTATTTTTATACATATTACTAAGGATAATTCTAGGAGAGATCTAATTATAGGACTTACATGTGCACTTTTAAAATTTCATTGAATACTGCTAATAGGCCTTCAATTGCATAAATAATAATTCATGGTCAGGTCACTTTTTTATTCCACATTGTTTTCTTTTTCTTTTCTTTGAAAACTGTATTTTATTGTTGGGGTAATGTATAGAGGAGTTACATTTACATTAATCAGGTAGTGGGTACATTACTTCTTGAACATTGATAACCCTTCTCATGTTTTTTTCCCACTTTCCTTTCCCTCCCCCCCATCCCCTCCACACCTTCCCAATCATCTTGTTTTCCTCCTTCCCTTCCATATTTCAAATTAACAAATAAACGTATATACAGTATACCGGGTAACAAAGTCTGATATAGTGGCGACATGAGATAAAACCATAAGAAGGAAAAAAAAAAAAAGAGAAAATCACATAGTACCTTTAAGAACAACACTCACAAAGGTAAACCTCTTGTTTCCATATCCTGGAGTTCAAAACTGTCTTCTTAAGCAGGCTGCCTGACTTTTTTCTCCTCTGGCCGAGATCTCTGTGCTATTATGGCTTATTTGGTGTAACTCTTTAGCCTCAAACTTTTCACTACAAAGCGAAAACTGGTATCTTGGTGAGAGCTCAGATAGATTCATCTTGAAACTCTGCCATCTTTCCAGAATCCTTGGGTCACTTTTTTAAAGGAAGATTTATTTGGCAAGTTTTTCTTAGCATAATACACTTGAAAGGAAATATTTAAATCAGAGTCTCAGAATTTCAAATACCAAGATCAAGATCATAAAATATGGTATTGCATCTTAATTCTCCATTACTTTGAAAGAAGCTTAAACATATGCCTTAAGTTATCAAATGAAACTGGAATTAACAGACATGCTTTGTGCTTCACTTTTAATTATAGGAACAGCTCCTATACTGAATTTCACCAGAAAAAAGGATGCCTTTCAACATGTATGCAAACATTGATCAAGGTAATGCAGTATAAGAACAACATTGAACATAACTCAGTTGCTTTAACCTAATATACTTCCTGATTAAATACATCCTACAATATAACTATGTAATTCACTAGAGAAAAGATGAAAGTTACTTAGTAGTTAATAGTCTACGCAATTTTACTTTTTTAAGGTAAGGTAACTAGATATATTAAACAAATAGATACACTAAGGTAGCAAGTAGAAATGTGTTTGTACATATGAATAGATGGTAAAGCACCAGTAATATAATTGGCACCTAGAAAAAAATAAATTTAGGAAATATTGCACTTCCACAGAGTAACAATGACCACAGATCACACATTCAGAAAACTCAAAACTCAATCAATTTCTTGGGCTTATCCTGGAGAAGAATTTATCTACCATAAAACTCTGTAAGAGTAGCCGGGCCATGGGAATTTGCAGGAAATTGCATCCTGCTTGCTTTCCACTGATTTACATATGGTTTGGCTCAAGTGAGTTGGGGTTAGGATGCCTTTATGTTTCTGGAAGGTAAAAGGAGGGATACAACCTTTATCTTTCAATGTCAAGTCCTCACAGAAGGATCTGTGGGAAGTACTTGTATACCTGATCATTGGAAGGACTTGGGTCCACTAAGATGATTTTGTAACAACGCAATACAATCTGCCAAGACTTTGGTAAACATGTCAATCTTAAGAGTGTGGAAACAGTCAGATGAACAGTCTTATTTATGAATAAATATATAAACATTGTGCCCACTGATTCCACCTCAGTAGCTTCCAACCATGTTATAGAGGGAGGGATTGTGTGTGTGTGTGTGTGTGTGTGTGTGTGTGTGTGTGTGTGTGTGTGTGTGTGTATGAGTTTCATGTACTAAGTGCCATATAAATATAAATGAATAATTGTGTCTGAGAAGAAATCGGTGAAAGATAAACTCATATACTGAAGTAAAAG
The DNA here is from genome assembly GCF_031878675.1 of Megascapheus bottae. Classification (NCBI taxonomy): domain Eukaryota; kingdom Metazoa; phylum Chordata; class Mammalia; order Rodentia; family Geomyidae; genus Megascapheus; species Megascapheus bottae. The sequence goes on from NC_143509.1 coordinate 62,884,605, forward strand.
TTTCCAAGCTTTGAGATGAATCCTGGATTGTGTCCAACTGGCAGATAGGCTACTCTTTTTAGACACTTCTCTGCAAATGTGTAGTGTCTACTCAAATGTAGAGAGGACAGGATTCATTTCAGACAATTAAGTTGAAGATTTGGCTGTTTCAAACCACCTAACACCTTTATCATCTCAGAAGTTCTATATGAATTTAATTATTCCCTAAATCATGAAAAATACAACATCCAGGTATGTCATGTGCAGTTTTAACCAGAGAGCTGTAGCTCAGGAGAGAATCGAATCTCACAAAACAGAGTTGAACTCATTGAAACCCAAGGCATAGATGAACAATAGAGGAAAAGAAGAGTATGCCAGGAAGAAGACAGATTGGGACAGAATGAAGATTGATACCCCAGACCCTGGAAATGGTAGTAGTCAGGAAAAATTAGACATCTTGAAATCTGAAAATGGATAGAGGTCATTCGTGTCTGTAATCTCCTCAACTGAAAGTCTGAAGTGAATAAGTCATGAGCTGGAGGCCACTCTGTGATCCATAGTAAGGTTTTTTTTTTTTTTTTCACTTGAAGTAGCAGCAGCAAGCAACAGATTAAAAAAAATGTTATCTTTTCATAGACAGGAAGTATTCAGGGAAATCCAAGAAGAGAAAAGGTTTTAGAGAGTATATAGAACAGGTCAGATATATGTTAAATTCTACTGAATACTGAAGAGAAGAAGAACCTTAGCAAAATGCCACTATTGTTGAAGTGCCCATGTATCAAACAGAACTAATCATGTTACATATAATTTCTAAACATATTTTATGAGTAACAATTCAGGATTTGGTGCCGGTCCTTGGGCTTGAACTCAGAGTCTGAATGCTCTTCCTGAGCTTTTGTGCTCAAGGCCAGCTCTCTACCACTTGAGCCATAGCTCCAATTCAGGCTTTTTGGTGGTTAGTTGGAAATAAGAATCTTCTGGACTTTCCTGCCCGGGCTGTCTTCAAACTGAGACCTTCAGATCTAAGCCTTTTGAGTAATTAGGATTACAGATGTGAGCCACCAATGCCCAACAATATTTAAGATATTATATTTTTGCTTTAATTTTAAAAAGGGTATCATCTTTATGATAAAATAAAAAATTAAATGTTGGCATGAAATTATATCCACTTATTTTTACTCCTTGTAGCATAATATTTATCATAATTTGTTTTCTGAAATCTAAAATCTAAGCAAAAAAAAATAAAAATTCCTACCATGAATAAATTCCTAAGGATATCAATTCAAATGGATTCAGTATTAAGCATTATCAGATTATCTCTTTTTTTTTGTAAAATAAGAAAAACTACCAGCTTAGTGTTTAAGAGAAATTCTCTAGATTCTTCATGATTATTTTTTTTTTCTTATGGGTCATGGGGCTTTAACTCTGAGCCTAGAAGCTTCATCTGAGCTCTTCAGCTCAAGGTTATCGCTCTACCCCTGCGCCTGGGCCTTGTTCTTGAGCTCTTCAGCTCAAGGCTACTGCCTTACCCCTGGATCCACAGCTCTATTTCTTGTTTTCTAGTAGTTAACTGGAGATGAGAGTCTTTTGGTTTTTAAGGCCTGGGTTAGCTTTGAAACGTAATCCTCAGATCTCAGCCTCCTGAGTAGCTAGGATTACAGGCATGAGCCACCACATCTAGCTCTCAATGAATTGTTTTAAACTATCAAGCAAAATAGGATTTTTTAAAAATCTGCTTGGTTCAAAATACGATGCCTGTTGAAAGCTACATAATATTTTTAAAAAGTTTTCCACAGGGAGTATTCATTTCAAGTCCAAGTTCTTTATTGTTAATAGGTAAAGATTCAACTTTTCAAAAGTCATCTTGAATTTAAATCGTATCCACATATATTCATATGAATTGGATATGTATGGCATGTATTCTTTGGTATGTGTTTCTATTTTTTCACATAAGCAGCATGTAGTTTCAAGTTATAAGAAGGAATAAGTAGAAGTACTAGTCTTGATAGCTAAATAGCAAGTTTAATTTTCGTTTAAATTGTTTCTAACTTGTTAAATTGCTCCATTAAATTGTGCATACTTATGAACATATCTGCCACGTGATGCTTATTAATATATGTTATGTGGTGTTCAGTGAGAATAACTATGCTTATTTCATCATTTCCTTTTTAAGCATTTTTGAATTGTGCATTATTATTATGTATCACATCCTTCTCCTCAAGGGCAACACAACTCATATTTCCTAACTTAGTACTATCACTTACTACCCACTGCCCTAAGTTTCTATCCCTCTTGTGAATTTTCTGAGAAATCCTGGTTCCTAGCTTTATCATTGGTAGAATAAATTTACATAGTAACTGAGAACAGAATAGTTCATCTTTCTGGAATTTAGTCTTCATTAATAAAAATATAAAATACACAGGTCTGAAAATTTCCAAGGCTCTACGTACACATTCAGGGAAGTTCCTTAACAATATATTACATTAAATAAAGTACTGTTCCACAATGGTGGCAAAGTGACAACTCCAGTCTATCAGTCAAGAATCTACTTCTGAACCCATTGTGTCTGTTTACTTACTCGTTGAAGGATCATAGAAAGAGTTTTCAGCCTTTCACAATACATTAATGCTTTCGTTTTCTTATGTAGAGAACACAGATATTTCTAAAGCAATGCAAAGAACTGAATTGCACAATTTTATGAAAACCTTACTTTAGTACAGTTCCCAAAACATGGTAAATGCTCAAAAATTGTTTTGGTGGTGGTGATGCTGTTGGTGATGTTGCAACACTGATTCCAGGTAATTCAGATCATAATACAATTATAAGCATTGATATCTTTAAAACCTGATTCCACAGCCAAAACTAAGCAAGAAATAATGAATCTAGTAGAAGCATTGTTTCAGACTGGACATTACAAATGAAAATCATAATTTTATAAATATGTGGAATCATGACTAGGTAGGATTAGGAATTTGAGGCCACCTTGAGCCATTAAACAAGAATGTGATTCAAAACACAAAAGTGAAGCTGAGCATCAGTGTCTCAGGCCTGTAATTCTAGCTACTCATGAGGCTGAAATATGAGAATCACAGCTTGAAGCCAGCCCTCGAAGCATACTCTGTGAGACTTATCTCCAATTAACTACTCAAAAAAGCAGGAAGTTGGAAGTGGCACTGTGGTTCAAAGGTTAGGGTGGTAGCCTTGAACTGAAGAGCTCAGGGACAGCACCAAGGCTGTCAAGTCCCATGACCAACAACAACAACAAAAAGCTGGAAGTGGTGCTGTGGCTCAAGTGGTAGAGTGCTAGCCTTAAGCAAAAGAAGTTCAGGAAAAGAGCCCAGACCCAGAGTTCAAGCCTCAGCACCAGCAAAAACAAAACAAAACCCCCCAAAAAAAGAAAAAAAAAGTAAGTGCGGAGGTCGGAAGATGGCGCTGAGACAATAGGGACCCAACCTACCACTCTCCCACAAAAAAGAATCAGGAAATCCCATGAGCCAACTACCTTAAGAAATCCACAGCTACAAATTCAAGAAGCAACGGAGAAGTACACAAACCAGAAAAGAAATCCAGATAAAGCTTATATCCAACTTTCTCAAAGAATTCAGAAGGCGAGGACTTCTCCCCCACCCCTGGCCACTGGCTCCAAGCCGGAAAAGCCGCAAAAGCCATGGTGGAGGGTGCTAGCCCAGGAAGCCCCCGAACTTCAGCAACACCAGAAAGTGGCAGAATCCAGACGTAGGAACCCACACAGACCGGGGCACGGACAGCACAGACTGCAGCAGAGATCAGAAAGGAAGCAAACAACCCTCCAACACCGCAGAGCAGCTCACAGCCAAACCCCGTCAGTAAGTAGTCCAGTGTGCTCCCCCAAACCTATCGGGAAAGCAGAGCTGGTGTTGAGCTACAGAACTTAACTCAGACCCCTCCACCCCATCCAAGAAAGACTGGCAAGTGCAGGGGGGCAAGGAATCCAGAATCCTGTCCCTTCCCCCAATAGCCCTCTTCCCCAGGCCATTGATTGGAGACCAACAGGCAGGCGGGCACTAAGACCCAACACCCCACCAAAGGGGGCGGAGGTGTCCCTGCTCCCACCTGCTCAACAGCCTCCTCTCCCAGGCCACTGAAACTGGAGACTGAGGGGGGCTGAGACCCTGCCTTCCAACAGTGGGTGGGGTGTGCAGGAGTCTGCCAGCCAGCATCTGACTGAACCAAACCTAAGTGAGGCTCTCTCCTGCTGGGAGCCTCCAGCTGTTGTGCCCAAAGTTCACAATCCCCCCGAAAGACCACCAGAGTCCATGATCAATGCAAGCAACAAAGAGCCGTTTATTAGCAAGCTTGAGCTTGGTCCTCCGTGCATTAGAAACCAGTGACACTTAGAGGCCCTGAGTACAGAATTAGCACAACTTTTATAATACAGAATAAACAAGTTTTAGTTTTCATTCTCACAGCCTCGTGTGTTTTAGTTAACTTTTACATAGAGACATTTCACAGTTTCTTATGTTATGGTTTCCCACAAAAGTCTAGTCTTATATGTCCTTGCTAGCTTTGTAACACAGCTGCAGTCCTAGAGATTACCTTTGAATGTCCTTGCTAGCTGTCTGAGTAACCAACTGATGGTGCATCTTACAGTTCTCCTGAGAAGTGGCAGTTAGGGGATTTCTCAGAACTTTACAAAATGGAGACTGCTTAGAAATAACTTTTTGCTGAAGTTCATCAAACTTCACCATTAATTTAGACCTCACACAGCAAGACAATACCAAGGGGCCCCCCACTGAGTCACAGAAAGACTCTCAGCCAAAGCAACTGAAACACAGCAGGGAAGTGAAGGGCAGACAAGCAGGGGCTGAGCTCGCCTCTAAGAGCCAGAAAGGTGTGGTTCTGCCCTCAGAGCCCACATCCTCAGCTGGGCCCTACCCCTGAAAACCGTGTGGAATCCAGTTGGGCTGGTTTAGCTGAGAGCTCCCAGAAATTCCCAAACCCCAGGCCCTCGGGAGCAGGGTAGGAAAACTAGCCATCCACCAGGCTAGCTGAGATTGAAGTGCACATCTCCATCCTTTAGCCCACTGTTGGGCCACTGGTTGGGCTGAGAGCTAGCCGTGCAGCAGCACACAGACTCTGGGAATGGGCCAACACATCTGTAAAAGCTGCAAACTCAGACCTAGTCAGCGGCGGTACTAATTTAGCTGAGAACCACAGGTATACACAGATTCCCAGAACCACCAGTCCCAAACCAAATAAAGACTGCCACCTACCAACTACAGTGCGAACCTACAACAACAGTCCCTGATGCCTCGGAAAGCAATGAATTACCACATATATAAATATTCGAAGTCCCACACAAAGCCCAAAAGGAAACAAGAGTGAGGGATGAGAGAGATGTCACCATCCCAAGAAATGACACCTGAAGAGACACATAACATGAGTGTATTCAAGGAGATGATTGTGGACATGACTAAAGAGATTAAAGCAGAATTCCAAAAACAAAAGCAGGAAATTGCCAAGGAGCTCTTCGAATTCAAAAGAGAAGTGAAAAAAAAGATTAATACTCTCTCAGCAGGAATGATCAGCTCAGTGTCCACAACTCAAGCAAAAATGGATGCATTAAGCAACAGATTGACTGAGAACAGGACAACAGAAACTGGAAGCTAAAACACAAGAGCTGGAACAGAGAATCATCAGTCTGGAGAAATCAGTCAGAATTCACCAAAGAGAACTCCGGGACCTGGCAGATACAGCCAAGAAATCCAATCTTTGTATAATAGGGATCAATGAAGGGGTGGATTTCCTTGATAAAAGAATGCAACCTTATTCACCAAAATCATAGCAGAGAACTTCCACAACCTTAATAGGGAAAATACTCACATTATTGAAGGTTTCAGAACTCCAAGCAGGCAAGATCCTAGAAGGAACTCGTCTGCACACATCATAGCAAAAACACCTAGAAGGAACTCGTCTACACACATCATAGTAAAAACACTAGACCCGAATACCAAGGAGCTGATCTTAAATGCTGCAAAAACAAAGAAAGAGCTATACTACAATGGGAAAAAATAGAATAACTGTAGACCTCTCCATGCACACCCTAAATGCAAGAAAAGCTTGGAAAAACATCATTCATTCCTTGAAGACCGACAACTGCCAACCCAGACTGATATATCCAGCAAAACTAGCATTTACATTTGAGGGAGAAACAAGATTATCTCACTCCAAAGGGAAGCTATATGAATACATGCACACTAAACCAGCATTACAAAAAATATTAGGTCCAAACAGTACAAGAGTGAGGACTCAATATTTGTGTACCCAATGCTATGGACATGGTACTGGAAATATAAACACAATTACATAGACATAAAAACTTATGACTCTATAGACATAATGTTTTATTATATAGATTAATATGTATCTATGACAAACAAACCCTCAGCCTAATTTTGATTATGTTCAAAATCTAAGTGCCAGTGATTGTATATAGAGATTTCCTTCTTGAATACTTGTTTGTTAAACACGTCATTTGAAATGTGATGTAAAAAATCAATGTTAATAAATTTTTAATAAAAAAGTAAGTGCTTGATTAAGAACCAAAAATCAGTAATAAGTATAAACATCAAACTTTTCTACTATGCTCTTTGTCTTCCTATTCTTGCATATGTTGGGAAATAGTATTAGATTTCAAAATAATAAAATGAAATGATTTTCAGGGCTCATGTAGCACAATAACATAGTAGTACATTGATGCTAGTTTTATCAGTTTATTCATGGTTTCTACTAAGGATGTCTACAAAGGTGGACTATAGTGAATCAGAGTATCACAATGAAGGCCAAGGTAGGATTATTTTTCACTCAATCAAACTAATATTTGTCATTAAATCTGTTCTCTAGTCACATTTCTTTTTTACCAGTAAGTTTAAAAGGAATCCATACTGTGAAACAAACTCACTGTGCAGGTAAGAAAAAAGCCCATCTGCCACATCACCTGGACTGCAGGCCAATTGAGTGCATTTGCAGCCTTGGCAGGATTTATCCAAATTCATATATCCTGTGAATCTGTCCATTTTAAATCTAAAATTAAAAATTAAATCAAAACCCTTGTGTTTCAGTTTATACCAATTATAAATTTACAGCAATGGCTTTCTACTTTGGACCATCATAGGGAATCTTCATGACTGTGTGACACATACCTTTTCTGTTGAACTTTCTCCTTTGACTTAACTTGAATTGATGCTATAGATAGAAATTTAGAGTTAAGGTTCTCAAGATTCACTATAGGGTAAAATTTAGGGATTTAAACAAAAAATCCCAGTGTCCATCTTGTACCATACACTGGATAATGAGGGTTTTGACTCAGTAATTCTAAGGCCCTGAGATGATTTCTAAAGAACTGGAGCTTTAGAACCTCACCAAAATTAGATTAGCGAATTTTTTTAGATTTATTAACATTGAGTTTTACATCATATTTCAAATGCCATATTTAACAAACAAGTATTTAATAAGGGAATCTCTATATACAATCACTGGTACATAGGTTTTAGAATATAATTAAAATTAAGCTGAGTCTTTGTAGTGATAGATATATACTAATCTATGTAAGAAAACATTGTCTATAGAGTACATATACCATCATAGATTTTTATGTCTATGTAGTTATGATTATATCTCCAGTTGAATGACATAAGTCAAGACCAAAGGAACAAAAGGTGTATGGTATTCTTTTTTTTCATATTTTTTATTGTAATTAATAGAAGGGTTACATGATATTTGCCAGATAGGAGGTGCATTAATTCACATACATTGATACCCTTTCACATGTCTTGATCCCCATTTGTGTATGGTATTCTTAATATGGGGATTTGTGGATTTTTTTTTGCCAGTCCTGGGTTTGAACTCAGGGCCTGACAGCTGTCCTTGGACTTTCTCAAAGCTAGAGCTCTACCACTTGAGCCTCAGCACGACTTCTGGCTTTTTTCTATGTATGTGGTACCAAAGAATCAAACCTGGGTCTTCATGCATGCTAGGCAAGCACTCTACCACTAGGCCAAACTCCCGGCCTCGGGGTTTGCAGATTTTTAAATATGAAAATAAGCATTTGAAACTTTTCTTTTAAAACATAATACTATTTATTTTAACTTCAAAAACATTTCAACATTCTAAACATACAAAAAAAATAACAACATTGCAAATTGTGTTTTAAGTACAGAAGGTTCTTGAACTTTCCTTTGCTGACAATGAACAGTTCCAGTTTGTGTAAAAACAAAAGGTTTAAAACATACCACACTTAACTAAAAAAAACTACACTTTTCATGCCAGCTGACCCCCCCCACACACACACACTTTCCACTGCAGTGTCAACAGGTCCAGCCTCACAGTGCACACCCTGAGCTATGGCCCCTCTAAAAGGCATCTTCTTCCATATCCTCAACCCAAGGCAAGGAGCATCAAGAGTCTCTCTTGGTTGTTTTTTTTTTTTTTTTTTTTTTACAAACTATAGATATGTACAGCTGGTAACTCAGGATTTCTAGCCAATAACCACAGAGTTAACACCACCTTACGGATCGAAAACAAAATGCCAGAAACATCTTCAAATGTTTTGGCACACCCACAGCAAAGTGCACAGAGAGGAGAACATGAGTGCCTTTTCTTTTTAAAAATGTTTGCAAATATGTACAAGTTTGATACAGTTTCAGGTGCTCTGGACACCCATGGCTACCTTCATGTAAACCACTGACAAAATTTCTAGAGCACTTTGAGAGACTACAATGATTGTGATCAAATTTTGTAATTAAACCTAATAAGAGCAACAGACACATCTCAAATGAGAGATGGGCCAATCACAGCACTCCCCTACTCTAAGATATTCACAAGGAGACAGATAAATAGGTTTCTTTATTCCTCCTCCTCCTCCTCCTCCTCCTCTTCCTCCTCCTCCTCCTCTTCCTTCTCTTCCTCCTCTTCTTCATCTTCTTCTTACACCTTTTTCCGGGCAACTTTAGTAGGACCTTTTGCACCACCAAATTTCCCTTTAGATTCATAATCAGCAACATCCTTTTCATACTTCCCTTTCAGCTTAGCAGCCTTGATGATGTAGGGCTGTTTCTCACTGTCACTTAAGTTGTTCCACATCTCACCCAACTTCTTGGCCACATCACCAATGGAGATGCCAGGGTTTGTAGACTTGACCTTCGGGCGAAATTCTGAGCAGAAGAGGAAAAATCCAGATGGTGGTCTTTTGGGGGCATTAGGGTCCTTTTTCTTCTTGCCTCCCTTAGCTGGTCCATAATCCTTCATCTCACGATCATAGTGAACGTTGTCTGCTTTTGCCATCTCATCAAATTTAGATTTCTCCTTCCCAGACATTGTCTTCCATCTCCCTGAGCACTTCTTGGAAAATTCTGCAAAATTGACAGGAACCTCCGGGTTTTTCTTCTTATGCTCTTTCCTGCATGTCTGCACAATGAAGGCATATGCAGACATCTTGCCCTTTGGTTTTTTGGGGTCACCTTTACCCATGTTGACTGTATTGTTGGCTAGTCTGGGCAGCGCAGGGCACGACGCGTGGCCCAGAACTCCTCAACCTCGCGCTAGCTGCCTCCACCGGAGCCGCCTAGCATTTGAAACTTTTAAGTAGATATATATGTGAAGATTTTCCTTACTAAGTCTATAGAAAGGGGCTCTATTTTTCTGTTTTAAGGTCTAAGTTCCATGCTCATAATTAGGTGGAAATGAATTCATTCCGAATGTGAGGTGTACTTTGAAGCTTGAACATGGGTTTTCAAAAGGAGAATGTTGGTTTTTATCCGTTTAGTTAAGAACAACTTCATGTCTGGGATATAGATCAATGACATAAGTGCTTGCCTAGCAAGAACAATGTCATGGCTTCAATCCCCAGTACCAAGAAGAAAAGATAAAAAATATGATTAATAAAAAAGAATACTCCATAAACCTATTAAATATACAAATTCAAGGCCCTTTTATTTTTAATTCCTGATTTAATAAGATTTGAGAAATGTGATTTTAAAAATCCATTCCAGGTTTACGTTGGAATAGTGTCACATTATAGAAGTTTGTGCTCTACTTTTTGGTCTTTGATATCAATAAGTACGTTTCACAAAGCATCACTTGAAACTTAAATTTAAATTACTTGATACTGTTGCTGAGAAGTCTGTGGGTGGGTATTCTTTTCTCAACAGGCTCACTTCACTAGGTATTGTCACATGGGTTTGGCTTCACTCAAGTGGGCTGCATCAGATGATGTGTTGAGGGCTCACTGCTGATAGATGATAACATGATGGTACTGTAGTGTTTTTTTTTTGATGTTTCTCCTACATTCCTTTAGCAGGTTAACCCAATTTTCTCCAAATGAAGCAGAGCACCAAAGAAAGCAGGATTCTATAAAATACAGCATCCCTTCCCTTCTGCCATATTGTATTGCCCAAAGCAAGTACAGAGCCAGTCTAGGTTCTTAGTTTGGGAAAGGGAGACATCTCAGGGTTATACTATAAAGAACTGGAACACAACACAAAGGATTCAAGCACTAAAGCCATTTCTTTTGCAATAATCATGCCTCATCTAGGCACCAGTTTTTAAAGCAAATTTGAACATATAAATCTTTTCATGTAATCTCCACCCTAATGCAATGTGGTAAGCAGTATTACCCAAGGATCCCAGAGGATGTAAAAGTTGCTAATGATGATGACAAATAGGCTTCAGGTATGCTTCGTAGAAATGTATTTTAACCTAAATGATCAGCAGAAGATGAGGTCATTACATTTTGGCAGCGAGGGTATATTACAAGTGTAAATGTGCTGATTATGTGAGATGAAAGTATCTTATGAAAGAAGGAATGACATTTAAGAATCAGCTCCATTTAGATCACACAGCTGTCTTTCAACATCTAATCCCGATTTATTTTATCTGATTCTGACACAGTGGGGTATATGCAGTTGATATCTGGTGCTTTATTACTTCCATTGCAGAATTCAGGGATGGAAAACTGGAGGATTATATTTGTTTGACCTGTAGGAAGAAATTGCCTGGTGATATAGTTAATTGAGGTTGCAAGGAAGAGTGCCAAACCTCTATTAACAGTTATGATAATTTTGTTGAATCATTTAATGTTTTGAAGCTTCTGCAAGAAAAAGTAACTTTTATAAAGAGGAAAAAGTTCATAGAGATGTGGAATAGGAACTATGATTCCAACCCTGCACCAGCCCATTTAATTTGCTGAGTCACTTTTATCTCTGTCTCTCTTATCTCAGTTGTTAACACAGCAGCCTTCCCTCCTACTCCTGACGGAACTGAGTGAGAACAGCTCTATTTTTATCTGACCAGGAAGAATTATTTTTTTTTATTCAGTATATTGGGGCAAGTGAACCAAATGATTATTTCAGATAAGATCAGACCTCATTTTAGACCTCATGTTGGTTTTTACTTTCCTATATTAGGAGCTATGCCATAAAGTAGGATGGAAAAATACTACCATGATAGTCTATGCTTATGTGACATCTTTTTTGTTATTTTGAATTAGCAAACATCAATAATACAAGAGGATTCTTTGTGATAATTCCATACATGTATACAGTTACTTCCAACCCTCACTCTATTATGTCCCCATGCTTCCTTTTTCCAAGAGCATTGGATAGGTTTTGTCCTGCCATCTTCAAATGCGTGTGCACACATATACATACACATATATGCATACGCATATATTAAAACATACGAACAGATGAACATATGCACATATGCACACACATATATATGAACATATGAACATACATGTGACATACTCCAGCATCTTTCTTTTCTCCCACCTCATCTCCTCTTCTTCCATTTCTCACGTTACCTTTTACATTCCTATACTGTTGTTACTATTATTATTAGCTTCATTATTTTTGGTATTTGACATCTTTACTCAAGTAATTCTGTAGTATGGGTATGAATTTACTTTTCTGATTTTCTGGAGCTCATCTTCATTACCTTTGATGTCTTGTAGGTTTGAAACAGAACTCATAGGGAAGGGGGTAGCTAGCTGGTTCCTGGCTTCATTTCTTGACACTGTGAGAACCTCAGAAGAATGTGGTTTGTATCTTTGGCATCCTGAGGACCCATTCATGGTCTGAAACTATGCAGAAAAATGTGTATTTGTAAATTTGAGATTAGGGACTGGCATCTAGCTTTCTGAGTTGGAGAGTTGGGGTTCTATTACTATCATATGATAATTAACCTTAGGAATGTTATGCAACCTCCCTGTGCTTCTATATGCTTATATATAAATAGTAATAACTATATATAAATAGTAAGAACTGCCTCATATATTTCTGAAGACTAAATGTAACAATGTGAATAAAATATTTAAATCAGTGCCGAGACTATAATAAGTACTTAATAGATGGGAGTTGCTCAATAAATACACATTCCGGTGAAAAGAAATAAATGTCATATTAATATTCTATAAAGATTTTTTCATTGTATTAAATGAAAAACATTCCTAGAAGAAGTGAAGGCAATTTTTAAGGCAGATATAATCAGAACTAATGTCTTGCCTCATTTTTTATGTACTCTTTTTTTGTACCACTGGCTTATTGCATCTCTAAGTTTTGTTAAGCTTTTTTATTGTACCTACAACAGCAGCTTTGTAGTTATTTCCCTAAGGAATTATTCTAGTTAATGTGATTTATAGTCCAATTGTATGTTAAAGTATTTATATAACTATACAAGAAATAATTATTATGAATTTTCAGCTTATGCTTGGTTTATATTAGTTTATTCATCTAATTTAGATAATTTTACCATTACTCAGATTTTTAAGTTAGAGCAACTCCATTCTTCTTTTAAAAATCAAAATTGTATTTTTTAAAAAATGTGTTAGGGGTTAGAATGATCAAACTTCCTTTAATAAAAGGAGAAAAGTAGGAAAGAGAATCAGAATGAGGTGCTGCTATTAAGTTCCTAACATAGGTTTAAAGTAATCTGAGATGTCCTAGGTTCTTTTCTTTATTTTTCCAAGATGTTTATATTTGCTTAATTAATATGATACTGAAAGTATAGTAAGTACTCAATAAATTGCAGCGATTCAATGACACAGACTGTGCTAGAAAGGGATTCATTCTGGATAACAAGTTGTTAGGTGAATGTTGTTGGTTGATTCATCTGTGGATGGATCCTGACTAGGAATATGAGAAGTATTGCATCTACTATCTGGCGAATGTAACTGTAACCCCTCTGTACATTACCTCGATAATAAAAAATAAAATGAAAAAGAAACCCAGTTCAAATATTTTCTTATCAATATTGATCGGATATAAGCCTTTTGTTCTTCCCTAGACAATACAGTATACTACTCATATAAGCTTTACTTTATTTTCTGATAGTATAAAACACAGAGGTCATTTAAAGAAAGTATATGCATGCTTGTATGCAAATGGTATGCATTTTATGTGACTTGAATAAATATACATATAAAAGTGTATCTACATATTATTATATATAGGTGTATATATCACACATATAGTATGTGTGTTTCTATTTTAGAAAGCCAGTATTCAAGTCACTAGATGGTCCTGTTATACTAATACTATTAGTGATTACAGCCATTGCTATGACTGAGAAGGGACAACTATCTGGGCGTCTGGAAAGGAGGCAGCTGAATGATCTCAACGTGGATCAGAACCTCAAAGGAGGCCATGAGAAGGTGCTATTTTGAGAAGTGTGAAGCTAGATAATACTGTGTTCTCACTGCCTGATCTTTTACCAAGCTGTTCCATGGAGGCCATTTCTATTATGCTTTTGAGGACAGCTAGCCTCTTATTTAATGGAAGAGGCAGACACAGGCTGAGAAATGACATGGTGAAATCCCTTTTTCCCCAGAATGTACCCTTTCCACCCTCCATTTCTTTCAGATCTTGGGAAAGAAGACATGCTCCTTGGGGAAGAAACACCCCCATGCAGCTGAGAGTCAGCATCTTCACCTCTGTCTGCTGCTGGCTCCTTGCCTCCAGCTCTTCCGTGGTTTCTGCCCTAATGGAATAGGAGGCAAGACTGAAAGAAGCTGCTAAGGGCCATGAATATTTCAAAGGAAAAAGCCAAGGGACTCCATTAAACTTCATACATTTGTCTGTCAATGGAGAAGGCAGCTGAATAATGAAATGCTCATAGGTACGGAGGTGATTTCAGAGCAAAACAAGCAGATGTGATATAAAATGCCTCTCACCTCAAAGAAATCACAAATCCCGCCCCCCCAGCTTTCTTTATTGACCAGTTCTTTTTAGTGTGCCAACCTCCTCGTCACTATTACCCCAAAAGGCACAAGGGAATAAATAATATAGTAGCTAAAGTCAAGGCATTTTCATCCTATGAATTTAGGTTAGTAACTGGTTTCTTACACTGACGGCCTATAATTGTATAGGTTTTCTACCTTTATGGAAAGCCTGTTCTTTTCTCCTCTTCTTTCTACACTACAGTTGTGCAATGCTGTCACTCCATCAATCGGGTCAGTAGCCAGTCATGGCATTTTCAATGGTAATCAAGCAAAGCCTGCTCAACAGACACAGATGCTGCTGCAGACCTAGACTTTCCCCTAATGGTCCTTTGGGGACAAGGCTTTTAAGCCTTCACATGCATGTGACTGCTTGAAGGCTTCATTAATGGCTGGTGCACTGTCAGGAATTGTTATATCAGTTGGTGTATACGAAGCAATACCTTCTGCTCCTAGCCCCATAGTGTGCCTGCATTCTATCCCTTTCTTTCACCATCTTCAGAAATCACTGAAAGGTCACTTTTAGGATTCAGAGCATCCACATTTTTCATAATCTATTCATAGCTCAATTATGTTTGGAATGCTGCCATTGGTGGAGTCAGAAAAGTGAGAAGTAGTTTCCTGGGATGATTTTTATCTCTGCCTTCAGTGGCTTAAACCAACTATTTCTTTCTTTCTTTACTTACTTATTTATTTGTGTGTGTCAGGGAAGGGATTTCTACTATGTAACCTAGATAGGCCTTGAACTTGTGATTCTTCTAACCCTGCCTCCAGAATGCTGGTATTACAAGCATGTGCCACCTCGCATGGCTCATTTAAAAAAAATTGTTTAACTTGGCCCTTCTAGATTACTTACAATTTAATATCTACAACAAGCTTCATAATTCTACATAAACCACGAGGAGAACAAGTACAACCCTACCATGCACCACAGTTACACAAAATTAAATGGTAGGAACATTCTGATTGTGCAGTATGTGAACTGTTCATTGCTCACAACTTAATGTAGGAGATAGTCAAATAAAAACCAAATCAAGAAGATAACAAGAAAGGGCTTCATGGAACTGGTTATATATATATATATATATATATATATATATATATATATATATATATATGTGTGTGTGTCCATATATTAGTTGATACACTAGAAAGCATTTGTGAGTACCTGCAAGTGCCTTGATTACACATGACATGGCAAGATACAAAAAAAAGAGGCACATAAACAAAGTGCTGCCACATGCCAAACTCTTGAATATGCTTCCAATTTCATTTCTTCCACAATCCTACACAGTTGCTATTGCACTTCATGTTACCTGTAACCTCATCATTTCTAGAGTCCTTGTGCTATGGGGACAGAACTGGAGATAGAATCTGATCTACTTCAAAAGCAATGTTTTCATCCCATAGATGCATTGGTCAAAGAGAGAGATAATAGATAACAACAAATTACAGCATGGGAAATATTAGCATAGCAGCATGAAGAGTATATGCACTGTGTCCTCTGTGGGCCCTGGAGAGGGAACTTAATGCCTGGGGAGTGTCTGAAAGAATTCTCCACAGAGGTGACATTTTAGCAGGGGCGTTTGAAAGATGAGTCAATATTTGCCATGCAGAAATCAATTCATTTTAGTAGTAATAAATGGGACTTAAAGAGGCAAATAGCCAAGCTGTTTAGCTAATGTCAAATATTTCTGCAGTCACACATTCTCATCTATCTTTCTTGTCACTGGCATCCTTCTAAATTCTCAGAATTTTTAACCTCACAGCCATTTTCTTTCCCTTTCACCCTTTGTATACCCATCACCAAGTTCTGACAAATGTTTTCACCATAATTTATCAGATATCCACTGCATAAGCACATTCCTAAAGGGTGAAGCTGGAAGAGAGAAACACTGCCTGTTGTAACCAAGAATCTGCCTACAATTTCTTATCATCAGCAGTGCTGCAGTCAACACCAAAAGTAGTGCAAAGATACTTTCCTCAATAGTAGCTATAGTGTGACTTGGTGATGGCAAGAAGAGAAAAAGAAAATGTGATTGTTTCCCATAGGGATAAAGTTGGAATAATATGAAAGGAACACCTACCTATAAAAATGATTTTTCAACTGGGTGCAAGTGGCTCACGTCTGTAATCCTAGCTACTCAGGAGGCTGGAATCTGATGATCGTGGTTCAACACCAGCCTGAGCAGTAAATAAAGTCCTTAAAGCCCAATTAACCACCAGAAAACCAGAAGTGGGTCTGTGACTCAATGTGGAAAAGCACTAGCCTTGTATGTAAAAGCTTAGGGACAGTGTCCAGGCCCTAACTACAAGACCTACAATTACAAAAATGAAAAAAAGAAAGAAAGAAAGAGGGAAAAGAAGGAGGGATAGAGGGAGGTAGGAAGGAAAGGAAGGAAAAAAGGAAGGAAGGAAGGAAGGAAGGAAGGAAGGAAGGAAGGAAGGAAGGAAGGAAGGAAGGAGAAAAGAGATTTTTTTCATCAATTGCTCCCTTAATTTATTTCTTTACAAAAATTAATGAAAAATGTTTATATTTCATTTTCACTTACTAAGCCAATTTAAAAACAAAGAAAGAGGGCCTGGAGTTTGGCTTAGTGGTAGACTGATTGCCTAGCATGCACGAAGACCCCGGTTTGATTCCTCAGTACCACATACATAGAAAAAAGCCAGAAGTGGTGCTCAAGCGGTAAAGCTCTAGCCTGGAGAAAAAAACTGAAGGACAGTGCTCTGGCTCTGAGCCCAAGGCCAGGACTGGCAAAAAAACAAAAAACCAAGAAAGAATATATGCTAATAATATGAATAAATATGAAATATTAATAATACTCTGTACATAATCTCTATTCACTCTCAACATGATCTTACCAATCAAAACATACTCCTTTTTTTACCCTTGGGAGAACAGCATTGACTTACATTTATCTATGGGAAATCAAGCCTTTCTTTCTTTCATTTGTAATAAAATGTGAAATAATGATCAAGCAATTAGAAATAATCTAAAAACTTTGCTGATGATACAGATTTAGCTTGCTATTACTTTGTCCAACTTTGAATGTTCTCAGTGAAAAGTTAACTCATATTTAGGATGATTTAACAGTCAAGAGCCAAAGACAAGGCCAGCTGCCTTAACCTCTTACTCTTCAATTAACCAACAGAAATCCAGAACTGGTGATGTGGCTCGACGTGGTAGAGCTCAAGCTGAAGACTTGAGCTCAAGCCCCATAACCAATAAGAAATCCTTAAAAACAAGAGAATCTTCTCAAAAGAAAACTTTCATTTCTGATTACTATTTCTAAGTTTTCCTTCTTCCATTCTAGAAATGTTCCAAGGTTTGGTGACACACTCCCTCTCAACTGTCTCGAGATCAACTTCAATGTTATACGTATCAATGTTTTTACACAGCAAATGTTATATTCATCAATGCATCAACTTTTGCACCAACAATCCAGATCTTTCTTCTACAATAAGGACCTGAAGAATCATTTCCTAGCAGTTATCACCAGTTAAATGTTTGATAGAAACACAGTTTATATTAAATGAGAAGCAGAACTTAAAGATTGGAATATTTTTCAGTCTGGCCATGTGAAGAAAAGAAAGAAAGAAAGAAAGAAAGAAAGAAAGAAAGAAAGAAAGAAAGAAAGAAAGAAAGAAAGAAAGAAAGAAAGAAAGAGAGAGAAAGGGGGGAATGAAGGGAGGGAGGGAAAGAGAAAGAGAGAGATGGAGAAAAAGGGAGAAAGGGAGAGAGAGGAAGGAAGGAAGGAAGGAAGGAAGGAAGGAAGGAAGGAAGGAAGGAAGGAAGGAAAGATGCATTTTCCTAGAGAACATCAATGCATAGCCAAACAAACACCTTTGGTGTCCATTACCTGTGGTGAGGATCTCAGCCTGGATGACATATGCCAAATGCTCAAGTGAAAAGGAGAGATAACGAGGTAAGATAGGAAACAAAAGAAGAGGAAGGTCCAGTCTTGGCAACTCAGTCAAGAGTTCTCTGGAATCCCTTAGACTTCTAAGGAACCTGCAGAGGGCAGCCCCCCACTCCACCCCCGCAAAGACCTCTCTGTAAGATCCACCTCTTAAAAGCCCCATCACCTCAAAACTACAACTCAGAAAACCAAACCACAGGATTGACAAACCCCAAGGAAAGCATGACAAAGGGCAATCTGTTTACAGTGTCCATGGATTAGAATGTTAGTTTCCATTCCAAACACCCTCAGAACAGCACCCAGAACAATGTTTGAACAATTTTCTGCACACTGTAATCTAGTGAAAGAGACTCTGAAAATTTAACACACACACACACACACACACACACACACACACGTATATATATCCTTGTGGGGTGCCCACTAAGACACCGTTAGCATCTGCCAGTTGACCTCCACCTTGCCCTGTATTACTCCCCCAATCCTTTATGTAATAGCATTTCTCTTTGTAAAAAAATAAATAAATCAAATTACATTGTCTCTCCACCTTAAAATTCTTGAGTGTTTTCCTCTCCCTTGTCCTTTTTTTTTTTTTTTTGTAAGATGCTATCTCCTTGTCAAGGTTATAATGACCTTCCAGTTCTCCCTCCCCCTCCCCTCACTGCCTCTGTCTCCCCTCTCTCTTTTGGTGTATATGTATATGTTGTATGTTGTGTGTATGTGAGCATGTGTGTAACACTACATGTAGTGCACACACTAGCACTGCAACTTGAATTCATGGACTAGGCATGCTGGCCCTTTGCATTTTCACTCAAGGCTGGCACTCTTCCATTTGTGCCACAGCCTCACATCTTAATTGGAAATATGAGTTTCTGGGCCTTTCCTGCCCACACTGGGTTGGAAATGTGATCCTCAGATCCTATCCTCCTAAGTGGCTAGGATTAAGAGCCTGAGCCACCAGGGCCTAGCAAACCCTCCCTCACAGGCTTATACCACCCCCATCTTCCATCACGTCCCACCTCCCAGCCTCACCTGCTTTTGCTACCTAGGTCACACTAGTCCACTTCAGACTCAGTACCTGCTGTTTCCATTCCCTCTGCTTCTCTTTCCCACATCTACACACAGCTTTCTACTTCTTAACTCCCATTTTCAAAGCTATTCACTTTTCAACAGCTCTCATCTGAACAATGACTTTAGTCTTCTCACTAAAGTCTTCATCTTCACAACTTCTTTATACCTTGCAGTTTTGCAAGACTTTTTCCCCAAATCACAATGCATTCTAAAAGTTATTTCATATACAATGCTCTTAACCTTTTAAAAACCATTGATTCTTTTATAGTTGGAAAAGAATTTACACTTTTCTCAGAATATTACTTTAAAAATGAACATGGTCCAATTATATAAACACATATGCATATAATACAAACGTATATTTGAAGATGAAGTTACCAGAGAAATATAGTTATGAATGTGCTTCTATTGTGATCCATTAAGTAACAAGTTATAGCAGTAGAACTTTAAACTACAAGAATTTTAAAGAAGAAACAGCATATATAAATATATATATATATATATGGCAATTGTAACATGAAGTGAAGATAACCTGCTTTCCTTTGATGAGAAAGGAAAGCTAAACTATCTTCATAATGGTTTTTAATCCACTTTTTTATTAAAGAATTTATTAAAGAATTTATTTTTACATCATATTTTAAATGACAAGTTTAACAAACAAGTATTCAAGGAGGGAATCTCTATTTTTAATCCACTTTTGTACAGTGGAATGATGTTTTCTTGAATTTGTAGTACCTTCTGGTTTCCTGTAGAGTAGTAAAGCAAAAATTGTATGTAAATAATAAAAGTAAGACAATCTGAGTTGTTTAGGTCACAGCTTAAAAGTAGGATGCAAAAAAAAAAGTAGGATTCAGTAGCTCCTACAGAGACCTCACAAATATGACTTAGAGAAATGTATGCAAAAGAGGAAACACAACACCTGGCCTATTCCGAGATATAACAAAGCCCGTTTTCAGGGCAGACCTTACTGATGGCTAATAATCCCTATTTTAAGAAATAGTATAAGTGACATTTGTTTATATGTTAATACTTTTAAAAGTAAGGCTTTAACTATTTAGCAAAGATATGGAACCAACCCAGATGCCCCTCAGTTGATGAGTGGATACACAATGGAATTCTATGCTGCTGTCAGAAAGAACGGCATTGCCCCATTTGTAAGGAAATGGAAAGACTTAGAAAAAAATCATATTAAGTGAAGTAAGCCAGACTCAAAGGAACATAGACTCAATGGTTTTCCTCATTTGTCATAATCAGTAGAAACCTTGGGCTCTCCTAGCAGACTTATAATAGAGCAAAACCTAGATACATAAGGCTATATGTAGTATGACACTAAATGAAAGGACCTCCAGGATATAGAAACAAAAGCCATATAATGAGTAATTATATGTACTCTGTTATCTCATCTTTTTTGCTGTCCCTTGGTTATCTCATATTTTTACAGTATTTTACCTTGTTATCTGATATATTATATATATACTTATTTGGTTATTTGAAATAGGATAGGGAAGGGGGGAAAACAAGATGAGGGGTGTTGGTGGGGGGTGGGAAATGGAGACCAAGACATGAGAAAAGGTATCAGTGTTTGTGAACTAATGCACATTCTATCTGGTAAATGTAACCCTTCTAATAATTACAATGAAAATATATGAAAAAAGTAAGGCTTTAGTGTCTTACATTTTATTTTGTTTTAAATTCTGCTTCTTATCTCACTTTCTAGAGCTTAACAAATTATTATATGTCAAAAGTTCAATTTACTATATACATACAAACCTTTATACAATTAAGTCCATGTAAATACATTGTCTGTAGATGCTTATATCTGTGCATATATAAATGTCAAAGAGAGATATATTTAGATATAGATATGTTGTTGTCAAATGTAGGCAACAAAATGATACACATTTCCAACTTGTTAAACACCCACTCTATTGTGTCATAACAGTACTATAACTGGAGTAAATATTTTTAAATATTTGCTCAACATAGCTTGCTAATAGGAAAAGTCATGTTCATTAAAATGTATAATTACTTTCATACCATATGCTGTTCTGATATAAAGTAAGTTTAGTTTTTTCAAGGAGATACCTATAATTTCAAGACTATCTCACATCCAATACACATACTTCTCAGCACAAAATGGGCTTTACCACTTTTGCTCCAGATTTGGAGATGGAAACATATTGTTGGAGATAATTTGCTTCAGTTCTAACCTAGATTCTATAATATCATGTGTTCCTTTGTGGACTTCATGCTGTTCCTCAGTGTTTTCCATTTGTGGATTCAATCTTGATTAAATCTTATTATCCTATGGGGGTGGGGATGATGATCAGTTATATACTTTACCAATTATGTACTTTTATCATATGTTTGTGACACAAATACGAGAAACCAAAGCCAACTCTAGAGGATCATTACCCTGAGGGTAACTTAAGTGTGGGGAATTATTAGGGTTGGGTCAAGTATAGAAAGTACAGAGGGACTTAGGCCAAGGGTCATTTAAGCTATGCATTACAGACATACAACTCAAGCAAGCTTAAACAAAAACAGTTGTTATTATCTGAAATATGTGCTGGGGTCCAATGGTTCATGCCCACAATATTATCTATTCAGGAGTCTGAGATCTGAAGATCATGGTTCAAAGCCAGTCCTGGCAGGAAATGTCTATGAGAATCTTATCTCCAGTAAACTACTCAGAAAAATTCAGAAATAGTGCTGTGACTGAAGTGGTACAATGCTAGCCTTGAGCAAAAGAAGTTCAGGGACAGAGTCCAGGCCAAGAGTTCAAGTCCTAGAACCAGAAACAAAATACATAGATATATTTGCTTTAGACATGATTAGATCAATAGCTTTAAACAATACCACAAGTTTTTCCTCCTTCCTGGTTCTGGGCTATCTATCTCACAGGGTAAGTCAGCAATTACCATTAGATTAACATTCACGTGTTTAGAAATCCTAACAGAGCTAAGAATGGTGGCATACATTTATGATCTCAGCATTCAGAAAGATTGGCTGGAAAATTGTTAGCTCAAAATCAGCCAACTTATCCCTAGTGAATTTGAGACTATATTAGGACTATAAAATATAGTACTGTCTCAAAGAGAAAGGAAGATCAGGTGAAAGATGGGATAAGAAATCCTATCAGAATAAAACCTTTTCTGTTTCTTGCTATCTCTGGCAGAGACTTTAGAGGAAGTAAAAATAGGTCATGTGCCCATGCAGGAGCCAATTACCAGGCCAGGGGATGTGGTCATCTGCTTTGCAAGACTTAGTTTTGGAATCTATCCTAGCTGAATGTTAAGAGGAAAGAATTGAAGTTTACTTCATTAAAACTAAATGGAGTAGGAAAGAGTTCCTATACTACCAGAGGAAGGTGGAAAGGCATTGAGGGGGCAAGAATGGTACAGGGCTAGAATATGGCTCAAGCAGTCCAAAGTATAAAAAGGAAAACCTCATCTTACACTTAGTTTAAACATAAATTTACACCTATGATGGGTTAATGAATATTTAGTCCTTGTACACTGTTTAACACCCCAACTGGCATGTAAAAGCAGCCCTATTTAACAGCTTCTTCAGAAACAATTTTTAGGTAATCAACTCCAGTTTCACCACTGTATTCTCCCAGACAGATGCAGTACTGAAGAATGCTGGATGTATTGGTCATTTCAAATGTCAATTTCAAATGTTATTGGTCAATAGATTTCAACGTGTGAATTATGAGAGGACTATTACAAAGCATCACCTGTGGAACACACAGGAAAACTTCTTAGCTACCCTATTAAGTTTCAGGAGATGTCAGACACTTAATTGATGTACCCTGACTTCCTCACCCTCAAACCTTTTTGTTTCTTGGTATCATTAAGACCTCACGTCATCATAGCGCATACAAATGATACGATATAGGTTCTGTTGCAAGGTTGTATCCTCTTAGAACACTGGAAGCAATGATGGAAGCAAGCAACTGGTTATATATTAAACCAGGAGCAGAGGGAGCTGGACAGGGTTTCGCTTATTCCTTTTATACCAACACAAACTTGCCAGAACTTAGATACTCAGACAACTACCAAATGGTCCTACAAGAATGACCTCATACCTCAGAGTGCAAAATTGAGGGCTATACAAGAAAAAGTAGTTATTAAGATATTATCTACATGCAATATTTTAAAATTGAGATTCATGTCAAATGATGTATAAGAAAGCAAAACAACATTTCTACTAAATTTCATTAGGCAATGCTGAGAATTGAACCTAGGACCTTTTGCCCACTAGGCAAATACTCTATCATTGAGCAATATCCCCAGTCCTTTTAAGTAAAGATGGGCTGTTTTTTGTTTGTGAGAGCTTTATTCTGCATTATGGAACAATGGGATCTGTCTCTTCCAATCAGCCCTCAGTGTCCTAGACTAGGAAGCCATGAAGCCTCATGTCCATGGCAAAACGATTTGACGGAGATGAAGATGATGTGTCCATAGATTAAACAATATCGGGCTTTATATATTGTCTTGTTTTTCATTGTTGAATTTTCATAACATCTGAAATAAGGATACTGGGTCTAAATATCTTCTTACAGCCATCCTGGCACCTTGTTGGGTGTTGGGGGCTTTTCACCTAGCTCTGAAAAGCCTAGAGGTGAGATAGGCCATTTTTCAAAATGCAGATGTATCATCTTGTTTAGACCAGGGAACCTGTTGCTCCAGAGAATGCTAGCCCCTGAGTATTCCCCCAAATGGTTTACTTTTGTTAGGCTTTAGTCCCCACCCCAGACATGTGGGTTTCACATTTAAAAGCTTTGTGCAAGCTGCAAGTCTTTGAGACAGGAATCTATATGAGGTTGCTGGCTTTCTAATAGAAACACCCAGTTCTATCTCTCAGAACATGGCTTCTGTGTTTCTCAAGATTCAATTCCTGGGTAACAAGGAACTCAAAATATGTGGCTCAAAATATGGGACAGCAGTTAGATAAGTGTGTATAGAGTTATACAGTTTTCTTTTATTTCAGGCTTCAGTACGGCTCCACAGCCACTAAAATGCAGTAAGAACAATCATAAATTTTAAAATGCTCTGTGTCTTTGATGGCAAGTTGTATCAATAGCCACTAAATACTCAGGTCATATGACCTAATTTTCCCATTTGTTTTGGCTCAAGACAAGTAAATTCCTTGGAAACACATGATAAAAGGTGTAACTATAAGAACACATTGTTCTAAATGTTCATTTATCATCATGAAAAGATTCTGCATTTTGCTGTTGAATGTGTAAAGCAATTTATAAAATAATATGCACAGCATGAGATGCTTTTTGCAATGAGTATACACATATTTAAACAGATATCTATATACATACGTGGATATAAACAGATAAATGGATGATGTGTGTCAGGAGACAAAGGCAGATAAGCCAGAAGATTATATATCACTATCTCTGAAGGTTTACATCACTTAATTTTTGCCAATAGATTATGAAGGATTCCCATTTTTATCTTTTAACCTATTTTTCTTCATATTATTTATCTTTTTAATTTTTGTTGAGAAATCGCATAAAGGGCTTTAATTGTTATATTTACGTATGTACATATAGTATCTGTTAATCATATTCAACCCTTGTCACTTTCTTATTCCCTCTCTCCATTTTCTGCTAGATTTTCATCAAACAATACCTCTTCTACAATCATCTCTTATCATTTCAGTTTTTGTAAGTCTAGAATCCTTCTGTAAGCAAAAACGGGTGATTCTTGTCACTCTGAGTTTATCTTAATCTTGCTCAGCATGCTGCTCTTGACTTTCATTCATTTTCTGGAAAATGATAGAATTTCATTCTTCTTTATTTGTGAGCTCATCCATTATATATATGAACCACACTTGTACTACACTTTTATTGGTTGGTTAAGTTTTGCTTCCAAGATATATTCCCACTAACTTTGCTTGGCCTTGCAAAAATTTATTATCCTCTAGCCTACTCCTCCAGAGATTCTGAAAGGATAGACACACTGCCACTTCCAGAAAAGATAGTTAAATCTTCTTGTGAAAATCCCCTGTGCCTCCTTCCATAATACAAGATTAACCAGCAACAGTATGGAGGCATCTCTCTCCATTAAAAATGTGTTTAGGAAGTAAAGATCTGTGACATCAAACATGCTATAATTACAATAACACTCACCTATAATTACAATAACACTCATCCAGAATGTCCTTGCTACTTTGGTAGTATTCTCCTAAAGAATTTAAGGACACATCATTTCGCATAGTTATAATCTTGGATGCATTCCTTTTGACTGAATTTTGACACATTTTAATCATGGAGGAAATAAAGATGTGACTGAAAGTGGTGGTTAAGTATGGATGCAGGGCTTGCCTCCATGATACACAGATGGAGGTTTTAATTTCCAGGGATAAGAGACAAGTTCTATTTGAAATTAAAGAATCTTACATTTCCATGTTATTTTCTTAGCTGATATGTACTTGATGGGTGATCAGTCATCTTATCTTTTTACTCAATTGAATAGAAGCCATGTTTTCATGACAACAAGCAGTGTATATGAAACTATGATGGGCTTTAGAATAATCCACTAAAAAAGCATTGATTCATTTGGTGTTTCTTTTGTCCAGACTTCTGTGCCAACTTCAGTTCTAGCATTCATGGGGCTGGCTAATTTGGGGAATAGTTCATTTCAGAGACTTCCTGTTGTCTTTAACATAAGACATTTGAAGGAGATATTTAGTATGTCCTCCTTGATTGCTTCTAGGAGCTGAGTATGGAAATAAACTCTGAAAGAACTACCCAAGGATATACAGGAGCTGTCACAGCATCAGGCACAAGTCTTATCCCTTTCTTCTTATAGAAGCCATAACAGCAGATTTGTTTAAGAATTAAATGTTATGTAAAGAAGGAAAATGTCAGATTGTTTTCTAGATTCCTACTTAAGACTGGGTAGATCAGAATGGTGAAAATGATGAAGACTGTTCAAGTATAGGCAGAATAAATGGTATTAAGGGTTCTATTTTAGGGCTGGGAACGTGTTTTAGTGGTAGAGTGTTTGCCTAAGATGCATAAAGCTCTGGGTTGATTCCTCAGTACCACAAAAAAACAGGAAAAAGCTTGAAGTAGTGCTGTGGTTCAAGTGATACAGTGCTAACCTTGAGCAAAAGAAGCTAAGGGACTGTGCCCAGGCCCTGAGTTCAAGCCCCAGGACTGACAAAATAAAAATAAAGAGTTCTATTTTAGAAATCCTTTAATCTTTAGAAAGACTCAAGTTGTATTATACCAGGATTGAACACTTTGAACCCAAATAATGCAGCTTAGGCCAAAAAAATGTTACATTTGATAGGCAAGACTTAAGTTTTGCTACCAGTGAAATATATTATCTCTGGTACCTAGAGTATCATCTTATTACTATCTAGATCACCTATTTATACTGGAGCCTTTTGTATTTGTTTCCAATCTTGTGTACATTTTTCAAAGTAATGTAGGTACAGATATTTTAGTGTCAGCAACTTACTTTTATATTATATCAATTTAGAAACTATTTTTCTTAGTCTTAAATATTTCATGCTTTTCAATATTACCCTTACTTTGTGTGTGTGTGTGCGTGTGTGTGTGTGTGTGTGTTGTGTAGACGTTTTGACATCTTTTGTATCAAAGGGAAGATTGTAATTATCTCTAGTAAGCATTTTAAAGTTTTTTGAGTCTCCTCAGGTCTTTCCTATTTTTAAAGTTCTATTAATAAACCAAGTGTTTATAAATCAAACAAAAATACCTATAAGTAAAAATAAAATTCCAACTCTGACCCAAGACTAAAAAAAAAACTCTACTACACAATGTATATTGATAAGCATTTTAAAACTTCAGTGCAATGCTTTTCAGCATGAATGTGGATTAAATGGTAGACATTTTAACTTGTGTTTGATAAATCCATAGCAGTATTTCTTCAAGGTATAGACTTTGGAGAGAAAGTAAAGCTTTTATCTTACTGGGGAAAAAAGGCCCTAAAAGAGAATTCTTAAAACGAAAAGATACTTGTTGGCTCCAATTCATAAATGACCTTTTCTAGCATTGTGTCCCACCTGAGATGCCACACAGATTGACTGAGCCTTAGTCATGTACTCCCAAAATCCTTCAAGGAAATCATTCCAATTTATACTGAAATAAAAGTTATGTTGCTTCATTTGGTTTTGCGTTTAGAATTAGCATACATTTGTAGTATGAAAGGATTCTACCATGGTATTTCCACATATGCATACAGTGTACTCTGAACAAATTCATCTCCTTTCATCATATTGCATTGCTTCTCTTATTTCTTTTTTTCACATATGAAGTCTGCTTTTGTTTGTTTGTTTGTTTTTGGTGCTCATCCTGGGGCTTAATCTCAGGGCCTGGGCACTGTCTCTGTGGGTTTTTTTCCCTCATGGCTAAGCTCTAAAACTTGAACCACAATTCTACTTCTGGCTTTTTCGTGGCTAATTGTAGAAAAAAAAATCTCACATACTTTCCTTCCTCAGGCTGGCTTTGAACCATGATCCTCAAATCTCAGCCTCTTGAGTAGCTAGGATTATAGCCATGAGCAATCGGACCATTTAAATTGCTGAAACACATGGTATTGATGATCTCTCCATAGAAAATTCTCAATAGAAAAATTTATTTAGTGTCATTGACCAAAACAGATTCTCATCTCCTTGATTCAGGAAGGATTCATCTTTCCCGTGGCACCAGCTTTCTTTAAAGTATTAAGTAAACACAGAGTTATCAAGGTATAGATTTTACCTACAAATATGATATTTTTCATCATCAGTTTGATGGAGTCATCTCTAATTCCATTTTCTTTCCAAACATAGAAAAATCTATGTACAAATAAGTATGACAATCTGAAAGGAGTCAGCTGACTCCCTTCACAAAGGGAAACCTAAAGCCATTGCAGAGTATGACTAACTATGAATTTGCCTCAAGATTAATTCCCCAAACATAAGAAGTTTAGATTCTTGAGGGCTCAGAAACATGGTTTTGTTTCTCATAGGAGCTCTGCATTCTCACAGAAGTAATTTGGAAAAACTGAAGCTGGAAGGAAATTTGAAGATTACTGATAACATATGTATTGATGGTATCTTTGCTTCAGAGATTATCACCATCTGTAGGTTCAATGATGCTAACTAGCCAAAAGTTTACAACTGACTATATAAGGATTACAGTCCCAATAGAAGTTCATGAAATAAGTGATCATCTGAACAAAATCCTGAGAATCTTTTTTTTTCCTGGTCATGGGGCTTGGACTCTGGGTCTGGACATTGTTCCTGAGCTCTTCAGCTCAAGGATACCACCCCAACCCTTGAGACCACAGCAACATTTTTGGTTTTCTAGTGGTTAATTGGAGATACAAGTCTCAAGGACTTTAGTGCCCAGACTGGCTTTGAATGGTGATCCTAAATCTCAGTCTCCTGAATAGCTAGGATTACAGGTATGAGACACCTGTCCTGGCAAATCTGGGAGTCTTTATCTTAAGGATAGTTCTATCATAGTTAATTCAATAAAATCTGGAAATATTGGATGCTGTTTTAGTAAAAGCAAGTCTTAGAATGAACTTTGAATATAATTGTTTTAAGGTATTGTGTTCAAGTAACAACCTCTAGTATCCTAGAAGGATGCCAGTGGCTTATGCCTGTAACCCTAGTTACTCTGCAGGACATCAGGAAGATTATAGTTCACAATCAGTCTTGGCAAAAAATTGTGAGAATCCACCGAAACTGATAAAAACCTGGGTACAGTGGTTCACACTTGTTATCCTAGCTACACATGAACAAGGTTTGCCTGGACATAAATGGAAAACTCTATTCAAAAAATTTCTAAAGGCAGCAAGATGCTGGTGGCTCATGCCTGTAAATCTATCTATACCCAGAAAGCTGATATCTGAAGATTGAAGTTTGAAGCCAGCCTAGGCAGGAAAGTCCATGAGACTCTTATCTCCAAATATCCACCAGAAAACCCAAAGTGGCACTGTGGCTCAATGTGGTAGAGTGCTAGCCTGAGCAAAACAGCTCAGGGACAGCACCCAGATGTTGACAACTGATCCTCTCCCTCTACTCCGTCCCCCAAAATGTAATGCAAAAGAGCTTGAGGAATGGCGCTAGTAATAGAATACCTGCCTAGCATGCCCCAAGTTCCAACCTTATTTTGAATATAGGATTTTGAGGATCTTGACACTCAGTTTAAAGTGACATTCTTAGAAAGAGGGCTTAATCTGGTACTACTATCCTTAGACAAAGGAGAATTTGAACACAATGAGGGAAACATGAATAGGCAAAAGGAGAATTCAACCGCTGTAAGCCACAGAAAGGTCTGCAAACCATTAGTTTTGATCATTTCCTTCAATTCTTCAGAAGGAACAAACAGATTTCTAGCTCTCACTATTATAAGATCATAAGTATCTATTGTTTAAACCAGCCATTGCATGGTTCTTTGTTATAGCAGCAAATCATTCCAGTGCCAGCTGTCTTCTCAAGACTGGAGATTTTTGTACTGGCTAGAGTCTATATTTTGCTTATCAGGGCTGTTGGTGTCAGTCTGAAGAGCCAGATCAAAGATGAAACAGAAGATTTACTATATTAGCTCAACTAACAGGAGGGTAGAAAAAGAAACACAGAGCCATTAAAGTTTGATTACTCTCATGATTTATTAATATTCAGATTGAAAAAGGAGCCTTAGAGCCGCAAGATACGCTAATTGGCACATTTGCTTTATTTATTTATTTATTTATTTATTTATTTTTAAAACAAACTGGATTTTTGACTTTTTTTCTTTTCCTTTTTGTTCATTCCATCACATTGAAAAGGAGGAAACAAAAATGTTTTTTGAATTCATTCAATATTTTGGACTCCTCAGATGAACGGAACATTGCACACACACTTGGAACAGAGAGAGAGAGAGATAGGAAAGTGAACTCCCACAGGGCCACACGCACCAGATCAAAAAACCGGGATACAGTGCAAGAATCTCCCAAATGACTGGATCATCATTACCAAAAAAACTCGCCATAACAACACCAAGAAACAAAATGTTTAAGCCACACTGTTTGACTTGGGATCTTTCCTGCTTTTTTTTTTTTAAATGTTTGCCACACAGAGAGAAAAGAGGGCTAGTAGGGGAAGAAGACAGACTCACAGACGTGAGCAGGACAGGAAGGGGAACTTTAGAGTGGATTTTAGAGAGGGTAGGAGAGACAGGTTTCAGGAGAGGGGAGGTTGGGGCCGTGGAAAGCCATTTCTTAAAGTTCAGGCATGTTCTTGGTCAGCCTCACGTTCATCTTCTTTACCCTCATCCTGCCGGGCACTTTCCTTAGGTTTGGTTTCATCTACAGCTTCTGAGAAGAAAACAAGAAAAGGGAGAGAGAGGGAGAGTTAGTAATTAGTCTCATTTACATGAAAATATCATGTGTTTGTTCTTTTCACAGCTTTCAGATAAAAAGAGTATTGCAGTAATTCAGTTGATGTTTTTATTAACACAATAAATCAGTGCAATTTCACAGATGTAAGAAAAAAAGTATTCCATTAATACAATTTTCAAGTCTGGAAGAGCTGACCTCTTTACGAGGAAAAGCTGTTTCATGGCACAAATCAAAGACATCAGGAACAAAGTTGTGAGGTTTGGAAAAAGTTGGTCACTGAACAGCAATGCCTGAGTTCACAATTCACAGTTCCGTTCACAGTCAAGCTATTAGTATGTGGAATAATGTATGTAGCATATAAAGAATCAGCATTAATCTTCTTTTCCTATTGCAAATGAGTTTGATAGGTAATAGAAACAATTTTATATGCCGATCTTTCTAAGAATAATGATAGCATTTCTGCTGTTAATGTTGTCTGCATACTTCCTCATGTTGAAGATACCTATGTCCTTTATAATAAAGCTGTTGCTATTGTCTTTTCTTCTCTTGATGTCTACTAGCTGCTAGCTTTCCTTAGAAAGATAAACTGGAGTTAGTGGGATTTTATTAGGCTAATACATTTAATTTAATTTAAAGATAATGGAGAGGCTGTGAAATCACTGGTGCAAAGAAATATAACTATGTGTTAAGGAGATTAAACTAGCAATACTGAATAAAATGGGTTTGGTGTTGGGAGACAACATTGAGATTAGAGAAACAGCCCATTTAGGAGGCCATTAGAAGAGTTCATATAAAAGGTATGTGGTTTTCAATCACTTCAATATACTTATGATCAGAGAAAGCTGAATATTTATATTCAAATAAGACCACCACTCTCAAATGCATTTTGGGGAAATTTCTTTTTTTTGTTTTGATTTGCATTTCTTTTTTTCATATATTTTTATTATAATTAATAGAAGGGTTACATTATATTTGCCAGATAGAAGGTACATTAATTCTTTTAAAGCATCTATCTAATATTCTTTGAAATATCTCCAGTAGCAGAATATAGTAAATGTTTGATTTCTGGGCTCAAAGTAGGCTGCTCTTGTAAATACAGTGTCTGTATGGGTAATTTTACTTTACAGTGATTCATTTTTATGTGTGTGTGCCAGTACCAGGGCTTGAACTCAGGACTTCGTGCACTCACTTGCTTCATATTGTTGTTGTTGGTGGTGGTGGTGAGTTTTTTTTGCTCAGCAATTGCACTCTACCACTCAACCTACACACTTTCACCTTTGGTGTTTGGCTGACTCGAGATAAGAGTCACATGGACTTCTCCATCTGGGCTGGCTTTGAATCATGATCCTCAAATCCCTGCCTCTTGAGTAGCTAGTCTTACAGGTATAAGCCATCAGCATGGAGTTCAGTGACTCATTTTGAACTGTTATAATTTCTCAACTTACTATAATCTGTCTCCTCAACAGAGTTGTTCTATTAATAGTCTTCTATTATGTAGAAAGACTTTTAAGGGGTGTTGGTTTTTCATTCCAAATGGCTCAAAGTCTGCAATATGAGGCCAGATATCATGAAAATATTACAGGAAGGGATAGGAGAGACCCTAAGGCTCCTAGGCATGGGTTGAAACTTCCTAAATGTCCAGAACCACAATAAATCAAAGAAAATCTGGATAAATGAGACTACATCAAACTGAAGAGTTTCTTTATGCCAAAGGACATAACTAGCAAGATAAACAGAAATCCCACAAAAGGGGAGAATATGTTTACTAGCTATGCATCAGACAAGAGCATCACATTTAAAATATAATTGGAGCTCAAAAAATTAAGCCCCCAAATCAAACCCTCAAAGAAACAACAACCCAATTAATAAATAAATGAGATAAAGACTTCAAGAGAGACTTCTCAAAAGAAAGAAGAATGGCCAATAGCCACATGTCACTGGCCATAAATGAAATGTAAATCAAAACAATACTTACCCCACCTTACCCAACTTAGATTTGTCATTATTGTGGAAACTAACAATAGCAGCCGTTGGCAGGGTTGTGAACAAAAGAGAACATTACTTCACTGTTGGTAAAATGTAAACTTGTTCAACTACTCTAGAAAGTGGTATAGAGGTTCCTCAAAAGACTAAAACATAGATCTCTTGGGTGTTTTCCCAAATGACCACAAACAAGGATATACTACAGCTACCAGCACAACCGTGTTCATTGCAGCATTTTTTACCATAGCTAACATGAAATTAACCCAGATACTCTTCAGGAGACAAAAGAAATTGTGGTATATATATACAAAGGAATTCTATACTTCCATCAGAAAGAATGATATTCTTGGAAAAAGGTGTATTAAACAAAGTAAGCCAAACCCAAAGAAACATAGGCTGCATAGTTTCGTCCATTTGTAGTAATTAGAATGAGTCTATAAGTCTATGAGCAAACATAATCAATGATAAAAGACAAAAAATTATACTTGGACAAGATAAATTAAAGAGGACTTGAACTATTCACACAGTGATATCGAAAGAAGATATTCTCAGAAAAGGATCACAAAGGCTCAATAACTGTGTGCATATGATGTTTATCGGCCAGGAGTTTGGCCTAGTGGTAGAGTGCTTGCCTAGCATTCGACAAGTCCAGGGTTCCATTCCTCAGTACCACATACATAGAAAAAGCTGTAATTGGTGGTGTGGCTCAATGTAGCCTTGAGAAAGCCCAAGGACAGTGCTCAGGCCCTGAATTCAGGCCCCGGGACTGGCAAAAAATTATGATTTTTATTGAACTGAAGTCTAAGAAATGCGAACAAGAGGTTTTTAGCTATTTTGCTTTTGTTTGGGGTTTTTGTTTTTCTTTTTTCTATGTACTTTTTTCTTTTACTGTTTTTGATTCTGTACTTTTTTGTCTTGTGTTTTGGGGTAGGTAAGAGGGAACACAAAAATGGTGGGACCAAAGGTGAACAAATGCAGCAGTGATACTTACTAGACACTATGCTGCAAATGAACTTGGGGTAGAAGGTTGAGAGGGAAAAACTGGGAGAAAATGAGAGAAGAGGTGACATTGTTCAAAAAGAAATGTATGTGTTACCTAACTCACGTAACTGTAACGCCTCTCTACATCACCTTTACAATAAAAGTGCTTTAAAAAAATAAAAAGGTGTTGATTTTCAAGCCAGCAGTTGAAATCAACTACCCACTAACTGCCAATTAACTCTTGAAGAACAATACACCAATTCAAGTTCTTGGATGAAAAGAATTCTCAGTTCCGGACCATTAGGTACTGCGTTCCTACCAACAGTATTTCTCAGGGATTATATAATTTTTCGTGTGCTAATGAGCTATTTACTTTTCTGCCACAAGAAAGCTTCTAGATCCATGTCAGTAAGGTCCATCCTTGGCAACCTGAATTTTCTGGCCAGACCCAAACTTTTGGATACCACAAGTTTTGCCTAAGGTAGTTAAAGATTCTTGGGAACTCTAGGAAACAAAATTTTAATGCATTTTTTTCAAACAAAAAATGCTAAATGCTATTGTTTTCAAGTATGCATAAGCATATGGAAGGATCATTTGGAGGAGGAGAAATCATTTTTACTAAAATAAAAATGAGGGAATAAAATGTATGATTTGAGGGAAATTATGAAATAAGCAGAAAAAGGATGGATGTTGGGTATGGGAAAAATTTTTATAATTGCAGAATTAAAAGGAAGGGAATTTAAAGGGGACAATCAAAACAGTTCAAAGTGATTCTAAAATGTAAAACCCCCAAAATTAAAGTCAGAAATAGTTCATTTACATAATTACAAAAGGAACTGTCAATAATTTAGCTGAATCTTAATTCAGCTAAACATATGCAAATAATTATCCATACATTTTGTCTTGCATGAGACGAGTAATTTTTCATATGATTATTTAACCTTGAGCAAATATCTTTTAGATGAAGGACTGACTAGTTAGCAAAAACAAATGTTTTTACTCCATAGGTTCAGTGTAATTTTTATAGGCCACCAAGAATCTCTATGGAAAGCAATAGAAACAATGTGAAGTTCCAATCTTTCACAATTGGAAAGTGAGACCACCTGAGAAGACTTTTTAAAATCTTAGAGAAGATTAAATAATCTCCCTAAACTCATACACATTGATACTTGATGGCAGCAAATTCCATTTTAGTGTTAAACCACCCATCTGTGCAGCTTTTACTCTAGCTTGCTCTCCCTGCCCAGCATGAGAAGGATGGATGGACCCCAGGTAACAAACAAGGGAAGGAGTCAACAGGTCTATATAGACCTGGGATCTCTAATGTCTGAGCTCAACATGGTGGGAGGGACCCTGATTAGTCTTTAAAAAGAGCAAATCTGATCTTGGCACATTCTGGCATGAATTACATGATTTGTAAATGTTAAAGACAAGTTTGCATGATATGTAATCTTCCCTGTTTGTACAAAAAACTTTCATCTTCATGGAGAGTATCAGAGACAGATGAATGGCTGAGGGCAGCTAGTCCCTCCAATTACCACCATCCAATCAGGGTTGATAACCACCCTTCTCATCTAGAGGACCAACCTCCCTCTGTGACAGTAACTGCTTCAGAAGCTACAGAAGCCAAAAGGAAGAAGGAAGAAAAAGAAGGAGAAGGAGAAGGAAGAAGGAAGAAAAAGAAGGAGAAGGAGAAGGAGGAGAAGGAGGAGGAGGAGGAGGAGGAGGAGGAGGAGGAGGAGGAGGAGGAGGAGGAGGAGGAGGAGGAGGAGGAGGAGGAGAAGGAGAAGAAGAAGAAGAAGAAGAAGAAGAAGAAGAAGAAGAAGAAGAAGAAGAAGAAGAAGAAGAAGAAGAGGAGGAGGAGGAGGAGGAGGAGGAGGAGGAGGAGGAGGAGGAGGAGGAGGAGGAGGAGGAGGAGGAGGAGGAGGAGGAGGAGGAAGGGGAAGGGGAAGGGGAAGAAGAAGAAGGGGAAGGGGAAGAAGAGGAGGAGGAAGAGGAGGAGGAGGAGGAAAACTGATATGAGACTGATGTGATATGCCAAGTGACATGGGACAAGGAAGCAAAGTAACCAGGCCCAGAGATGACAAAGAAGCCTAGGTCAGAGTTGCAGATGTAACAGCAGAAAACCAGAAAACTAAAGAGAAGAATATTATTTTCCTTTCTTAGCTCTTCTCTGAATAGTACTTTTACTCATGCTAAACATAGACAAGCCAATATAACCACTGTTATTTTGATAACTATATCAATGCTATGACCTGTTTTATGACACCTTCCCATGAAAAATGTCATGCTAAAATTTTAATTCCTGAAATGATGATAGTAGAGGTTTTTAGGAATTATGTGGAGTGTGCAGATGGAACAGCCATGACTGGCATGAATGTCCATAGACAAGAGACCAGATTGATCTAGCTCATTATTTCTATTGTGCTTCATGAACCTGCTGCTTTGACTTTGGGCTTACCAAATATCAGAACTATGAGAAATAAATTTCTGCTAATATCTCCTAGTTTATAGTATTTTGATACAGTGGCTAAGATGTCATGAGAATGTAAGGTATTTGTGTACTCATTTGAAACCTTGTGATAGTAGTTTTAAAAGACAAGTGGGGTTCAGAGACAACTTTATAGTGGTCTTTAATAACTGTATGCCCAAAGGGTGAACAAACACAGCAGTGGTATGCACTGGACATGACATTGAAAAATGAATTATAAATTTGTGGCGGATGATGGGAGGGGAAAACCTGGGAGAAAAACAAAGGAAAGGGTGACATGGTCCAAAAATAAATGTCCTCATTACCTGATGTATGAAGTGGTAACTATTGCACTTCACCTTTTTAATAACTATTTTTTGAGAAAAGTGTATGCCAACCCAGCTCTCTGAACATTTCTGAACTAGATTCCGGCAATGGGTCTTCCCTTTGAGTGCATTTCGTTCATTTCCTCAAAAGGGTGAGACTTAGCAAGTGCATGCATTCTGCTGGTGAGCCAACAGCAGGAACATATGCGACAGCCACTGCTTGGGCACTCAACCAGGCAGGCGGGGTGCGTTGTTAGTGGTGGTCCCAGCTGCCTTCACCCACATGCAGTTCTAATGGCCCTGATTCCTGGCTCCTGGCCAGGCCCCTCCACAGCCCTACATTACTGAAATTAGGTTGAGTGGATTTCCGAGTAAAACATTACCTCTTGGGACCTGCCCAGCTCTCTCCAGCCTTGTCAACATTGATTAAATAGAAGCTGCTATCATCCTGAGGCCATCCCCACAATTACTCTACCAGGCCCAGCTAGGCTGGCATGTGTGCTGTGCTTTTTTTCCCTTTTTATTGTCATCTT
The DNA here is from genome assembly GCF_031878675.1 of Megascapheus bottae. NCBI lineage: Eukaryota > Metazoa > Chordata > Mammalia > Rodentia > Geomyidae > Megascapheus > Megascapheus bottae. The sequence continues at coordinate 62,921,485 of NC_143509.1, forward strand.
TCTTGAATATTAAATGTCACCACCTCAAGACCTCAGAGAAAAAGCAACAATAATAGTAATGATAATTAGTGATAATAATAGGTAGCTAGCTAATGTGAGTATGGCCCTTTTGTTACATGGTCTTTCTCTTGAGCTGTGTGCCAGCTGTCAATCTGTAACCTAGATCATGGCTTTTGATGGTCATTGGGCTCCATAGTTTACTCATGCCATCATGTTTTCATATTTAAATTATATTTAAGACAATGAACATATATGAATATGTGTATGTGTGTGTCAGGATAAAGGTCCAAGTAATATCTATTTTCCCACTTTTCGCTTTCTGAATATTGGAAAGAGATAGTAATGCTTTATAACCATGCCCTTCACATTTTTCACTATCAAATGGGAATGTAATCAAGAAAAAAAGCCCAACGGCCATGCAGTGAAGCCCAGAGGCACCTCAAACATAGCAAACACTATTCTTATTTCTCTCAGAAAGAATTTAACACCAAGATAATCTATATGATAGCACTGATTGCCTTCAATTCACCTTATGAAGTCAGATTAGTTTTCCTTTCTTGGCTTCAGTTTTTCAATCTGGAAAGAATATTGATAATGATGACTACCCCATCCTATTGCAAATAATTTGGAAGTTGAAAATTCTTTATAAAAGTAAATGCATAATGTAGTATGTTGAACTTCCGTTCAACCAGCAGATTTGGGAAATTCATTCAACTTAATTTCAGCCATCAGTTTGAACATTATCATTCCAGGAAGGGAAAAGCAATTTCCTAAATGGAAACAAACAAGCATTTCTTTCCCAGACACATGATTAAAAGAGTCTCTCCCAGAATGTTTCCGTAAAAATCTTTGACTTTAAAAATAAAGGGATGAGTGATTTATTAATTAAATTACTCAGAAAATAAGATATGAGTGACCGTAAATTAAAGAGAGATACTTTTACACATGCTAAAATAGAATACAAGATTTCTGGTTTAGAGAAGAAAGTCATTATTTTTGTTCAAAAGGGGAAGAGACCTAAAGATTTTTTTAAATTAAAAATAGAACATTGAGGGAGGAGAGGTTGGGCTGGGAGGGACGAGGGAGAATGTGACGAAAGAGGTAACATCAATCAAGATGTGTTGTAATTATATGACTACTTAATGATAATAAAATATAATAATAGTAATAATAATAAAAGAAAATACACAACACACACACAAAAGGCAAATAAAACAAAAGCTACAAAAAGTAAGATTATATATATATATATATATATATATATAGTATGTGAAATGATCAGAAATGAGAGTCCTATCTTCTTCTCTTAGAGTCATGTAATTTCACATAGCTGTCATTGATCAATTTCTTTTTGTGTAGGTAGGCATGTATTGTGGAACCCAGGCCTCACATACATGTTAGGTCAGCAGTATGCCACTCAGCTACATCCTTAGCCTGTTAACTTCTTACCATGATCACATTCAAGCGTAACAAACAAGTAGGCTTCTTCCCTCATTTTTCCTCCCAGATGAATTACACTTAGAGCTGGCAGTTGAATCAAGTTCTAAGGAAGCATTCATTGCTTCTGTTAGTTCATGACAGGAAAGGAAGAATTTGGAGTCAACATAAGGAGAAACAATTCCCATATCACAATGATATGACAATTTTGAGAAATATCTCTCAAGGATGGAATGCCACATGGTAGCACTGAATGATGATAAAGAACAACACAGCCTTGAGATTTGTGTTTCCCTTTTTGCTGTGTATGTGTATGTATGTAAATATACACATAATTTAATATGCATGTATGCATACAGGCATGCACATACACATATATCTACATGCATAAATGTTATTCTTACAAAGTAATAAAATATGACTATATAATATGTATATATAAGTATATATGTAGAATTTTTATGTTTAAAAGAAAGAATAGTATCTGTTGGGCATTATGTATACATTCTTTATTCCCAACTACAAGAAACGAAACTATTAAGTATTTCCTTTCGCATAAGGGTACCATAAAATAAGTTGCTTAGCCATAGACTGCAAGAGTTCAGAAACCTCTACTTAAAATTAATACATAAATCATTTGCTGAGCTATATGTGTTCACATCTACTTGCCCAAAACAATAAATACTGAGAATTAGGTTTGGGCCTTCAGTTCGTTGTTAAAGAGAATTACAATGTTGGAGGTTACCCAGTAACCCCTTTTTCTTCAGCAACATTTATTTTTGCTAGTCCTGGGTCTTGAACTCAGGGCGTAAATACTGTCGTTGGGCTTTCTCAAGACTTGAGCTCTACCACTTGAGCCATAGCACTACTTCCAGCTTTTTCCTATGTGTGTGGTACCCAGGAATCAAGATTGGGTCTTCCTGCCTGGTGGGCAAGCACTCTACCACTAGGCCAAACTCCAAGCCTTCAAAAACATTTTGTTGAATGGTGTTTGTGAGGGAGGGAGACATTATTCTCCAGAACTCCAGAATAAAATGTTGAAGGTGCCTCTGTGGTGTCTTTTTTCTGGTTGCTAGTGGCAAGAGCGGTGCCATTCTCCTGACTCCCTTTCCCTTGTGCTCCTCAAATCTTCTCCACCTCCACATCCTCTGGCATTGTGAGCCAGGGAAGAGAGCAGTTCTCTACCAATGTCCAAGTACCTGGAAGTAGAAGTGCCATCCCAGGGAAGGGAGAACCTCCACCTTGTTCTCTCTCCCAGAATCATGGAATCTGGATAAAGAACAGTCACATGTGGGCAACCCTGTCTCGTGTGTGTGGTGTGTGTATCACATTAGCATTGAAAAGGTGAGTTAATGTCTGCTCTTCACCTTGAAACATGAAAAAGAAGTTTGTAGTTTGATTTACTACCATGCACTCTTCGCAATAGACCTTATGGTGAAATCATGAACTTATAAAACCAAGCCAACTATGTCTGTTTCAGAACACAATCCATTTGCCAACATTTAATTCTGGAAGGTCAGGGTCAAGTCTACATACTTCAATATGATGCACATTCAGAAACTACATCTACAACAAACACTGAAAAGTTCAAACCTGCATCCATCCCATTTGCTTCACTGGATTCCAGATGATAATCAACCTCAGCTAACAGGAAAATCTTATCTGTGTCTTTAGCTTAACAAATTCATTGATCTCATAGAACAGGTAAAAAAAAATAGGCATAGGATTGTTATGGCCATGGAAAAGATTGAAAGTGGGATCACTGAGCAACTTGCCAGTGTAGACTTTTGCCTAAAGGGGTGAAAAAATTACAAAGATTTTTTATAGGGAAAGTAGAAGGAGGCCAGATGCCTGAACTGCCTTTTTATGCTTAGTTGTTATTTACTTAAGATCCATTTGGTTGGAATTATAGGCAGATACTGTCATGTCTTATTTTTTTGAAAGAGCTTTACACTAACTTTTTCCCTAAGCAGACTTTGAACAATCTGTTCTCTACTTCCCATGTAATATGGCTTACATGCACCTAAAACTTAATCTTACATACACCTTCAAGAATTAACTTCGAAACAGGCACTCCTAATTATACTTATACATTTTCTATTTTTGTTCAATATAAAAATATACATCAAGATTTTTAATGAGTTAAAAAAACCCACCAGTAACTATATTTCACATTTTATTAGTGTTTTATCAAAATCCAAAGAGATTTATAAAATCAATTCTTGAAAGGGTTGGGGGAAGGGATGCAGCCATGAAACTCAATGTGTATCTTATTAAATTAAGACAGTTGAGGGGAGGGGTAGTGTTGAGAGAAATGGGGGCCTAGGCCAAATGATGTTTCCAACCCCAAGCCTACTCCAGGAATAAATGGTCATTACACTCTCTTCCTATGGAAATTCTCGTGTATTTTGTGCTTATTTGTAGTATTCTTTCCAGTCTTCTTCAGTTGGCCACAAACTCAAAAGTAAAGGATACATTTACTAGAATTTAAATTTCTCGGTGACAGAGATTGTTAAATTATGCTCACTGATGAATTCTAAGCATCTAAAACATACATGAAAATACACATGAATATGTGCACCACAAAGATGAAATATTTATGTCCATAAAAATAGTAAAAATCAGAAAATCCTAAGAATGCCTTTAATATATGAATTAAACCTTAATGCATTAAAAAATGTAGACTTGTCATGCTACTCTGATGAAAGAAAATAGCAAATGTTCTGAATTTTAATATATTAATGAGAAAAGTGAACTCCAATTTTTTCTCTGGTTTATGGGCATGGGAGGCATGCTCATTTCATTGTTATTTTTCATTTTGTATCTTTCCTTCTTAATGTTTTATAACTGATAATTCTTATTAAACTATTTATACATTAAAACAAGGTAAAAGTATATAATATACTTATTCATAGTTGGGTTTGGAGTAGTAGTGCCGAGGAGTGATCAAGAGGTAGACTCTTGGCATTTGAATTCTCTCTGGTAGTGTTGGAAGCAAGGCATCCATTACTTATTTCTAACCCTCTCATCCTTTCTCTTATCTTTAATAGGTAGTAATGATTAATTCCCACTTCATGGGATTGTTATAAGAACTGAATGTGTAGGTTAAAGTCTAGAAAGGCATGGTAGCCCACACCTGTAATCCCGGCACTTAGGAGGCTGAGGCAGGATGATTGATTGGCAGCAGAAGTGTCTGGAATACATAATAAGGCCCTTTCTCAGAAAATCAAAAAGAACTATAAGAAATAACAATAAGTGGCATATTTAAGTAAATGCTCAGGTTTTGGTTTCCATTATTAGCTCGCGGGAGGGATTGGCTTTGGTTTAGTGTTTATGGTGTGCTCGTTATTATACAAAGGACTTACACAATATGAGCCTTCCTGCATTTACAATTCTTTCAGAGTAGTATGGCTAATGAAGAAAAATGAAAGCTAAAGAACCCCCTGAATCTAACACAGTACCATTTCCTGCTTCTAGGATACCTAATACATGACTTTTCAGCTTCCTTTTCCCATTAGTTTATGCTCATCTAATCTTAGCAGACAGAAGAAAGAAATTTATTTCAAGTAAATGTCCATAACAAAGAAGATTTAGCTTGTCGAGTCCAAAAAAAGTAAGAAAAGGAAAGGGAAAAAGAAATAGTTCTTTGAAAAAGACTTTGAAGTCAGGGGCCAAAGTCCAGCAATGATTTCAAAGGGCAAGGTGAACCACTGACCAACTTGAAGGGTAGCAAAGAAGAAAGGCCAGGCTTATTGTGATCTGTGAATTCGGGCTTTTGGAATAGTAATGTAAAAGGGGCAGACAATTCCTCTCTTGCCTCCACTTAAAGACAGAAGGGGTGGGGGGAAGAAGGAGAAAGAGAGGAGGGAGGGAGGAAGGAAGGGAGGGCAGGAGGGAGGACAGAAGGAAGGAAGGAAGGAAGGAAGGAAGGAAGGAAGGAAGGAAGGAAGGAAGGAAGGAAGGAAGGCAGGCACTTAAAAACTTATGCTTACCATATTAAGGGATTAAGAGCCAAGCCAGTGGCTACTCCCAGCTGTGTAGTGAGTCTTGTACTCAATAGTTGGTATGCAAAGAATCCCCATTCTCTAGGTTTCGGATATCACATCCAATTGGAAGAAAAGTTATTTTATTTGACCATAATTCCAGAATTCTACACTTGAAAAAAATAAGACTTCTCATGATTAATATGTCTTTTAAGCTTAAAATATCATATATAGTGATTTTTTTTCCAGCTTCTTTCCTGCTCCCCCTTCATTTCCAGAATGACTAGCAGTCATCCAGGAACAGAACATATGTTGACTGCTCCAGGGATGATGGCTAGGCTGGAGTTATTCTTGCTACTTCCACACAGCACTGCTCTGCCTAGGTGCATTCTCAAGTAAGGAATACCAGTAACTTGAAGTTCTCTTTACCTCACCCCCAAAAGAATTTTCTGTAATTATTCATCATGCAGACATCATGTGTTTGGTATCTACTTGCTCATGTGTGTTGGTCATTAGTCACAAAATAGAACTTGTCTCAAATCACATAGCAAATTGGAATTCAAGACTGTTTCCATAAAAGCCTGGCACCTTTCACTCTATGGGGATAAGCAGATTGTAAAATTGATTACAACTTACACACTACCAGACACACACTCTCAGCCATCCTACATGTGCTATATATCTCTATTCCATTGGCCTTTCCCCTTTTCCTTTCCTTCACTCAGATTTTCCATGTTAAATACAGTGTCATTTTGCTTTAACGGCTAAAGAAAATAATTTTACTCTTTAGGCTTTACAAAGTTAGTGCAGTTAGTGAGGATTATTGTTTTATGTAATCTCAATGTGGTATGCTCAGACTATGGGAAATAGACATTGTATACAGAAAAGAAAGACAGGGACCTCTGAACTGAATAACATGGGTTAAGAAGTTAAGATTTATTCTAGTAGATTCTGTTAGTTACCAAATAATCCAACTCATGGTAGTAACTAAACTTACTACAATGCTGTCATAATTAGGAATTGATCAGAAATGATCTCCACATCTCTGTCTTGAAGTAAAGAGAGTAAAAGCACTTATCATTCCAAGCCCTTTTTCCATGTCCCAGTGCTTCCAAAATGTTTCTTTATAGCCAACAATGAAGATTTAACTCGATTTTGAAGTTAAAAGTGTTATTGTAACAAAGAAGTACTATAAAGGCACCTCTGTATTATAGACTTGCATGTGGTAAATAGATGCAATCTCCATCTCTAACTGGGACCATCCATTTTTGCATGCATTGTGTTTCTTGGCTTCCAATGGGTATGTTAGATTCTGGTGCTGACTTTGGGTAAAAAAATCAAAATAAAAAAATAAACAGTTGCTTGAAGAATCAATAACACTCACTGAAATGCAACCAGAACTATATTGGAAAAGTAACACTAGTATTTGTACTGACTTTTCTCTTTTTAGGCATGACCTCTAAGCTTCTTTACTTATACTTAGTAGCAAAGAATGTTAAGAATCTGATTGGGAGCATTGGGACAATAATCAGGGAAAGAATAAAGATTCCTGGCAAGTATGTATCTCAACTGCAGTAGAACTACAGATTCAGTATATGCAACACCAGTTGAAAACTATCTTGTCTTCTTTTTCACTAACCAAGAGTTTTCTTCAATGAAAACATTTTTTTCTAAGACACACCTAAATCTAGAAACTACCTCCTAATATCTCCCTTTTATCAAATCCCTATTTCTTTCAAAGTAATTAGAATATATACAGGAATTGTAAGTGGGGGCCACATGATTCTGTCCCCCATATGACCACAGAGATTCAATTCTAAGTTATCAGCCACTGTTTCTAAATACTTCCATCATGAGCCCTTCTCAGATAATCACTAGATTTATTTTTATCTTAACCATATTCTTAAACCTTATAGTCCTCTGGAAGCATATCGCGTTCTCTACCAGAAAAATGTTAACAATTCCCTGCATCATATTCATCAAATTTCACTGCCAAATATTTCTCTGCTTAGTTTCAAGCCTATATAGTCTACTCAATGATCCCAACTTAATAAGAATGATACGGATTCTAAAGGCAGGTTTAGAATGCAACCTAAAGAGACAGAGCATAGTATTATCATTGTGACTTAGAGAGACACACAAGAATATACCTTGCTAGCATTTCAGATGGAGAAGACACTAATATCTCAGCCAGTACAGTCATTTCTTGGTATGTCTTCTTAGCAGGAGCTCCCAGATTGGATTTCTTCAGAGCTTCATCTTTGTCTTGGAAATCAATAGTATAAAAAAAACCATCTAAAGCTTAAAAATGCCAAAGTGGCACCACTGACTCTAAAAGAAGGGACAGTATTTGCCTTGTAACATCAATAAAAGCGAACACATTTTTTTTTTAAGATCGCCATACTTCTCTTATACTTTTTCTTGGCCATATTTGAGGTCTGCTGACTTTCTGGTGCTTTTGTTGTTGTTGTTTGTTTTTCTTACTGCTGACTCAGGGCTCAGAAGAGTCATAAGGAGGCCCAACTTTATCCAGTATCCTGATGTCTAAATACCACAATGGAAAGTAAAAATATAATAGTCATAGGAGAAAACATCTGAACCTTGCTTTTTTTTTCTTTCTTTCTTTTCTTTTTTTTTGGTTGTGGAGCTTGGATTCTGGACTTGGGCGCATTATCCCTGGGCTCTTCCTACCCCTGGAGCCACAGGCCCACTTCCCATTTTCTAATGGTAAATTGGAGATAAGAGTCTCATAGACTTTAGTGCCAAGGCTGGCTTTGAACTTGATCCTGAGATCTCAGCCTCCTGAGTAGCTAGGCTTATAGGTGTGAGCCACCATGCCCGATTGTGAACTTTGCTTTCTAAATTAAGTTCTTATAAAATCTTAAAATTCATGGTGATAACTTTGGGGATAAAGATAACAAAGAAAACCTTTTGTTGTGGAAGACAATGAAAAAGATTTTGTCAAAAAAAACCAGAGTGATATATGGACTTGTGCATGGTTACATGTTGTGACCACGGACAAGAGACAGATGGAAGAACCATGTAACTTCTTAGAAGGAATTAGAAAAAGATTTATTTAGATATCTTGTTTGGTGAAAGCAGAATATTGTTCTTTATTGGAATAGCCTGTGTAATTTTCTCAGTAGGTATATCCATAGGTGCCATCTAGGAAAAAAGATGAATGAAGTAAGGTCATGATTTGTATCAGCCATACTCTTGGAACATTTCACCGTCTTAAGATTTGGACAAGGTTCCCGTGTAGTCTGGGTCTTGTTTTGTCATGATGTGTCACACAAAGTACTCTTGGCTAGTATTGGCTGGTATTGATGCTCATGGGAAATCTTAAAGCAAACATGTGAACAACAGGCCAGGTTGGTTGTGACTGTTAGAGCTATTTTTCTCTTTCTTGGGGGGAGATAAGAGAGAGGTATCACTTAAGGCCCTTTCTCATATTGGCCTATATTTCACTTCATAGCTTCATAGCTTTAGTACTACTAAAGACATGTAATTTTCTCGAGCATTATATAGAGAGAAATCGCATTGATTACCTCGAGAGTGAAAAAAACTATGCCAATCCATAGCTATCAGCTGAAAGAGCTTTATTCTGAAAATGCGTTGGCTGGCTTTTAAAGATGTTTATGACTCCCAGTGGACTAGCAGCAGTGCTTTCTAATTTAAAATATTTTAATTAAATAAAATCCTTCCCAAGGAAGAAAGAACAAGCCAGATCAGAGTCTGTCACTTCGTTTGTCTTCTCTCCACATGGATATGACAAGACAGTAAGTTTGGGCTTCTCACCCTCTTTCTTCCCCTCCTTCCTTTAATGGCCTGTCAAAAGGAAACTCCATCCTGTGTTGGCATTAATGCTGGCTGTAAATAAAAAGGAAATGGGAGGAAAGAGGAGGAGGAGGGAAGAAAGGGGTGTGTGTTGGAAACTAGATTTGCAGTTCAATTGTAAGGCATCTCTCAGTGTCTAGACACCAGCTGCCTCGTTACCATGGAAACTCACTAACTTTGGCTGCTGGGCTGAGTGGCAATGACTCTCAGGAGATCTGGTGGGAGCATGGTGCTGGGGGAAGCGAAAGGGAAGCTGGGAATGATGACATAGGGGATGCTAATGTGGGAGACAATAAGAGAAAACAGAAAGAGTGACATTAACCCTGGAACTGATCCTCTTGTGCACATCACACACAGGATGACACTGTATAAATTTACTGTACCCAGCAGGTGTCAAGATACAGGTTGCTAAAGATGAATAGCTGAGCTGGAATGATTCTATTACCATCAACCTAATGCCAGCGACAAAGTACATTCTTAGCAAGCCTAAGCTTTCCATGGTAAACAGACATGATCAAGAATTTCCTGCCCAAATCTCAGAAGTAGGAAATTCTAATCCCCAAGAATGGACATCACTTTACTAAGCACTCAGTGATGAAGATTAATCACAGCTTCATTCTCCCTTCTTGTCCCTCCCAATTTTCTATGTCACATGTTAGGGCCTAACAGCTGCTCAAATAAAGGAGGATGTTGCCAATGTTGCCAGGATTCATAAGAAATGAGAGGTTACAGGTTTAGGGACAGATCATTAAGTACACAGGCATATTCTGTTTTTACATTATATACAGTCAGGTTCCTATCTATCATCTGAAGATTACAATCCATAGATTTTAGAGCTTTATAGTTGCTTGCTTTTCTTTTGGTCCCTTCTGACCAGTTTCCTTTCAGATTTGAATTCTTCAGGGCTCATTGACATCCTCACACTTTGACCCTCTCATTACCCAACTGTATATCAATTCCTATCCCTGATCCACATCTCCCAGTCTTCTTCTAAATACCATCACATACATATGTACCCCATTGGACACCCATTAGGAACCTCCAGGCTCATTGACAATAAAGAACACAGCTTTGTCATCAGCATTCCTCTGTAGTTGTATGGACTAGATTTGTGGTTTTTCTAGTAGTATTTTGCCTTGATTCATGCAATGACATATGAAAATCTAAGAGAAGTCCCATAAGCATTATTGGAGTTGCCTGGGTCACAAACTGTTTTCCAAATGGGCAAATCTAATAAATGACATGAGATTTAAGCCTTGATCTCTCATTATGATTGACAGAGTTGTCTGGAGATAGACAGATAGATGGATAGATAGATAGATAGCTGGCATATATGTATATATTTATACATATATGTATGTATCTAGCTAAACAGATAGAGAAAAAGATACTTGCTTTTATTTTGCATATATACATATATATGTGCTTATATGTTGATTTCAGCCTAGTATATTATATATTCTGTAGATTTATCCCAGTAGTTCCTTTGAAGAAATGTTCACTTCTGAAAAAATAGTCTAATCAAGCTGAGCTAAAAGCAACACGCAAAAATCAACATACTAAAGATGGACTGATAGGTATAATTTATGTACATAGAAATTTTCTTTTGGTGTATGAATATGCCAGTCCTGCAGTTTGAACTTTGAAGCTATGTGTTCTCCCTGAGCTATTTTTGCTCAGGGCTAAGGCTCTGCCAGTTAAACCACAGCTCCACTTCTGGCTTTTATGGATAATTGGAAATAAGATTTTCATAGACTTTCTTGCCCATAGTGGCTTTGAATCACAGTCTTCAGATCTCGTCTCCTGAACAGCCTGTATTACAGGCATGGGCTACTGGTACCTGGTAATAGAAAACATTAAGAGATAGAGATTCTTCATTAAGTGTGAAAGCTTCCATGATCCATGACTTGGATTTCATGATTTAACAAGAGAGAAAGAAAATTCACGACTGAATAAAGGTGAGTTTAGCCCTCTATTTTCCACTAAGGAAAAACTAAGTGGTTTGAGATTGGCTAAAATAGACAGGATCCAGAGACCTGGAGCCACAGATGCAGTTCAGCTACAGTCACTGATAACATTTCCCTATCGCTAGGAGGATGACATTGCATGGGAAGTGAGATGCCAAAGTGCCTCCAAGTGGAGGAGCAAGCCCTCACAAGAAGAGATGAAGTTACTTCTGTTAGGATAAGAAGCACACTGAGTGGGATCTGGGGTCATCTTTGTTGCCTATGTGTTCACCCATCTGAATTGGTTTGAAATTGAGCTATTTGCCCTACTTATATTCAGGTAACTTTCTGTGCTTATTGAAGGAAACACTATCTGTCAATACTTACTACCTGCTCTTGTTTACTGGATGTACAAATGTAAAAAAACGACAGCAAAAAGGATTCTGTCTTTGTAGAGCTTATATAATTAATGTATGGTATGTATGATGATGGAAAGAGCTATGAAAAATGAAGATGGAAGGGGGAAGAGGGGTTTCTGGGGTGAGGGCAGGGTGATGGCATCAGGGAGGAAGTTTCTTTGGAAGCAGACTTTTCAGCAGAGAGCTAAAGAAGCCAATACATATATGAGTGTGTAAAGGAGAGTTTTAAAGGCAGATGGAATCGCGAGTGCTAACACCATAGATATGCATACTATCCTAATGGGAAAGCCAGAAGCCAAGAAACCAGAATTGCTAAAATGGACTGCAAATGGAGTGCTCTGAGACCATGGTAAGAGCTTTGTTTTTTATTGAATTTTCTCTCACTAAAGAAAGAATCTAGATATATTTTTAAGAAAGAGTGAGGAAGGTTGTTCATATATTTAACATTGTCGAAGAAAAATTAAATCAGGGATTGATATATAGTGTCATCATCAAGAGAATGTTTTCCTGAGATGAGGAAAAGTCAAAGATAAGTATGTTCAGGGAGAAGGGGTGGGGGTAGGAGGCTTGGTTGAAGTGTAATTTTGAGATATCTATTAGAAATCATGTACAGATGTAAATTAGTTATCTCGAGTCAGAGGCGTAGTCTGGGATATAAACAGAAGAGTGGGATTTATCACATTTAAATTCTTGAGCTATAGTGATCACCAAAGACATAAACAGAAGCAGAAAAGAGATTCAAGAACCAAGCACTATGGCGATCCTACATTTACACAAGTTAGGAATATAGAAGGAATGAAAAGAAAAAAATAAGATTATCCAATGGGTTGGAAGAGGACAAGGCAAGAATAGGTAATGTTCTGAAAGACAAGTAACAAAATTGTCTCTAAGAATACAAATCAATCCACTGTCTAATGCCAGAGGAGATAAAGCCTTAGAATTTAGTCATTGGATCTTTTTTCTTGTTTTTTAAATAATTTTTATTTCAATGTATAGAGGGGTTACAGTTATATTTACCACATAGAAGGTGCATTACTTCTCACACATTGATACCCCTTATTACATTTTTGTCCCCATTTCCCTCCCCCCACCACTCCCCTAATTTTCCCCCCTCCTATTTCAAATAAACAAGTAAACATCTAGATAATATACCAGGTAATATAATATACCAGGTAACAAAGTGGGATACTGTAACAATATGAGTTTAACCAAAGGGCAACACAAGAGAAGAGAGAAAAACATAATACATAAAGAATATCAGTCACATAATTAAGCTCTTGTTTCCATGTCCTGGAGGTCCATTAATTTGGCCTCATCCTACATGGCCTTATATATCTAGGGTTTGAGCTATTGTAATCCTCTGCTAGGAGAGTTCTAGATGTGTACTAATTATTACAAATGAGGGAAACCACTGAGCCTATGTTTCTTTGGGTCTGGTTTACTTCACTTAATATGATTTTTTCCAAGTAGCCTTTGGATCTTGACAATGTGGAGGCATTTGTAATTGGCTAAAGTCATTTCACTTGTGGATGGAATGTTGTTGGTTCAAGAGAGAATTACAAATATTACCAAACACAAACAATCCTGGGTGAGAAACGGACTCGAGAGGGTGACAGAGGTCTGTGGTAGAATGTGGAACACACCACTGCCACTTTGGGACCTTAAGTAGCCTCTCTGTATAGTTGGGAATACCCTATCATTTCACAGGGTTGCTTTGCCAGGTAACAGGCATACAAAAATGCTTAAGTGACAGATGTCATTAGTATAATGCAAACAGTTCCTTATTCTCTTATTTTAAGCCTCAGAAGGATAGGGTCCTTTGTCAATAAGTTCTGCTGACTCAAATCAGAGAACTTTGTTTCAGCAACTATGATGTAAATTCTGCCGTCACCAATGGATCTCTCTTGATGACAGATTTAGAATGAATCACCTCTGGGGAGTGTCATATTTTATTTTTCCACATACTATAAATTTCAGGTTTCAAAAAGCAGTCTAGTGATTCAGAATGTTTAATGAATTTGAGGTTCCCACAGCTGCAATATTCTCTATTTCTGAAAGAGCCTCCCAAAGATTTCTTTTCTGATCATATTAAACTTCAATGGTAGTCTATATAAAGTACTTTGAAATGTATAATATTCAAAATGTTAGGGCAGATATTTCCATGGTACAAAAGCTGTTCATCTGGCATTCTGTTAAACAGAGTCTTTATCACTTTTGCATTACAATAAAAATTGACATTTCTATAATAGTCCTGAAGAGTTTTATGACTACAATTACTCTATTGCTAATGTTGTATACATTTTATTATATCCCATACCTTTCCTAATTGGAAATCCATTTGTGACATTGATGGCAATTATTAATCAAACATCAGATTAGCCAGGATGTTCACTTTTCCCCAATCATATTGGATAATGTAAGGTTTGCCACAAATATATTCTACTTTTCCTCTTACTTTCTCCCCTCCCCCCACTTTTTAAAAAAATCTTTTTTTTTTTTTTTTGCCAGTCCTGGGCTTGAGCTCAGGGCCTGAGCACTGTCCTTGGACTTTCTCAAGGCTAGAGCTCTACTACTTGAGCTTCAGCACCACTTCTGGCTTTTATCTATGTATCCGGTACCGAGGAATCGAACCCAGGCCTTCATGCATGCTAGGCAAACACTTTAACCACTAGGCCAAACTCCCGGCCAGTAAAAAATCTTTTTCCTAGGTTAAAACGCAAGGCTTGAGTCATGCTGGGCCAACACTCTACCACTGTGATACATCTCCACCCCAGTGTTTTTATTTCTTATTTTGAGGGTATCCAACTTAGTTAATAAAAACATCAAATTAGTTAGGTAGAGCAATATGTTGATAGCCTGACCATATCCTCGTTAGGTCCAAATACATTCTCTTCTCTTGTCTACTTATCTATGCAAAGAAAGGCCATGACATTCTCACCACATCATTACAAGGCTTCAACAGGATAGTCCATGTAGAGCATTTAGTTGAATGTCTGGCACAAATACATATTACCTATGTTTTTTTTAAATCATCATCTGCATTATTGTTGATATGGATAATTAGTCTATCCAAGAATCTAATATCCCAACAGCAGACTTAGTGATTCCAAGCGAGCAACTATGCATCCCATTTTAATCAAGTTGAGTCCGCATTAGAAACAGAGAGTCGCCAATTATTTTGTGCAAAGCCTCAGTTAATTCTAGAAGCCCAGCAGACACACAAGGCAGGTATATGCACTACATTCCAGGAGGATGGCTTTGGGGATGGTGCTGAAAAAGTCATCTGTGCTTCAGGTTTGAAGTGCAAGGATGTCAGTTGCCAAAGGCTTTAGGGATGTTCCCTGAGTGAGGACAACCCCTCCCTCCACTCACCCCTGAGGGACAGGAGGACAAATGCATGCTGTCTCACCACACAGCTCCACTTCCCCTGCCCCTCCCCTCCTGCCAGCCCACCAGGCACGTGCCAACAATGAGCTGCCTGCCTCGCTGGGATCCTCAGCTCCATTAATAAGCCCTTGAAGGCTGATAATTGGGGATTTGTGGAGCCTGCCGCCTTTCAATAAGCCAGGTTGTTATGGAAACCAGAAACAGACCTCGGCGTCCCTATTACTGATCCTTAAAATACAAAAATAAAAATAAAAGCGGAGAGGTGGGAAGGATCTTTTGGATCTATTGTCTCTCCCGCCCCACTTTAACACCCAACATTTTTTATGTTAGAAGTTCGTCCCTAATTTGTATACATGAGAATCCACAATTCCCTTTCAGACACACACCTCGTTCTTCATTACAATCCGAATGTGTTTTCACCTCTAGCAGGAGAATCAGCTGAGCAGGGAGCTAAAGGACGTCTAAATCTAATTTAACACCAGAGCATCAATTCTGATTATCTCAGCCAAGAAAACCAGCGATGAATATCAATGTGCCTTCCTCACGATTAAAAAGAAAGAAAGAAAAAAAAGCCACCACCACCAGTAATTGGACACCATTTTTTTTTTAAATGACCTCAGATTCCACTCCCCTCCCCAGCCCGCGCCTGGTCGCCTGGGTGGGTAACAAGATGAGCACCACCCACGAGGAAGAGTCACATTCAGTGTTCAAAGGAAGCAGCTTCCAGGGCTCAAACTGCAAGAGTGAAAAGGAGGGGGGAGAAGGGGAGGGGGGGGAGCCATTTTCTGGGACTTAAAAAAAAAAAATTAGGTGACAGCCTTCTTACAATAAAAAAAAAAACTTAATTCTTTTCATGAGTTCAGGCATGGTGCCAGAACATACCTGACTAAGGGGCCTGTAAATAGTATTAAATGAATCCTGTCTACGATTGAATCACCTAGCCTAGAATCACCACCTAAGACAGGTTTGAAAAGACCAGGACACCATTGTTTCCTGGTGCACTTCCTCATGTGGCCCAGCAGAGGGCACCAGTGTAATTCTGTTCCCAGCTCTGGACCCTGCAGATCAGTCAGAAATCAGGAAATCTCCCCCCAAGAAGCACCTCAAAGAGTGATGTAATGCAGGAGAGAGAACCTACGGAGAATGGCTCCTTCCCTTTATTTCTTTAAATCACTTGTATTGCGATTTGGGAGGAGTGGCACAAAGGAGTTATGATGTCATAACTCAGATTAGGAATAACAACACTTCTTGGACAATTTCACCCCTCCTTTCACTTTCCTCCATCTCCCCCTTCCATCCTCAGCCCCAGGTTACATGATTTTAACCACAGTGTCTATTCAAGATAATGACTGCATTTGCTCATCCTTCTTCCTTCCATTCCTGTGCCCCCCTTTGTGCACCCTCCCATGAGAAAAATAAACCCAAAGTAAAACAAAATAAAAATAACATCTTTTTAAAAGCCCATGTTTTCATTTTTTGGCATTTGTTTTGAAAAATATTACTTTACATTTTCAGAAGAATTGCCCATTTAGCTTTCCTTCCCCTCGGTGCCTTCCTTCAACTGTTTATGTGTGAACACATAGAGGCCTACATACGCTATCATGTTTAATTGTGTATTAGATCTAACTTCCACAAATGACAGAAAATACATACCATTTGACACATGGAACTTTGATTACGTCACTTAAAATGATTTGTTCTAAATTCATCCATTTCCCTGAAAAAGATTATTGGCTCCAATGGATGGGTAAAATTCCATTGTGCGTATGCGTCATTTTTTTCCTTTTTAAACTGTTTATGTGTTGGAGGGCATCCAGGATGTTTTTATATCTTTGCTATCATGAATGTGTAAGTGTCTTGACTTCTAATGTACCACAACTTGTAATGCTCTGGGTCAATGCCCAAGAGTTGTAAGGTTCATGGCATAGTTCCAAGTTAAGATTCATTTTTTAAGGAATCTCCAGCTCATTTTCCAAAGTGGAAATGGAGCAATAGAGTACTGTCCCCCCACATCAGGACTAGTTATTGTTTGAATTTTCAATGATGGACAATCTTATTGGGGTGAAACGGAATCTCAGTGCTGTATCGATTCTTTAAGCTGTCCTGAAATCAATTTTAACTTTTAAATTTCTCAAAAGCTTGGTTTAGGAATATTGTTCATTATCTAAGATTCCACCTCACTCCAATTAGAAGGGCCATGATCAAGAAAACTAATAACAACAGATGCTGGTGAGGATGCAGCCAGGAGGGATCACTACTACCCTGTTGATGCTAGTGCAAACTCGTTCAACCACTATGGAAAGCAGTATGGCAGTTCCTCAATAGACGAAACATAGAGCTCCCCTATGACCCAGCAATTCCACTACTTGGCATTTACCCAATCTTCCAGAAACAAGGGCATACTAAATCCACTAGCACAATGATGTTCTAGCACAAATGATGTTCATTGCAGCACTATTTACAATAGCAAAGATATAGAACCAACCCAGATGCCCCTCAGTTGATGAGTGGATCAACAAGATGTGGTATTTGTACACAATGGAATTCTATGCTGCTGTCAGAAAGAATGCCATCGCCCCATTTGTAAGGAAATGGAAAGACTTAGAAAAAATCGTATTAAGTGAAGTAAGCCAGACTCAAAGGAACATAGGCTCAATGGTTTCCCTCATTTGTCATAATCAGTAGAAACCTTGGGCTCTCCTAGCAGAAATTTACAATAAAGCAAAATCTAGATACATAAGGCCATATGGTATGACGCTAAATGAAAGGACCTCCAGGATATAGAAACAAAAGCCATATAATGAGTGATTGTTGTCCTTAGTGTACTATGTTATCTCTCATCTCTTTTGCTGTCCTTTGGTTATCTCATATTGTTACAGTATTTCACCTTGTTATCTGATATATTGTATATATGCTTATTTGGTTATTTGAAATAGGATAGGGAAGGAGGGAAAACAAGATGAGGGGTGGGGTGGGGCGAGAAAAATGGGGACCAAGACAGGAGAAAGGATATCGATGTTTGTGAAGTTGCACCTTCTATCTGGTGAATACAATGTAACCCTTCTATTAATTAAAATAAAATATATGAAAAATAAATAAATAAAATAAATTTAAAAAATAAAAAAGAAATACTGTTCATTGAAGTCGTTCACATAAATAAAATTATCATTAGTCTTTCAACTGGGTGGTTGTGTCTTGTGGTGCCATTGTAGAGACATCAAAATCATCCTGAGCAAAAATAAAGTAAAATCTCAAGCTGTCTCTTTTTTTTTTTTTTTTTTTTTTGCCAGTCCTGGGCTTGAGCTCAGGGCCTGAGCACTGCCCTTGGACTTCCTCAAGGCTAGCGCTCTACCACTTGAGCCTCAGCACAACTTCTGGCTTTTTTCTAGGTATGTGGTACCGAGGAGTCGAACCCAGGTCTTCATGCATGCTAGGCAAGCACTTTAACACTAGGCCAAACTCCCAGCCCCTCAAGCTGTCTCTTTTAAGCCTCTAGTGCTGCACAGCTCTGTAATCTTCTAAATCCAGTACATCCACTTTCTTCCCCTCCCTAACTGGACTACTGCTGGCAGTCTGTTCAGCAGTCACTGTTCCATGGATAATCATCCCTTTTTCTCTTTTTTTCTCCAGCCCCCTCCACCAACTCCATCTAAGAATTCCCATTCTGTAAGTGTTTTCTGCAGCTTTCAGGCAGGCATGTACTTAACATTTTGTTTTTCATTAGCCCTGGGATTTTACTTTTTTTTTTCATACTGGACTGTAACTCCATGGCAAGAGATATTCTTTTTCATGTATCTATGCCCTTTATCATTGCTATCACAATATGAGAATTATGCACATTAATAAATAACAGGTGCTGGTATGGATGTGGGCAAAAAGACACCCCAATACACTGGTTGTAGGGATAGAAACATAGTCAGCCACTCTGTAAAACAGTATGGAGGTGCCTCAAAAAAACATAAAACCACCTTATGATACAGAAATTTCACTCCTGGCATTTACTCAAAAAATAACAAACCCAGAAAAGCTACCAGGACAACCATGATCATGCATGCAGCACTATTCCCCATAGCAAGGTATGAAATCCAGATATCCCTCAATTGATGATTGAATCAAGAAAATGTGGTGTATATATACAATGAAATTTTATTCATCAATTAGAAAAATTGAGAAAAATGATATGGCATCATTTGCAAACAAATAAATGTGGGTGGGGGAGAGAAGGACATGGAAATATTGTTAAGAGAAAAAAAATCATGTCCAGAGTGAAAAAAATTCACACATTTTTCTCTCATATGTGGAAGCTATAATTTATTAACATTTAAGTAACTAGATTGCGTGGTATACAAGTGTATATAAATGTATTAACTGGAATATGGTACATTCAAGGGAGAACTAAAATACTGTCATTTATTAGAAATTTAAAGGTAATTGAAAAGGGGGGATGGGACCAAAGAGAACGTTAAAGTCAAGGAAAAAAAAAAGAAAGGAAGGGAGAATGAAATAAAAAGTTCAAACTTCAGAAAATTGAGGAAAGGGGTGAGAATGATGGGTAAGAATGATGAAAGGGGAAATGGAAAGACTTGAAAAAATTGTATTAAATGAAGTAAGTCAGACTCAAAGAAATATAGGCTGCATGCTTTCCTTCATTTGTAATAACTAGAATACGTCTAGGATGTTCTTAGCAGAAGATCACAATAGCTCAACCCCTATGAGCAGATGACCTTATAAAATGATGCTTCTTGAAATGAACTCCAAGAAATTGAAACAAGAGATTTTTTTTCAGTGTACTGTTTGCAGTTATTCCTTTTATTCTTTTTTTTCACCTTTGGTATATTCTCTGTTGTCACTGTATTTTGATTTCTATGCCCTTTGTCTTGTGTATATGCTTGTCTGATTTAGGGAAGGGAAGGGGAATCACAGAGAGTAAAACAAAGAGTAAACCAATATAACAGTGATACTCATGAAACACTATGGTGGAAATTAACTTTACAACTTGGCAGGAGGAAGGGAGTCAGGGGTGGGAAGCAGAAGAAACTGAAGAAGGGTGTAACACCTCAGAAAAAGAGAAATGTACTCATTACGTTACTTATGTAACTAGAATCTCTCTGTACATCACCTTTACAGTATATATATTTTTTAATGATGAAAGAAATGGAGTTGTGGTTCAAGGGGAAGGGTGGCAGTCTTGAGCTGAACAGCTCAGGGACAGTGCCTAGGCCAGGCCCAGAGTTCAAGTCCCCCAACTGACAAAAAAAAAAAAAGAATGATGCAAGAAGTGACATTGATCAAGATGCACTGAATTCATAAAGTGCTCTTTGGTACAACCACTTAAAGATTATATATATGTGTGTGTGTATATGTATATATGTACATATGTACATGTATATGTGCACATATATACTTAGATATTAAATGACAGATAAATACAGTCCTTGGGACGTATAGATTTATCTCCTCTACTCTGCTCCTAGCTTGTTATATTTTCATAATCAGCCATGAAACCTGAATCCTAGAACATGGTTAATCTTTCATTAAAATACACACTTACAAAATCGCTCCTGGGCCAGGAGCTTGACCTAGTAGTAGAGTGCTTGCCTAGCATGCATGAAAACCTGGGTTCAATTCCTCGGAACCACATACATAGAAAAAAGCTGGAAGTGGTGGTGCTGTGGCTCAAATGGTAGAGGTCTAGCCTTCAGAAAAAAGCACAAGGATAGTGCTCAGACCCTAAATTCAAGCCCCAGGACCAGAAAAAAAAATCTCCTAGACATTTTCCAAGCATAGTAGACTTTGTTTGAGTCGTGGCCCCAGCTGAGTATCTGATGAAAGACAGGGCACTTTCCAAGAATTTCATCCATACGCATGAACTCTATAACTATGCCTTCTATTATTTCCGAAGATTAAAGGACCCTCCTGAAACTCTCCAGTTCCCAGGTTTAGGTGATTTCTAGCTTTCCATTTAGGTGTAAGACAGCAAGGTTAGAATCTAAGATGTGATGACTTATGCTAGTATCAACCTAGAAAGAATATATTAGCCATTCCCCTTAAGGGTTCCCCACACTTTCTATCAAATCTCTAGATTGCAGTTTCTGAGGGACCAATTACCTGAAGCCTAAATTAATCCTATTGTTACTACTTGGTGGCCTTGGCTAACTTCCAGGCTCAATCATTACTGATAATGTA
Organism: Megascapheus bottae; assembly: GCF_031878675.1. Taxonomy (NCBI): domain Eukaryota; kingdom Metazoa; phylum Chordata; class Mammalia; order Rodentia; family Geomyidae; genus Megascapheus; species Megascapheus bottae. The sequence continues at coordinate 62,942,680 of NC_143509.1, forward strand.
AGGACCTGGTAATATTGCTGAGCTACAAAGTAGGCCAAACAGAACAGGTCTCTAAATCCCAGAAGAGACAGCAAATCATGCTGTATCTCTCTTGCTGACTAGAAATTAAGTACTATTTACACATTAATTTCCTTGACAAAAATCAAAGGATTAATACCAAGAAGGAAAAGGCAAGTTTTCCAGTTACTTCAGTTGAAAAAAAGAGAAACAGTGGTGATTTCCCACAAGGCATGTACTATGTGTTAAATAAAATACATGGCAGGCATTTCACATGTAAAAATTCTAATGCCACCAATTCACAAGTTTAGCAATGAAGCTAATGATTGCACAATGATGAAACAGATGTTAAGCTTAGTAATATAGAGCTGGCTAGGGACCACGTCTTTGCTTTACATATGAAAGCTCACTTCTAAGATCCACAAACTTTCTCCTGTGCTATAGCCAAAGAAGAGAGTTGGCTAAACCCAGGACTGTCTCAATCCTCAGTTTACTGTTGCAACATCCATTGAAAATATCTTTTCTTTTACCAAAAAGAAAAAAAACATGAATACTTTGTATTATTGGAAATATTTTGCTTTGAAAATACAATGTTCTATTTACTACATGAAGTAATCTGTCCTACACTGTTACCTACATGATGATGACAAATGATCCTTGTTTTCACCATCTCCAGTTTGAAGATCTTAACAGAAGGTTCCCGTGTGGGGATGGAAAGCCATGAGTCTGAGAATTAAGTATTTCAGAAAATCAAAAGAAATGTAAGGCAAAATGACCTTAATGGAGAGTCCTCTTTGCAGTTCTTTAAACATATCTCATTATGGACTTCTTACAATAACAATGTAAGAGTAGTATTCTTATTTTCATTTTATAAAGTAGAAGAATGAGAGTTAACAAAAACATCAGAATTAAACCCAGGACTGACTAATTTCAGGGCCATTTATTCCAAGTAAAATCTTTCCTAAAACATGCCTTAAAATCTACTACATACTTGTATCTGCCTGCGTTAAAAACTCTGGAACTAAGGAAGCCCCTCACATCTTTTCTGCTCCTGCCTGGAAGCAAACAGGCAAGGGCTTTTGGTTTGCTGAGAGGGGGCTCCCGGGCTGAGATGATGCAGAAGGACTCAGGCAATAGTGAGAGGGGGGAACTGTCTCCCCCGGGGAGCCTGGTCCCATCTGCCACTTAGATCTGCTCAAAGATGAAAATCCATTTGCCAAAGATCCCTTTAAGCCCTGTTGTTTGCAAAGCCAAGTACAGAGAGTGCTAGGGAGAGACAATATCTTAAAAACCAGCCCCTGTTTGTAGAAAGCAAGGTGTGAGTGCGCTGTCCATGCGTGGCCAGTGAGCTGGCCAGCAGCAGGAGGATGTGAGGACACCCCTGCCTCTCTTAGTGTGGGCATGTCTCTTTGGTACCTTTTATTCAATTCTCTGAACCTGCTTCTTCCATACGTTTTTGTAGTTATTGTTTCTTGTGGAGATTAGGAAATTCAATTCTCTCACACTTTTTTTTAATGCCAGTCCTGGGCTTGAGCTCAGGGCCTGAGCACTGTCCTTGGACTTTTTCAAGGCTAGAGCTCTACCACTTGAGCCTCAGCACTACTTACAGCTTTTTTTCTATATATATGGTACCGAGGAATCGAACCCAGGGTCTTTGTGCTAGGCAAGCACTCTACCTGTAGGCCAAACTCCTAGCCCTCTCACACTTTTTGTTCCCTGTCCTCACTTCAATATTGTTCCCTTTTGTGTGTTTTTCTTTTCTCCTAATGACGTGAAGAGCCCCACGTGCACACACCCCCTGACGCTTCCCTGGGATCCACACTTCCTCATTCTGACTCATTTTCCTTCCACTTCAGATAACCTCCCCCAGACTGAAATGACCTTGAAGCAGGTCATGGAAGAGAAGTAGCTGATGGCTAACATTTAAGGGAGATAAGCTGAATGCAACAAGAATGGATGCAAGCCTGAAAATGCTTAGCTTCTTCTTCCTCCTCCTCCTCCTCCTTCTTCCTCCTCCTCCTTTTCCCCCTCCTTCTCATTCTTTGTGGGCCCTCAAATTTTGAAAACTGAAAACGTCCTTTCCCTTTATATGGAATTGCTCCATGAGTGGCATTCATGTTATCAGTGATGCCTAGGTAGGACCTTCTATTTATTGGGCTCTTCCCTGTGTTCTAGGGTACTGACTGCTTTGCTAAGGGATGACAGTTTTTGCCTTAGTAGGAGATAGAACAGAAAGCCTAGTTTTAGAGGGACAGTAAACACATCACAGACACTTAAATAAAGTCATCTTTAGCTCTGAATGCTAGAACAAAAAACAAATGGTTAAGATGATAGAGCCAGTTAGGCTGGCAGATACAGTGCTATGCTGACCAAAAGATCAGGGAAGTCTTTCCAGAAAAAAAATATGGGGTGCCAAGCACTGAGAAGATCAAGAGCGAAAGCCAATGCAAAGGTCCTGTGATAGAAATAAGCCAAATTGATCGGGGACATTAAAAAGGCTAAGGAAAAGTGAAAAGGAGGGGCAGAATACAAGCAAATATGGTCAGAGACACATAAGTCAAGTTACAGGAGGCCTTTTATGTCATGATCCTAACTTACATTTCATTCAGGTTGTCAAAGTAATCATTAGGAAGGATTTCTGTAGGATATCAGTATGGACAAGTAGAAATTTAAAGAACTGAATAAGCTAAAGCCCCTCAAATCATAAGCCTCAAATGATCGAACCTACTGCTCCCTTTTTAACACCATCCGAGTGTGTAAGACTGTGCTGAGTATCAAGGGTGTGACACAATAGATGTTAATCCCAGGAGTAAAATAGGAATTGGCCCCACTGTTCATGAGGAATCTTCTTCAGAGCATCGTTTAGCGAGAGACATAAATAGCTATTGTCCACTGAGGCTCGGGAGTGGAAAAAAACTATCTATCTACTATCTATCTATCTATCTATCTATCTATCTATCTATCTATCTATCTATTTATCTATCTATCTGTGTGTGACTTATTTAGATGTTAAACTTCCAGAAATCTTATTTTTGTGGATATTTAAAACTTTCACAGAGTTAATTCTTTACTATCTCATCAGAAAGAATGCTTTGCTAGTTTCATTACGCTACAAAACAGAGTGTGTTTGAAAAAATATATGATTGCCCGTTTCATCATTTGCCTGTTTAAAGACTCATTGGTCATGGCTGTTGTAATTTTATTTAGCATTGGCTCAGAAGTCTAGGTGAATGACTTAAAGTCCCATTGTTTATGATTTTTTCATTATAAGTAGTTTTAGAATTTGAACAGCTTTTATACTACGAGATGTGGGTAGATATCTGTTTGGAAGATAAACAGTTCAAGCTAAGTATGAAATGGATGCCTATATGAAAAAGATCAGTTCTGACCTTTGAAATTTCAAGGCCCTTGGAAATTTCAAGACCTCTGGAAAATGTTCTTCAGCTTTAAATAGTCAGTTTGCAATTATTACTGGTTAAAACGTTGTCCTTTTTTTAAAAACTAAGATTTCTAAATAGTTTGGTGGTGATAAAGGAAATAGATTGTAAAATGGTAGGAGCCTGAGATCCCTTGCCAATTTGGTCTCACCAAAGCTATTTAGGATATAACAGTGAGGTTTAAGAAAGTAAATTGTCCTTTGATATATTACTTGTGAAACACAATTTGGAAAATAACTATTACATGTCTTTAATACTACTGGAATTAAAATAAAATAGAACATTATCACATTACCTAACATAATCTTTAGAGGTGACACAGAAGACCAATCCTATCTGACTAGTCAATGAATATATATAACATAATATTATATATATATATGATCTTGTGTAGTCAGCCTGACTGCTGTTATCCACACACACTGTGAAGATCAGCTTGTGTTAAATCAGATTGCCTGACATTGACCCTTTTTTCTTGCTACAGGTAGACAGAAAATAGCAGAAAAATTTCTTGAATCTCTGTTCTTTGAAATGTACCTTCAAACCAGAGATGATTCATGAAGGAGAGATGCATAGGACACGGAAAAGAGGCCCTACTCACATCAAGGCACTCCAGTACCAGCTTCTATCACAGTGGCTCTGTTTCATATACATGGCTTGAACTCATTCTAATGAATGGTGCTAGGCTAAGGATTGGAAACAATACAGTCTTCAATAATTATTCATGAATCTTATCTGATCCTTTGTGAATATATTATTTCACAATCTTCCTCCTAGCACTAAAATTAGTATTGAGGAAAGGAAGAAGTTAACTCTCATCATTAGAAGTTGGAAAAGCCAGCAATCAATGTAACTCAATCTCAACCCTGAAATTCATCTGTGAGAAGATACAAAAAGCTTTTGACTGATTCAAAAGATACAGCTCAGATTACATTTTTGAGGACAATGCATCCATTCCCTCAAAAGCAATTCTTTTTCTAATTTTAAATTCTACCTACTCCTTTACCCATCTTCATACATATACACGTATCATCAGAAATGTTACTAAACATTAAAATTAGTTTTCATGGCATCACAGAAAATTGTACATAATGTGGTTATCTATTTACTATACTGAAATTTTATTTGGAATTGAATAATTATTGTCTTAATATTTTTGAAATACCCAAATTAAAATAGTTACACTATTAAAATATATTGAATTACAATATGATATAGCTGGCTCACCTTGTCCACAAAGAGACAGTGATTAAATCTACACCCAAAGGTAGGGATTACCAACACTTGGATATCCTGAAATTGATGATAATGGAAATATTTACACTTCAGAAATGGGCAAACTTTATAATTAGGAGCTTTGTAAATTTGGTCTTATGTTTTGAAAAGCCAGTTTACCAGTATGTCTTTGTAGATATCTGATGAGATTTTCATGAGTAATCTTTCTTACCTTCTTTTTTGAGATAATAGCATACACTAGTTTGAGAAGAAAATTGGACACACCTAAAATAAGTGTGCAACAAGAGGAAGGAAAAGAAATATTATTTATCAAACCTCAAAATTCAGTAACAGCTTCTCCTAACTTATATTTCAAGGGAATTCAATGGAGAAGACCCCTGGTGTGATAAAAAATGTCACCTAAGTCCTGGTTCAATCAGACCACTATCAACATGGAGCAAATGGAGTCATACATCTTCAGTGATCTACTTGTCTACCAGATGAAAAAGCACAAGTCAGTTTACAGAAAGTGGCAACATTTTGTAGCACTTTTTACCCTCTGCAATCTCCTTTTTGAAACTATCCAAAAGAAAAAATAGAAGGACTGGGAAGAGAGAGAAAGAAGGAGAAAATAGGAGGAAGGGAGGAAAGAAGAATGAATTATCTTTAAACTGACCAGATTCTCCTATAGTAAAATCATCAGAGCCGTGCAGGGTGGCTCACACCTGTAATCCTAGCTACTCAGGAGGCTGAGATCTGAAGATTACAGTTTGAAGCCAGCCCGGGCACTAAAATCCATGAGACTCTTATCTCCAATTAACCATCAGAAAACTGGAAGTGATGCTGTGGCTCAAGGGGTAGGGCGGTAGCCTTGAGCTGAAGAGCTCAGGGACAGGGCCCAGGCCCAGAGTTCAAGCCCCATGACCGACAAAAAAAGGGGGGTGTGTTGGAGTTTAGCCTCATGGTAGAGTGCTTACCTAGCATGTACAAAGACCCAGGTTCGATTCCTTGGTACCACATACATGGAAAAAGCCAGAAGTGGTGCTGTGGCTCAAGTGGTGCTGAGCCCAAGGACAGCACTCAGACCCTGAATTCAAGCCTCAGGACTGGCAAAAACCCCAAAAAGCAAAAACCATCAATATGAGAAAAGAGGAGGAAATGTAGGAGGTGGAGGAGGAGATGAAGGAGGAGGAGGAGGAAACGGAAGGAAAAAGAAAGATACACCACTGCTAGTGCTGCTTTTAAAAAGATGTCACCAAGCCAGGGCCAGTGACTCACACCTGTATTCCTATCTCCTCAGGAAGATGAGATCTGAGAGTCACAGTTCAAAGCCAGCCAGGGCAGAAAGGTTGGTGAGACTCTTACCTGTAATTGACTACACAAAAAGCAGAAGTGGTGCTGTGGCTGAAAGTGGTAGAGCACTGACCTCGAGCAAAAGAGCTCAGGGACAGTGCCCAGGTCCTGAGCTCAATCCCCATGACTTGGTGGAGGAGAGGAGGGGAAGAGATATCACTGGGAAGAATGCTGTAATCACACTGATAAATACTGGCTTTTCTTAGCGCTTTAAATTATTTCTATCTGTCTTCATGCCAAAGAATGATTGTCACTTCAAGTGTCAGTTTAGGTGTGTAGAAGAATTTGTTCTGTCTATAGCTGACCCCCTTCAATAAGTTACATGGGAATGACTCAGAAGCTGTGAATAAATTGTGTTGGTACTAGGGTAGGAAAGAGAAAAACAGGCAACAGGTGTGGAAAATCCTGTTTTCTGGTCTCTGTCCCAGCACTGTTGGCTTGGGAAGACATGGACAATTCATCCTATAGTGGGGAAGCAGCAGGTCCCGTGGACTCTTAGACGCCTTGCAAAGATGACTTAAATGTGTCAGATGAGGGAAAGGAGCCAAGGAATCTGGCAGAACCTTCCTTCCCCGGGTGTACCTGTCACACTCTGGCAAGAGTCACCCACAGGTCACTCCTGGGGCTGCAATGAAATTAATCACCTGTTTTCAGAAGGAAGCAGCCTTGCTTTCCTCTAGTTCTCAATATGTTCCTAGACAACATGCAAAATGCTCACCTTGGTTTGTGAAGCCCTTAATGGGTTGAATTCTGTCAATCCACAGGAAAGACTCATGACCCTGAATAACAGGACTTTCCAGGGGCTTTCTGTATTTGGCGTCCACATTAGCAGGAAGTTGGTGACACCATGGACTTTTGTTTGAACAAATGTCTGCCTCCTTTTGTTACTTAGAATCTGCATATATAACAGGAATTTTTCATTCACATAGCTTATTGTCAGGCTCTTAGAAAGAATGGTTATCCAGTGTCTGTGTGGCCAATATTATTGTTTTATGAAAGAATAAGCTCACTCTCTGAGAAGCTAAGGAATTTGTACACCTAATATTTTAAAGTCAGAATCCACTCTCCTAGATCAATATCAGGTTTTCTATAGTGTGTGATATTACTCACTCATGCTTACCTCATTCATTGAATTCTTCCATATCCTATCTCCAAATCATTGATATGGACTGAGGAAATTTAACATTCAACATAGACGATGAAGCTAGTTTTAGCCCTAAGTGTTGATTTTTAAATCACTGCTTCCGAATTATGATTTCAATCACTGACTTGTCCAAGTATCAGCAGTCCCTGTCTCAAAATAATCAAAACTATCTCAAATTAATCAGTGCAAAAAAATGCTTGAGGTATGGCTCATAGTGATACTAGTAATTTTGAGGTCTGAAGTTCAAGCCAAAAGACAAGAAAGAACCATCAATTTCAACTGATCTTTATATCTCTCTTAGGTCCAATAAAAGAGTGCTCAAAGTATTTTTGAAATGAGAACCTAAGGATTAAATCTAATTTAATAATCCTTTTATTTCAGGGTTGAGGGAACTGTGAGAAAGTTATGATCAAGGATCCTGCTCGTTACTGAATGACCATTTATACATATTATCACTTATAATTACCAGACAGGAGTCCAGAGTATTCAAGTATATAAAAGAGAGAAATGTTTTTAGATTAAAACATGGTATTATGTTCCCTAGAAATCATGATTTTCCTTGCTTCTAGAAAATAATTTTTTCTAGTGTCAGGGTTCAGCATGTGACCTCTCTGAGTAGAGTTTAGCTTATAGTTCAATCCCTTGAAAGCTGCTAGCAGTGATTGAGTGCCATAATTTCTGAACCTCAGCTTCCTTGTCTGCCAGAGGGTTAAGGAGAAATTACCCTATTTATGCCACAGAATGACTATGATGATTGATTGGAATATGAAAAAAGGAAAGAGGGATAACAGAAAATGGTTAAAATCCCCTGGCACAAGGCCTGACACTTCATAAATGCCTATTTAAGTTGACTTTTCAATTTTTTTGGCCAGTCCTGAGGCTTGAACTCAGGCCTGAACACTGTCCTTGGACTTTCTCAAGGCCATACCTCTAGCACTTGAGTCACAGCACCACTTTCCAGCCTTTTGTATGTATATGGTACCAAGGAATCAAACCGGGGTCTTTGTGCATGCTAGGCAAGCACTCCACCACTAGGCCAAACTCCTGACCCTAACTTTACAATTTTAGCCCTAAAAAATAAAATAAAAAGAGATAATCTGAGAACATCTTGACGATGAGACTACTGAAGTCCAAAAAAGGAATAAATTGTCTAAGATTTCACTGCTGGTTGACACTGTATGTTGAGACTATATGAGACCAGGTTTCCTTATTTCAGTTCAAAAATATTACAACATATCTTACACAGATGACTAACAGGGTAGAAAGTGACTTTAAATGCTTGGGTTAGTATTTTCCCCAAGTAACTAGAAATTAATAAGAAAGAGAAATATCAACATTGAGATAAAACATTTAAGAGAAGTAAAAATCTTCTGGGTTAAAGTGATTTAGTGGTAAATCAGTTTGGCTCCTGCTCATCAATAAATGTGTCTGTGGTCAGAACATCCATTTGCTTTACCATCAGAAGTAAAAATAGAAAAATATTATCAAATGTGACTGGGTTGTTGTCAGGAAAATCCAATAAAAATGATTTCTCTAGCAATATAAAGTGCTACATAAAAGCTTAATAATCAACACTGTTTAAGCAGGCTACCACTGAGGAGCTGATGGGGTGCCATGCTTTAAAAACAGCATTTATGGACTTTCACAACTCAAATTTTCACTCTTTATGAGTTATCTATAAATTTGGGATGTGGTTGAAACCACATTTCAAATCAGAACCACTTATAAGGCACCCTGCCAAATAAATGTAAAAATCCTTTAGAAATCTCACTTCTAAAACACAGGTTGGGGTAAGTGAATTTGGTTTTTTGTTTTATTTGTTTTGTTTTATTTGTTTTTGGAGATGAAAAGTGGATGGTTCCCTTGGGACTCAGAAAAAAATTATCCTGAGGAATACAAAGAATTTCTCTACATCTAGAAATGCATTCTTGATGTTCCACTTTCTTTCACATGTATTTTTCTTCCTTTTGTCCTGAATTTATCTACTGAGATACTCAATTTATAAACTTATTTTGGAGAATGAGTTAAAACACATTTGGCCACTTGAAACAATCTCATTCTTATTTTGGTCTAAAATATATGGGCATATCCCAGAGTTAAAATTTGAGATTGGGAATGTGATTGTTTTAAGGTTAACTTAGAGAATATCTAGGATGTGTCAGAGTTATACTTCCTGCTGACCTGCAGGTGTCCTGTGCCAGCCACCCAGCTCCACTATTGGAAAGACAGATGGGTTATCTTGTTAATAGTCCACCATAGATTAGAGCTGCAGCAGGTGTCTGGAGTCCCCTAATGAGCAGCATCCATAGCAATAGTGGAGAAGAGAAGACATAGTGGGACACTCCTTTACCCAGAACCAATTAGTGCACTGCTCAGGAGTCTCCAAACAACCACAAATGGGGCTTGAAATTCTTTTTTCATGGATGAAAAGTGTCCTACAGGCAGTTTAAACATTCCTCTTCTTTAAAAGGAATTTCCATCAGAAGCACGCTGAAATCTGTCCTTTACAAACACAGTGAGTGCTCTATGGGCAGAATGGTAAATCAGGAAAATAGAAATATAGTTGGAGGATTTAAAGAAATAGCATCAAATGTCTCAATGTAAATGACACCCATCCATCATAACAAAATGATAACTCTGAAAATAGTTTAAAATAACAGAATTGTATATACATTTATTTGTTTATTTGAATTAGAGAAGGAAGAGGAAAAACAAGATGATGAGACAAAGGACAAAGGGTAAACCAATGTAAAAGTCATATTGATAAGACATTATGTTAGAAATGGCTTTAAAACTTGTGAGGGGATGGGAAAAGAGAAAGCGGGAGAAAAACATGGGAAAGGGTGACAATGTTCAAGAAATAATGTACTTACTATCTTATGAATGTAACTTTAACCCCTCTATATATCACTCTGACAATAAAATAAAATGTAGAAAATGAACTTGTAATTGATAATCATTTCTGGTTCTGTAAGTATTAAAGCAGTGACGAGATTTAATCTGAAATTTTGATGTTCTTACTGACAGGAATCAATTTCTTTGAGACTCTGTTTTTCCTTATTCGGCCCACCTCTACTGCATCTTCTTAGTTTGTCTCCCTGTGCCCCTCTAGGCAAACTACTGAATCCTAAATCAACCATGGTTTTCATTCATTACAAAAGAGTACAACCCAATCAAAAATATTGCTATATTAACCAGGGTTAGAATGAAAGCCAATGGGAACTGGAAAGAAATGTAATACAGAGCCTGGAAATTGGGGCCTGATATGATGTGATAGATTTCCTTGTCAGCTTTGGTTTCTGGGAATTCTCAAGATTCATCACAACTGAGTAATTTGTGTTTGTCATAGTCAGCAAGCAAGGATGACAAATAACTCAGTCGAGAGAGAAGCTAGAGGCAGCATTTCAGAATTTAACCAAGAGGACAATATCTACCCAAAACTAAGAGATCATGTAAAATAAACTCTTTGATGATTGATTACCTTCAAGTTGGCTTTTGTCTACATTTTCAGTTACACTTTGGTGTACATTATGCTGTTTCATTAGTTGAGACTTCTTTTAGTTGGGATTTATAATATTTCAGGAACAATGCAATCTCAGTTTAAGTGACGAGATAAATTTTTAAGCAAGTAAGTGAGCAGAATCAGCAGCTTGGAAAAGAAATATGTGAATGGGTCAAAATTTATTATCTATAAATTAAATTTGGTCAGATGTTTCATTGTTCCAACATTTAACATGTATTAAGCACTTGCCACCTAAAACATTTTAATGGTTTATTCAGAATGGTAACAAATTGAAAAATAATGTAAATACTTGTCATAATATGACAATATGATATTAATCCAAGCTACAAGTATATACCTAGTTATAACACGCCTCTGTGCCTATAACACAAAACCTTAGAAATTGCAGTTTAAAATATACAGCCTAGCAAAGTAAAGTAAAATGTTTATGTATTTAAAAGCATGCCCAAGACTTATAGAATGATATCTTAGATGAGTTTTTGCCATGCAAAGTAATTTTTCAGACGTCTTATTTGATACTCAAACCTTAAACCTAAAGAAAAGGAATTAACAAATGAAAAGCAACACCCCATTCTTCATCAGATACCTTACCTTCTCTTGCAGTAAACCTTCCCATCTTCTAGACCTCATACTCAGGTCCCTGGGGCAGGTATGTAGTTAGAATGAATACTTTAAATAGGTGAGTGGGTAGAAAATAAACATGATTTATTTGGAGCTAGAGTATAAAAATATGCTAACAATAATTATAACTAATGTAGATTCTTATGAGTGGGAAAAAAAAGCAGACCTGTTAGGTCTTAATTATCAGGAACAATCATCTTTCATCCTGAGGTATTGAATTTAGAAAAATGATTATCAAGAAAGATGCAATAATTGTTCTTTCAATCTCACCATCAGATAATAAAACATTTCCCAGTTCGATCCCATGGTATAAATCTTCTCCTAAGGGTGCACTGTGGCCTAATCTGTCTTTGAACTTTGGGTCATATTCTAAATAAATCCACAAGACTCTAGAGAGGAAACCCAATCCGTTAAATTGGCATGAAGCCATCTTAATCTCAACCCATTTTTGAAGCTGGAAAGTGTGCTGGTTGGGCTACACTGTCACCTTTACTAGATTGGGAGATGCCTAAAAGATTAGTAAAGCACATAGCACATGTCTGGGAGTGTCTGGGAAAGCATTTTTCAGAGATGGTTAGATCATGAGGGCTTGACTAATCCACTGATGGATTCCAAATTTGAATATATTACCATAATATAAAGGTCTACTGTGGTATAACATTGGAAGGTAGGATCTACTTGGAGAAAGGGGCATATGGGGGGGGGGGTTTCAAGAGTATATCTTGATGGAACCAACCTAGATGTCCCTCAGTTGATGAGTGGATCAACAAGTTGTGGTATTTGTACACAATGGAATTCTATGCTGCTGTCAGAAAAAATGACATCGCCCCATTTGTTAGGAAATGGAAAGACTTAGAAAAAATCATATTAAGTGAAGTAAGCCAGACTCAAAGGAACTTAGGCTCAATGGTTTCCCTCATTTGTCATAACCAGTAGAAACCTTGGGCTCTACTAGCAGAGATCTGCAATAGAGCAAAACCTTGATATATAAGGCCATATAGTATGAAGCTAATTGAAAGGACCTCCAGGATACTGAAACAAAAGCCATACAATGAATGATTGTTGTCCTTAATGTACTATGTTACCTTTCATCTCCTTTGCTGTCAATTTGATAGGGAAGGGGGGAAAACCAAGACAGGGGGTGGGTGGGGGGGAGGGTGATGGGTACCAAGACATGTGAAAGGGTATCAATGTATGTGAATTAATGCACCTTCTATCTGGCAAATATCATGTAACCCTTTTATTAATTACAATAAAAAATTATAAAAATAAATAAAATAAAATCACATGGTCAAAAAAAGAAGAGTATATCTTGACCTTGATCACCCCCCCCCCCGCTTCCTCTATCTCAGTCTTTCCTAGCCCCCATGAAGTAAGCAACTTTCTCTGTCATATCACTCTTGGCCCCATGACATTCTTCCTCATCACAGACCTACATCATCTGACTCTTGAACTAATGACTCAAGCCTCTAGAACCATGGTCCAAAAAAGAATTATTTCTTCCCTTATGTTGTTTCTCTCAAGTATTTGTTAGAGCAAAGGACAGTCATACAACAGAGAAAGGTTCAAGGGTCAAATCTGACTAAAGAAAGACTTTGAAGATTGTTGGCCTATTTCACCATTGTGATGTCAGGATGAGGAACAGGTCTGGTTTCAGGAGTGATGATCTATTAAACTTATTTTGCTCCGGGGATGTTCTTTACTAATTCTGCATTAGCTCTTTGAACAATAATAGTGACAACATTCCAACTGTCAATTTCCAGCTCTAAATTGGAGAACCCAGTACCTTTCTTACTCAACTGTCAATTATTTATGGATGTAGGGGAGGAGTGGTGTCTTCAGTAACAAACTGATAATTTATGTATTTGGAAGATATCCTTTAGTTTTTGGCAACATCAACACTTATTTTGCTAATTATGTTTAACCCCAATTAGTATCACTATTAGCATTTTCTGAGTATCCACACACAAATACACATGACTCACTAGTTAATGGTGGGTAGAATGCCCAGAAGCATATTGTGGGAGAGAAAAAAGGTACTCTGAGATTATGGGTTTTTTAAAAACAAAACAAAACTTTTTTTGACTGTCAGTTCATACATAGATGATCTGGATCAATAAAGAGTTGTCTAGATTTGTATCAAACTAATCCAGAGCCAAATAATCACATGATCCAATTCCATCTAGAAAAATGCACGTAGTGTCAGTAGTGTCAGTAAGTTACGTATTCAACTAAATCCATCAGCACCCACAATATTTTCTCCTAGCTGCAATCATCTAGTTGATCGAATTGACCATTGTAATCACCAAGGCTCAAAAGCTATATGATCATATCAAATGATGCTTATTTAAATGAGCTCCAAGAAATGGAAATGGAGGGTTTCTTTTCATTTGTGGCTCTTTTTTTTTGGTTTGTTTTTCACCTTTTGCTGCTTTTTAAAAATTTTCTGTAAATTAATCTGATTTGGGGAGGGGAAAAGGAAGCACAAAAATGACAGAATTGGTGGGAACAAGGTGGAACTAATTCAGCAGTGATACTTACTGAACACCATGTTAAAAATGAACTATACAACTTGAGGGGGGAGTGGAGATTTGGGATTGGAGTTGATGGGGGCAGGGAACTGGGAGAAAATAATGGAGGAGGTAGTACTGTCCCCAAGGAAATGTACTCAATACCTGACTTGTGTCACTGTAACCCCTCTCTCTGGACATCATCTTTACGATTTAAAAAAACAAAACTCTACGAGCCATTGTAGATGTCTCTCTTTCTGGCTGCCTGCTGCCCACCACTTGGGCTCTCCCACTCTTGGAGATGGTCTGGGCATTCCTCACACTTCCCAGAAAACAAGCTTCCAGACTCTTTCCTCACCCACCAGGGCCCTGGATGATCCCTGCTTAGCCTCCCCTTGGCCTCCTGACAGGGATTGCCACCCCCCCCTCCCCGCTTCATCCTCCTCATCCCCCAGGATCCCCCCCTCCCCAGAGGGGGCTCACCTAGCTTCTCTTCAGCTTGGCTGCTTTCCACAGCGGTCTCCGTGGGAGGCTTGGCAGCAGTCTCCTCTGCAGCAGGGGTGGTGGCAGCAGCAGGCACATCGGCTTGTTTTGGCTCCTCCTTGGCTGGGGCATCTTCAGCCTTGGAGGAGGGCGAGTTATCAGTGGAAGCTTTAGTGGCACTTTCGGTCTCCGCAGCGCCAGCCTTCTCCTCCTCGGAGGGCGCAGCGGCCTGGAGGGACACCTGCTCCGGAGCCACTTCGGGGGCGTCTTCTCCCTTCTTCTCCTCTGAAGCTGGGTCTCCTGTCTTGCCGGTGTCATCAGGCTTGGGGCTGGTGGCCGGGGCCCCATCAGTAGTAGCAGTGCCTTCTCCCTCCTTCTTCTCCACGCCATCAGCCACAGGGGTGTCATCCTTCTTGTCGTTCGCTTCGGCCTCAGCAGCATCGCCCTTCTTCTCGCCTTTGAGCTTTTTCCTTGTTATGTGTCCACGGAAGCTAGCCTGGATTTTGGTGGCAGCCTTATGAGCTTTGTCTTCCGGTTTGATGCCATCTTGTTCAATCTTTTGGTCCTCATCATTTTTTTCAACCTGTGTGGAGAAGAAGACAAGGAAAGGATAAAAGCTCCAGGGGTGTTTGGCAAAGCCCAGCATTGGGCTCTGTTATTTAATTACATGGCCAGGCACTGTGGTTGGGAGTTTGGGCTCAACCTTGCTTTAGGAATTCAGATTAAAGCTGTGGGGCCTTCTAAAGTCCTTTGAGGCCTTCCAAAATGTGTGGCATTACTTTATAGGTATTTTCCACTATGGCGGGCTCAAGGTTGTGCTACTACCAACTTCAACTAGACTTTTTTTTTCTTTTTCTATCCCAGATTGGTTGTGACAGTTCAAATCACACTCAGTCTGAATTGTAATCGAAGAACTCCTCCCCCCCCCCTAAAAAAATAATTGGATTTGCAGGATTTTGAAGAGTTTGTGAAGGGTGAGATGTGAAGATTAAGGTTTGAATCCATCCAGGGCAGGAAAGTCCATAAGACTCTTATCAATTAATAACTAAAAATAGCTAGAAGCTGAGGTGTGGATCAAATAGTAGAGCACCATCTTTGAGCAAAGAAAAAAGCTAAGGAATAGTTCAAGCCCCTTTATTGGGATCACAAAAATTCATTAATTAGTTAACTAAAACTCCTCATGCAATTCAAATGCACCTCGCACCCACATGGTTTCAAGTTTAAGAAATTAATATTTTCAAGAAAGAAGTGTGGTAAAGGTGTTTACAACTAATCATCAGGATTTTATGTAAAGACATAAATAAGTTACAGGGATCTGAGAGATTTGTAAATATTTTGTCAACTCAGAATGCTGATCACAAAATGATATCTAACTTTCTCCAATGTATGATCAAATGTCAGTAATAGACATAAAATCCCACTTTCAAAATTTGCAAACAAAATAGTCATTAGAGTTTTTTAAACTGAAAACTCTTCCATCAAAATAATAAGACACTTCACTAAGCCACAGATTTGTATTCCCAAAAGCAAATTAAACATCAAATTAGTTTTGTATTATCATCACACGTTTTACTTTTTGATGATATTTATAAGCATACACATGCTATAAATGACCTTTTTGCCACTTGGAAATTAAATCAGAGGATTGGGCACACATGTACAAAAAAGTTAACCTTCCTTCAAAAGATTATTAATGGTTATATTTGTGCACGCACATAAATGTGCATATCTGTGTGCATGCATGCATACGTGTGTGTGTTTGTGTGTTTATTGTGCTTGCTTTATGCTTGATCCCTGTCTGGACTTGGCCTTGACCTTCATTCTAGTTCAGAAAGTAAGCTACAGCAGCCAAAATACAGTACATTTTCTTCCTGCCATACCAGCTCTGCCCCAGTGACCCAGATCCTGCCAATCATTAGCAGGTCTTGTTTGACATTCTCTGGACCAGCACACAGACCTGTCATTGCTGATAGCTGAGCTCCATCAACATGCTGGAAGACACTGGACTTCTTTAAATACAAGATTCATGTAAAAGGAGGATTGGCAATTTTTTCCCAGTAAAACTCAAGAGGGCTTTTTCCTCCCTAAAGATAGCCATGTAGCTAGAAATGAGTGGTGGACACAGGTAAGAAGAGAATCTCATCCTGCTCCCTCCTCCTAGTGCCACATTGCAACAGCTTCTCTCTATGATGCACTACCACCTTCCTGCCATCCTGCTGCTCTTGCTGAGTCCTGCTGAGATGCACACAGCACAATCTGGGGCATGAGAGCAGCTGTCCCTGCCAGGAACTCTCTGATCAGAGATTGAATCACAACCCTGTAAAATTAACAGTTGTGAATGGAGCCGAGAGCCAAGATGTTATTTATTTTACTCAGTCTTGAGTTTTCTGAATGAGGCCCTGTCTTACATGATAGGGCATCTGCACTTGAGTGCTAATTCCAAATGGTTCTTTAATACAAATACTATTCTTTGTAAAAGCGAACAAACTGATTCTTTCAGAAGGAACAGGTTGCATAAAAGAATATCTACTAGGTCAGGAAAGCAATGATTTATAAAGTCCTTCCTGTTTCCCTTTTAAGGACGCAATATATGGATGCCAGAACTCCTTAAAAGCTGAACTATACTAGAGGAAGAAGATTAAGTGTGGGATGGGAATGTGGCTTAGTGGTAGTGTTTGCCTAGCATATATGAAGCCCTGGGTTCAATTCCTCAGTACCAAAATAAACAGAAAGGGCCAGAAGGGACACTGTGCTTCAAGTGGTAGAGTGCTATCATTAAGCAAAAGAAGCTCAGGGACAGTGCCCAAGCTCTGAGTTCAAGCCCCAGTACTGGCAAAAAAAAAATAATAATGAGGGTCTATAGGATATGAACAAAGAGACTAAATGGACAAGAGTTCTTCCCAATTCCCATCCTCATTTTTTGTTTCCCTCTTCCTCATAGCATTTGACACTTTGATTTCAACTTCAATATACAGCATCTGTGTTAAAAATGACTATTTTAAACGATTCAGACTAGACTCACATCCCTAAATTGGGGGATCAGTCTCAACTGAACAATGAAAGGGAATAAGGAATGGAAGGAAGAAGTGGTGGGCAAGATGGAGAGAACCAGAAAGACTAGAGGAGTCAGAAGGGAGGAAGAGAATTGAAGCCAATGCCATAAAAAAACAGGCAGGCACCCAAACAGATTGATACATTCAAAGAGATGATCACAGACATACAGCTTCTCCTGAAGGAATTACTGACCCTTATATCATTAGAGATTCGGAAGATGTTTCCCTTCCCTCCACTTGCCTCCCCTCCCCTTCCCTTCCCCTCCCCTCCCCTCCCCTCCCCTCCCTTCCATTACTTAATTTTTATTTCTAATGCATTCAAGTGAAAGTCACATAACAAATTTTTGGACATCATTGATATTTTGTCAATATACTTTGTAGAAAATATCTAGACATTTAATTAGCTTACAATGAGGCATCTGAACTGTTTTCAAACCTAGTCAAACATTAGAAACATAGTGAAATGTCCTTATAAGTAACAGAAAGGAAATGGAAAAGTTTCCTCTACTTCTATGGGTAAAATGTCTGCATGGTTTGTGCAAACGATAAAATCATTATTTAAAAGATTATCTGTTACAGATAATATCTGTAACGTGCATGCTTAGTCAGAATTAATCCTAAATTGCAGGCCTTACAAATATTATGATGGAAGGAAGAGCAGTAAATGGACAAAAACAATGGAATTGTTATGTCTTTGCCAACAATTATCATGACTTGATCAAACTAATTTTCAGTCCAGTAAAAATTCCTATTTTTAGTTTCTGAATGGGTGAAAGCCCAAATATTATAATTTCTGAGTAATACTCCAGGGGAATGTGAGATCTAGAAAGGAATGTTGAAAATCCTGATAACATTTTGGTAGTGAAAGAAATTCCTTACTCTTCAAACAAACGCACAGCATATTCTACAGCTCCAGACTCATAATATGTGCTTAAGAAAAGGCCATTGAATATGTAAGAGATCTGAATGTCTTGTGTTGAAAACTGTAATAGTAATAGCTTTTGGGGAAAATAGCTAGTAATCAATAGATGGGGCTTTGGTTTATTTTCACTTATTATTAACCTAATGTGTACATCTCACTTCCAAAATAGTGTTTCAAAACAGTATAAAATACTATTGGGGGTGGAAGTTAGGTTCTATTTGATAGAGCTCTTTTATTTTATGCAATTATCAGATTATTTTGTGTAATTAATTGTAATCCTATTTGTCATACAAAGACAGAGAAGAGGCAATGAGTACATTCTAATGACTGTCTCCTAAGAATTGAAACTAAGAAAGACCTTGATTATGATTACTGCTGTATTCCCATATCTGAATGGTACCTGACTCATGTCAGGGATCAATTCATATTTGCTTGATGAATTCAAAACTTCAACGGTTCACATAGTACCATTTCAAAAAGATGATGGTAGAAAAAGAAGTGCGATTGCAGTTTGTTAAAAATAAATCTTTCATATCCTAGTGATGAATTTCAAAAGCATCTGATTAAGGTAGAGAAATAACTGCCATTAATTGTACTAAGGATAAAAATAGGACAAGCAATTAAAAATAACAAAAACATATCTATGATTAAGACAGTTGACATTCATTTTACCCATAGTTTGACAAGAGTTGCATCGATAAAACCACTCTTCTAACATTTATCACTGCCTTATTAGTGAAAATATCTGAAGGATTGTTAAAGAATCCCGTCTTCCCCTCTGTTGACAATCTGGATATTTCTCTGCAAAGCCCTGAAGAGACTAGCCTGTTGTCTAGAAAAGAAGATCCCTTCCTCAAATCAGGGTTGGAAAGTTAAGGTATCATGTGTACTGATCATCTTCCAGGGAACGTCTTGGAGAGACTGGATTAAACTCCTCTTCTGGAAATCTTTTGCCTGTATCAGACACAGTAAGTTCCATAACTGAATCAAGGATCAAAGTCAATGACACTCAAGCAAATCCCTAAGGAGTGTCAGCCAGGGACTCCACTCCAGAGTAATGAGAGCAAGCGCCCCCCCCCCCCACCACCCTGTAGAACACCGCCTGCTACAGAAGCTTCTGTTGACAACCTCCCAAAGTAACATGCTCAGGAAAAATGGACGGAAAGGTGAGGGAGATGTTAAGCTCTGCTCTCAGACAGGTCACTGCACCTGAAACTGCCACTGAACTGGAAATGACATCTCATTAGGGAAAGGACATCTCATTGGGTTACTGAAAACACGGATATCAAACTAGCCATGAAGAGAGACAAGTGGGGCCAATACATTCAAGTAACGATGAGTAAGCAGCATACCAGAAGACAGCCCCTTAGGCCACTAGTGCAAGTCAGTCTTTCTTGGTTGAGAGGCACTACAAGCAAACTACATCTTCAGATACTGGAGAAGAGGGTAAGAGAGAAGCAGCTGGGAAGTAAATCCTCAGCCCATGGAAGCTGGCATAAAATGAACTGCCCAAATAAGGCACTCCAAAATGTCTGCTGCTGGACACACAACAACAGATGACTGAACACTCAGCATATAAAACACAATGCAATGAATATCTACTGTAATCATTATCAATTATTAATTACCCTTTTGTGGTTAATCCCTTTTTCCCTTTATAAACTATATTCTGAATCAATAAGGACTTGATACATTTTGTCCAGTGAATAACTGAAGCAATGATACTTACCATATCTACTCTAACATGTATCCTTCCTCAAATAGTGTCACTCTGGGTCAATTTAACTGCTTTTTATTCTTAGTATTTAAAATCAGCTGACATAGACTTCTTGTCAGTTTGGTTCAATCCTCAAACTTTTGGTGGCTAGAAATACTGCTAATACATAGTTAATCCTTGCAAGATATGAATTGGTAGTTAAGTGACTACATGCCAGCCTGTGTGAGTGATCACAGAGCACATGAATGGGTAGCTCTCAGCCAGCTACCTGGGTGTTCTTGCTGTTCTGTGAGTTCCTGGCTGCAAATGCTGAGATCATCATTAAACCATAGTCCACCAAGCCCTTTCTTCTATCCTCTTACAAGTACCATGAGTAGGCAATGTTAACATTCTCTATTATAGTTCTGTCCTCATCCTATACATCAGTGTACTTGTGTTATATTCACAGAAAAAGGATCTGGTATGATCCAGATTCTAAACAGCATAATCCATTCTCAATCTTACTCCTTGTTTAGTGTAAGGTAAGAGAAAGAAAGCCAATATTCCTTGGAGTTTAAGAGCACACGCTGTAAAGTAAGATGCAGGTAAGTTTGCAACCCAACTCTGCCATATTATTTGTAATGTCTTGACTTTATGCAAGTGAGCTTCCATTTCCTTATCTGTAAGGAATAACAGGACAATACCATTGGATGCTGTTGTATATGAAGTTCTTAGCACATTTGCTGACACAGTTGATAAACTCAGAAATGAGTAACTGCTACTCATTTCTTCTTCTTCTTAGTTGTCTTCTTCTTCTTCTTCTTCTTCTTCTTCTTCTTCTTCTTCTTCTTCTTCTTCTTCTTCCTCACTGTCATTAT
Source organism: Megascapheus bottae (assembly GCF_031878675.1). Taxonomy (NCBI): domain Eukaryota; kingdom Metazoa; phylum Chordata; class Mammalia; order Rodentia; family Geomyidae; genus Megascapheus; species Megascapheus bottae. The sequence continues at coordinate 62,963,512 of NC_143509.1, forward strand.
CATTAATCTGACAGAGCAGTTTCTACATTATCAAGGAACTAAGTTGAGTCCTGCCAATAAGATAAATACCTCATTCCTCCCCGGATTGCTGGCATTCTCATCTAGGGAGCAAAGCCATAAGTAATAAGCAGAAACTGTCCAAAATGTGTCACAATATTCAATGCTCTCCTATCCTTAGCAAGGAATTCTGTCTACAGATCTGTTTACAAGGCTAAATCAGTTATATTCCTTTACTACCTGACACTCACCACTTGATTCTGTATCATCTCTTTGTGTTTCTCAGACCTGTACATGGTTTATCAGTAAGGTGATATAATCTGTTTTTAGAATATATGATCCCTGCATTACATAAAATAAAATCTCATATAACTATTATGTTATGTATTCATCACACACTACATTCCGTACATAGCCAGTAAAACAATTGCCTGAACAAATTATGAGAGTTTCTCTACATATCTAGTCACATCCCAAGCTAGTAAAAGTCATAAGTGTGGTATCAGTATTTTTGTGGGGACTACTAGCCTAAGAGATGTGTTCCTGAGGATAATGGCTCATTATAATTTTAGATTTCCAGTTCTATCCAACATATCCCATTGGATAATCAATAATGCCTCAATGTCACACACCTGATATATAATGAGAGTAGGAATTATCTATTATCAGAAAATACCTTATTATAAATTCTGTTTGGTGAGTGAGTGATGGAAATAAGACTGGAAATTTCCATTTGCAAAAATTTCAAAAGAAAATGACTTGAATTTGTGCATCACACATTATGAAGTAATTTTAACTTAAAGTAATTCCTAAAGGAAGTATAATTAAAAAGACTGAACAAACAATGAAATAGATTGAATAAACAAAAGTAGACAAACTTTATAAAAAGAAATAGAGATACTATGCCCATAAGTAGTAAAAAAAAAGGGGGGGTCTTAAGCCTAGAGCTTTGATCTATTACACTTTAAATCTAATAAATACAAACTAAGAAATCAACACTAAACCTTCAGGAAGTGCCCTTTGAATAACGTCATTGAAAAATCCTACTAATAACTTCAAGACAGTTGGAAGTATTTTTGTTCCTTTTGCCAGACTCAGGGCTTGAATTCAGGGCCTGGGCACTGTCCTTGGGCTTTCTCAAAGGTAGAGCTCTACCATTTAAGCCACAGTACCACTTCCTGCTTTTTCTGTTTAGCTAGTACCAACAAATTGAACCCAGGGCTTCATGCATGCTAGGCAAGCACTCTATCACTAGGTCACACTCCCAGCCCCTGGAAGTACTTTTTGATGAACAGAATTGATCTGTACTTCAGATCTTTTGAAAGACATGGTTTCAGAATCTATGTAGGAGAGATTAGAGGGAAAAAACCATGTTTCAAAGGAAATGCTAAGTTATTTGCACAGCAAACATTCTAATTTTTCTCTCTTACTTTGGACTCATACTTGCTAGTCAGACACTTTATCAATTTCCCCATGCTATCAGCTATTTTTGCTTTGCATTATTTTCTTTCCTCCTGATGATACTTTTACTCATGCTACCCATTTAGCTATGATTACAGGATGAACTACTTACTATGCCTAGCTTATTTGTTGGGATGGGAGTTCATTAACTTTTTGTCCAGGCTAGCCTCAAACTGCATTTTTCCCAATCTCTATTTCCTGAAGATCTTAGATTATAGGCAAAAGTTACATAGTGCTTGGACTGTACATACTAATTTTTAAAGTATGTCTATGCATTTAAGGTGGCTGGTAAGCTGACTTTACAGGACTGTTATCCATCATAAATAATAATATGCATGTCTAAAACATATACCTGCATTTTAGAACCTTTTAGAAACATATTTAAGAAAGATAAAAAGTGTAAAAGTACATGTGCCCTTCTCTGAGTAGAGACAATAGGTCATTGTATTATTTCATGTTCGCAAAAAGAATTGAATACTTTGTGAGGCTGGGAAGGTGGTGGTAGGTGGGGTAGGGTTTTAGATGCAGAAAATGAATAGATTTCCATTTTAGTTGAATTTCTAATCCCCCAAAACAGTGTCAAATACACAAGACCCTAGAAAAATCTGTAAATTAAATTTGCTATGTTTCCTTTCTGACCACCTTCTTTGTTTCTAGAATTTGTTTCTTCCTGGATCATCAGTCACTGACACTTGGTGATCACATGTTTCCTGGATTCAAAAAAAATAAGTTTGAATCTAGGCTCAGGCACTATTTAAATATATAGCCCAAAGCAAATGACTTAATTTCCTCAGAATTCAGTTTCTTCATCCCTCATGTTAGACTACAACTACCTATTTTGCAGACCTTTCTAGAAGGGAAAAAAATAATTTCTGTGAAATACCTGAAGAATGACAATACAAAGGATATTTTTAAAAACTACAACTTTCTGCAGATGATGGAATAGGTCAATGATTTGATAGTTTATGTTTTTCTCTGCTTCACAGTTCCATGGAAGGATACAGAAAGACTTTGCACTCTTAAAAAAACGTACATTTGACCTCCACACATGAATTTTGAAGGCAAAGGTTGTAAAATACCACCATATCCTTGGGGGATATAATACTAAAAGCAAATTGAAAACTAAGTAGCAGTATATATCAAACCATCTTCTTAGCGCTTCATAATATATATTAAACGTATCTACTAAATGTGTTTTATATAGGAAGTAAGTTAATTTTAACAATAGCACTATGTAATAGGTATCATTATTTTTCTGAGGAAAGGTGAAGGCAGAAGAATATTATGCAGCTTGCTTAAAATTCATTAACTAGTAAGTGGCCAAGCTCAATATGAAACAAAGTATATGAGCAGGCTCCACATGATGTGGAAAGAGTCTAGGAAGTCAGGAAACCAAGGGGCCAAAAAAAGACATATCCCCCCACATTTCCTAGACAAGGTATAAAACAAAGTGGAGACAGGGACAATTCAGAACAGGACTTTGTCCCTGCTAGTTTGTGCCAGTGGCAGGCTGATTCAGAGTGTCTAAGGGAATAGGAGTCAGTGCTATCACCTCTATTTTATCTTCCCCTTTCAAAATCCTGTTGCAATAGAGAAGAAATTGATTTTCAAGGCGGGGGCTGTGGCATCAGGATCTCATCACTTTGGTGATGACTCATTTTCCTTGTGAAGGGAAGATTCACACTTGAAATGAGAAAAAAAAAAACAAACCTGAGTCCAGCTTTCCTGACAGCAGAGGAGAAAAAAAAATGATCAGCTATCAGAGGAAGCAATATTGGGAGGAAAGGAAGGAAGGGGGTCTCAAGTGGAGAAGTATGGGTATGTCATTAAATAAGAAAAGGAAACAACAGGTTGACTTAAATCACTCCTGTGCTTTCTTCTCAAAAGAGAAGTGTTGATAATCCTAGCTCCTCAGGAAGCTGAGAACCACAGCACTGTGGGTCAAGGCTAGTCAGTGTGGAAAAGTCTGTGAAAATCTTGTCTCTAAAAATAACCAGCAAAAATCAGGGTTGGGGGCATGGCTCAAGTTCTAGCATACCGGGTAAGCAATCAAGGCAAGCAACTATGAGGCCCTGATGTCAAACTCCAATGTTAGAAGAAGAGCAAAGAGGAAAGGGAGGAGGCAAAGGAAAAAGATTAGTAGGTGGTGAAGCATAGTTTCTGTATTATTTCCTGAATCTCCAATCCAGCCCACGTTTCTGAATTCAATATTGCCTTTTCCTTGAGCCAACTATTTCGGTTCTGTCACAATTGTAGTAAGGCAGACAGGAAAATCCATCCAGAATTATTTTATGAATGCCATACAAGCTGATTACATTCCCCCAAACAGTATCTCAACACTGTTGAGATGGAGAATGTAGCACCGGTGTAGTGACTACTTGTTGTGGCATCCATTGGAAGCTATACAGAAGACAGAAATTCCTCCTTCTCTGTGTATGAGATTCTGTAAGCCAATTTTGTAATATTTGAATTCATTCATAAGTGTCTGTTTTCCTGGGACTTTAAGGTAATTATTGGTACTTAGTATATCAGGCTGAGTTGGGTCAAATTGAGTATTGGGATCAATGAAAGTTAATTCCTTTCTCTCTGATGTATAGACAACTATAAGATATGCAATAACTTCTCAGAGACAATATTACAAGATGCAAAGAAATATACCAGGCACCATACTGTCTGGCACAGGGACACTCCAGCCACTGGGGAGCTTTATAGATGTATCATCAAGTGCAGAATTCATGGAGACTCTCCTGAGGCCCAGGAAGTAAGGATGAGGTCATCTCTCTCCTGACAGTTCTGAGTCACTCATCAGAAACTAATGAGTCTTCCTACTCCTGTTTCAGCTCAGACCTAGACCTAAGAGTAGGAATGAGAGATTCTAAGGGACTTCATAACTATCCCTTCCTATAGCTGAAGTAATGTAATGGTTACTACCTACAGTAGTTCCCTATTTTCCCCTCAAGCCAAACTCACAGTTAAAAGTCCTATCAGGCCAGGGCTCACACCACACCCACCTGTAACCCTAGCTACTCGGAGGCTGAAATCTGAGGATTGCCATTCAATGCCAAACAAGGTAGTAGAGTCCATGAGACTCTTGTCCCCATTTAGCTACTACAGAGCTGAAAATGGAGCCCTGGCCTAAGTGATAGTATGCTAGCCTTAAGTGGAAAACAAAAACAACAAAAAAGGAACAGTGTCCAGGCCCTGAGTTCAGCACTAGAACCTGCATGAGCTCACACACTCACACACACATACACACGCACACAGACACACACATACATGGAGTCAGCTCAAAGACTGAGTTTCAACAAAGAAAAAAGATATCTCCTCAGTCTTTGATAAATGGCTTCAACAGTGACTTATAATGTCTTCAACTGTGTCTTCAGAAGCCACCCAGATATACACAGCTGAAGTTTTGAATCTCAGTGATGGTAGTGACATCAGAAAGAACCTAAAAGGATTCTCCTTACACTAAATATCAGAGATTCTGCATTGGAATATTATTGCTATACATTAAGATTTAAAACTGTCAATGATATCAAAAATAACACCATAATATTAATCTGAAAAGCTTAATACTGATCTTATTTGATCATTTATTTGATCTACCTTGCACTCTTATCAGACTCACTCAAAAGAGTGGTTTATCATGCACATACTTTCCTCCCTCATATTCCCATTGTGTATCAAGCCAAGATGATTGCTTTGGCATGTAAGAAATTCTGGGATGGCCTCAATCTTTCCTTCTCACTTCTCTTCTGAGTGTGCCCTGAATTTCAGCCAAATGAAAGCACAAACTCTTCACATGTTCCACACTAACCAGCATCTATGACCTCACAGACAACATGGCCTTCCTCAAACATCTGTGTCTTGTGTGTCTGCTGAAGTTTGGCACATTCTTCATGAATCAACCTAATCTCTAACTTCTTCATTCATTTTCTTTCTTTGTCTCAGTGAGGATGCCTGGGGCCAGCCACCTTCTTCTTCATAGGACCACAGTGCTAACATTTTTGGCCATATAGTCTCTATCTCAAATAATCAACTCAGTCACAGTATTATGAAATAAGCTATAGACAAAATTTAGTGAAAGATCATGGTCTTGTTCCATTGGAAGTTTACTAATGAACTGTCCATTTTCACACAATTTTCAGGTGCCATAAAACATTCTTCCTTTGATTTTTTTAAGCCACTTAAAAAATGTAACACCAGTCATAGTTTGCAAGCCACTTTGCCGACCTTTAGGACAAAGTACAGTTTTATGTGACATTTCTACAGCCTGCTTATTTGTATTTCCTTCTGTGTCGTAATTATTGTTTTATTATGCTTATTTCCCGAATGCTCTAATATATAACAAATTCTTTGAGGGAAGGAAAGCTGTCTTGTTATTACAATTATTAATAGTTATTCTTACAAGAAGTATAATAGAGCATCACATTTATTGATCATGTTGAGGTAGGCTCTGAGTTAAGGATTTTGCATGGAAAAATCTCACAACAAATTTTTATGACATTAGTACTGATATAATTACAATATGTAAAGTAGGTGTTATTATTTGTTTCATATATTTTTATTGTAATTGATAGAAGGGTTACATTATTATTCACCAGATAGAAGGTAGGCACTATTACTTTTATAGTTGAGAACAGCAGCACTTGAGGGCAGTCTGTATTCAATGGAAAAAAAAAAAACCAAAAAACAGAAGTCGACTATCTCAATAGCATGATTTGTGAGCCCAAACGTTCTGTCACTTTTCACAGATGAAGGCCTGAGAAGATGCCTGTAGAGTGGATTCAGTTCTGCTTCTTTCTTGATAATAGGGTAGAATAAGAAAGACAGAAGCTGAGTTTTTAGGGCAACTTAAAGAGCCATGGCAGAGTCACTTCCAAGGCAGAAAAGCTTCAGAGAAATAGGTTACAATGAAGCTTGGCTGCCTTAAAAGAGCCTTTGCCCTGTTATCTTCTAGCCCTGCTCAGCTCAGGTCATGCACACAAGCACACAGACAGAAGAAGCACAGATAGCATTGAGTGGTAAGAAATGACACAAATATTCACTTAACTGCAGTGGAAGGGTCTGGCCTGTGAGCTAACAACATATCAGCCACATGCCCAAAAGGAAAAAACATGAGCTGTAGTTGAGGACACTTGGGAATTAGAAAAAGGTGTTTGGCTTTTTTTTCCACAAAAGTTGAGCAAGTCACTTATGTGTGAAAGGTTCATGGAAGTGAAATGGCGCTAAGTCATTAGACAAAAGATCACACCTTCCAGCTCAAGACACCTGCCTCTAGAGACTATTTCTAACAATCTCACGTCTAGCTGAGGACAAGGCAGTGAAAGGCATCTAAATGAGCTAAGGGAGCACAGTGACCTGGCAACTGTAATACTAATAATAATAAAAAAAGGTTCTTAAGTCCCCGGGGCTGTTGAATCAGTGAGAAGAAAAAGTCAAAGACGAAAGATGCTGGCTGCAGCCTTGCTGCTTATCATGGAGACCTGCAAAGCATCTGTGCCACCAAGGGTAGGTCCAGGTGGCAAGTCTCTGAACACAGACTTTCCACTCATCCGAGCACAAATGAACCAACATCTACAGTTCAACAAACATTATGCACATTGTTATAGTCAATGTACTGAACACATCACTCACACTAAACACACCTGTTCTGGAAAATCATACCCACTCTTTTGAATAAATCTAATTGCAGTGAAAATTCCAGAAATAAGAATCATCAGATAAGTAAAAGCTCTGGATCAGTAATCAGGAGATCAGGGTTGTAGATTTCACACATCCCAACCTGACTGCAACCTACAGCAGTTTCTTCTCTGCACCTTGGATTTTTCTTTTTTTTTTTTCTTTTTGTCAGTTTTTGCTTGTACATTAACAGAGTTGCCCGGAAGATTTAAGACTCAAAACATTCAAATTGTCAGGTTGTAATTGTGTAAAAGTGGATATACATTCCAATTTCCTATTCATGTAAGAGAAACCATCAAAGAAGGTACTCATGATCTAGCTAATCCTAGAATCTAGACTACTCTACTGTTATTTACCTACTCACATCACTTTCCATATGAATTCTTCCTCACTTTATCTACCCTTTCCCCCAGTATGTAAAGAAAGAGCATGGGCTTATCTCAAGCGCCCCTGTGATAAGACGCTTGACCCTGTACAGTTCAGATCTGTCTTTTTCTTCGTTTGTTCCTACGAATAAACACATGACCCATCTCATCAGAGGAGCCAAAACTACCGTCCTTTTTAGATCCCAACCTTCTCCAAATGCAGGATCACATCATTAAACAAAACAAAACATACTTTCTCCCAAAGCCTCCATGATGACAGACAGAAGGATTCTGAAGAATTCCTTACTTAATTTTTTTTAAGCCCCACTGCCACTTGGTGTGGAAAATCTGAATGAAATCAACTGTTCTAGTTGCGAGAGGGGAGAGGAGAGAGGAAGAGTGCTAAAAATAAATAAGGTATGGAAATCAATGGTATCCTCTCCTACAACTGGTTTCAATTTAATTAAGAAAAAGAGGTCAGAAAACAGAGATAAATGTAACTCCCATCAGCATGCCACAGGTCATCATTACCAGAGGTAGTTGTTTTCTCACCGTTCCTGCCTGATCCTACATCCCATCCCCTGCCCTCATCAACTTCCACAACTGGAGATCCATCCAAGCTCACTGCCTGACAGCCTCATTCTCTCCTTTTCTCTCACGGATCCGAAGTCATTTGCAGCCTGTGACAAAGCCCATCCCATGATGAGTGCTCACTGTTCATTCATATTACAGAATGAATGAACAAAACGCACACTGGTGCCATGCGCTTTCCAGGCCAGGAGGAAATCTCACACCCAGCCTAAAATCGGCTCCACCTACAATACGATGGCTTCCTCCCTGCCTTGCACTGTTTTGTGTGCTGTCCTCCCCAAAGCCCAGTTGGGAGAAAGAAAGAAAGACTGCAGTGGAGACTGCAATTCATGGTAGGCAACAGGCTCCTCAAATGAAGAAGCCCTAGAAAAAAATGTAATCATGATTAGGAAGGGGATATTAATTTCCAGATGAAGTCTCTGGCCTAGACTCTTTCTTCCACTGTTCTTTCTCTCCCAGGTTCTCCTTTATGACAAGGTATTCTGGTTTAGTCTTCCAAGGTCTGCTCCTGCTGACAGAAACAGTCTTAGCCTGGCCTTTGGTGGCCCCCTTAGCTATGCTAAAGAAAAAAAAAAAAAAGGAAGATGATGCTAATGTGGTCTTTGTAGCCTCCAAAGCTGGGGCGAGGGCGGGTAGGTGGGATAAGACATCTTTCAGTAGGCCCAGCGGGCCCTCCGTGTACACCCACCCGCGGTGGGAGGTAGAGGGAACCTGGGTCCCAGCCCCCTCGGGCTGCACAGCTGCAGGCGGGAGGTGCAGGGCCGGAGCCGGGCGCTCAGTGGCCTCTCTCCCAGTTGCTCTTCCTCCACCCCGGGAGGGGCCTGCGGCGTGGCCGACGCTTTTGTTCTCCACACCACTGGAAGCGGTCATTAGCTCCCAAACCAGAGTGCTGGTTAAAATCAATCCAAACTCGCCAGTGTTCCAGGCCCAGGCAGAGGCTTTGGGAAATGAGAGAAGGGGCTCCGTGGAGGGAGGAGGGGACTGCACGAGCCTCGGGGTGGCACGGAGCGCGCCAGCGCGCAAGCGCGCACGGTCTGCGCCACGCCCTGCGGTCTCCGCAGGAGCCACGCCCCGCAGCGGCTGGTGGGAGGAGCCAGAACCAGGTGGGGGCGCGAGGTGGGGCCACGCCCAGCCGCTGAGGCGGCGGAGGAGACAAAGGGATGAGGTCACCGCGGAGAGGCGGGAGCAAGAGCATCTTGGAGAAGGAAAATGGAGTGCCTGGGGGCGCGCGGATGGATAGGAACCGGAGTCCAAAGGCGGGGTGAGGGCGGAGGTTGGAGGTTGGGGGTGGGGGTAGGAAACCAAAAGCCAGGACTGATGGTGGTGGTGGGGGAATACAGTAGTGCTTAAGTCCTTCACCCTGCTTCCCCACTCGTATCATCCCCCACCCACTCCGCCCCCAGCACACACACCCTGAACTGTCAGGACTTGTGTTCTGCAACTTTGGGGTGAAGGATGGGCTTTGGGGCCTCTCTCATCTAGAAGTAACACCACGTCGCGTGTTCAGTTGTTACTCTTCTCTTGAATGTTCATAACTTTCCTGAGAATGTTGGAAATTCTCCCCCCCACCACCACTCCGCCTCTGCCCTCCCATCCCAAGGTTCAAAGTTACTAGGCCACAGCCTGCACTGTGGGAAGGCAAAGGCAAAACAAAGCAAAGTAGAATGAGTGAATGAATGAATGAACGAATGAATGAATGCTTTAGACATACTTGAAATGCAAATAACACCAGGGACCAGAAATTTCTTGACACCTCAGAGGACATCAGTCCTCCCCGCCCAAGCTTAGTTTAGGAAACATTTTGAGTGCAAAAGGCAAGTGCTTTTTTTATCTGGGGGGAGACTGAAAAGTGAATCAGGGAGACCAGGCACCGGTGGAGGCTGTCTTCCAGACAAGCCACACGGGACTAGGTCTGGCTTGCTATGTTAAGCGCACTTGCTTTATATCTGTGGAAGAAGGCAATGAATTGCCAAGTAATTTACACATTTTTTTCCCATTCTGTCCCCAAAGTGACCAGCAACCAAAAGGCCTCAGATCAATATTACCGATTGATGGTATTATTGATAATTAAAAACTCTCTTACCATTGGTCTTTTCTTCTTCCTGGAGACGAATAAACAGTCGGGAAGTCTTTCTCCCCGACCTAGCTTAATCCACCTCACCTACCTTCCATTCAACTCATCACTTGACCTCATTAAGCACCCATTTTCTCTTTCCTCAGTTTTTTCCCCTGTCTTCTACTCTTTCTCTCCCACTTTTTACCAATGTGGAAGGGAAATTTCCTTTTTAGTCATGCCTCTTTTCATTCCTTTTAAGAAATTAAATTTGACAATGGCACCTAATTAATAAGAATTTTATTATAATTGCCTTTCTCTCTACTGTTGAGCAGGGCAATAATAGCCTATATAAATCAGAAATGGAAAGGGTAGGAGATGGAGTGTACATTTTTTTTTTCTGAATGGAATTAGATGTAAAGAAATAATGGTAGTACCCAAGCCCGGTAACATCTTTTTCTCCTGTTTCTATGACCAATATACTGATCTTTTAAATTTTGGATCAAGTTGCTAAGTCTGTAGGGAGAACATTTTAGCTTTCAAGTTTAATATTTCTTTATTGGAAATACAGTGCATTTGTAAGCAGGAAATGACTTGTATTTTGATAAGGTTGTTTGCATGAGACCTTTCCAAACTGGATGCTGGTGTCTCATGCCTATAATCCTAGCTACAGGAGGCAGAGATCAGAGGGTCACTGTTCAAGGCCATCCCAGGCAGGAAAGTCCAAAAGACTCTTATGAACAATTAACCACCAAAAGTGGAAGTGAAGCTGTGGCTCAAACTGATAAAGTGCTATCCTTGAGCAAAAGAGCTCAAGAACAGTGTCCAGGCCAAGAGTTCAAGTCCCAAGACTTATGGGGGAGAGAGAGACAAATAGACAGGGACAGAGAGAGACAGACAGGGACACAGAGAAAGAAATGGAAAATGGATAACATTTTCATTATTACACAAACACATACACATTTGAGAATAAGATACTTTAAATGTTTTTCTCCCAATGAAACTTCAGATTATCAAGAAAAATGCTTTTTCATCTGGATCAGGGTTTCACAGTTCTCAGTGTGTTTATTTACTACCTAGGATGCTTGTTTTGAAGCTACTCATGGCCCTATCTACCAGGATGCTGATGGAGGGAACTTGGTGTTAAGCATCCATAATGGTTTCCCTCCCTCCCTCCCTTCCTTCTTTCTTTCATTCTTTTCCGTGTTTTCCATGAATACTAGGGATTGAACTCAGGTCCTAGGTGCTGTCCTTTCATGTTTTTGCTTAAGGCTATCATTCTGCCACTCAAGTCATAGATCCACTTCCTGCTTTTTGGGTAGATTGTCCATTGAGGCACATCCAGGCCAATTCTATTCTAACAGTGACTATTGCTGCAATGAATATAATTGTGCTGGTGGCTCACTGTATCCTGGTTTGCTTTACTGATTCAGAAACAAGCTCCCAAGTTTTGTGTCATACTATTGAATATTATAATATGTAATGTAAATGCAAATTAGCTTTTGTTTTTCTACCACATCTGCTGAGTTATAGGACACATACTGGTCTTGTGAAGAAACAGATAACTCCCTTCTAGGAGATTATCCTCAGGCATATCCTGGATCACTGTATAACAATTTTCATTCAGTATTTGACAGAGTAGAAGAGGAACAATGAATTTATCTAGAGAAAAGGTAAAGAAATTTTTGGATATATGTGTGTGTGTGTGTGTGTGTGTGTGTATGTGTTTGCTAATTGAATTGTTCAATAAGATACTCTAATATAATAAGCTGGTAGAATTGTTTTACTTTTATTTGCATAGATAGTATTGACTACCATATAGTCATATAAACATACATTCTGGAAAATAAGTATCTATAAACCAATCACTAGAAGTATTAGTAGTAGTGATTTCACCTATTACTGTTGTCTACAAAGTAACATAGGATTGTATACAGGGAGCTATTGCATTACAGTTTTCAAAACCAGCAATCCCTGCCATGTCCTCTCATGGTAAATAGCCTCATCAAAGTCTTGTTTATAGTTAAAATACACTGACCTCAAAAGGATAGAGAGAGGGATAGGAAAGTTTCCTCATTCCATTTTCACTCTCTACATACATCTTCCCTGGAAAACTTTAGAATCAAAGATTTGTTGCCATGTTCTCTGACTGCAACTTGTTGAGTTCTTACCAAAATCTTAAAACTCATGAAATGAGCTCAGTCATTTTCTAGTTGTTCCCCCGGACTTCCTGGCTGGATGAACCACTGAATTTCCATCTTCTTTAAATGTAAGCACATGCAGTTATAACACCACACAGACCTCTACACAGAGAATTACAGCTGCACTGCACTGTGTATATTTCTGGAAAGTGGACTTGGTATTATTTTCCCCCAAGAAACCACCAATTTACACATCTGTTCTTTGCAGCAATGGATATAATTAGCATGATGCTGTTTGTAGTCATATGACCCTCTGAAAGGGCACTGCTTAAACATCTGTAAACAGGGATAAACATCACATTGTGTCTCTTTCTCAAGCAATTTGAGCAATGTTTGCTGGAGGGGGAAAAAAGCAACTTTACACATCTTTCGTCCCATTGATATGGAGTAGTATCTGCCTTTCTCAAAGTGTGATTGTGTGAGATTGGTTTTGCTGCAGGAAAGGCAGATTTTGCTGAAGTACTCGTTAAGTTAGGGACACAGTGTTCACGTCAAACAGCGCTTTGCCAAAGCAGACTGTAGAAGTGTGCTTCTTTTGAACTGGGATTTCTCATCATTTCCTAGATCTTCCTGGAGAGTTGGGCTCTTCAGGAAAAAGAGTGTGTATTTGTTAAGTATCTTTCTCTAGAGAACATTGCAGAAAAACACTTGAGCTTTGGTATTTCATGTACTCCAGGTAGTTAAATGACAAATAGGTGACTTATGATTACCGGTATGTGAATCTATTAATATTTGAATCACTTTGTCCTTCAGTCTTAGCGCCCACTCTTGTCTTATACAGAGAGTGATTAACGGGCAAATTAAAACACAGTGGCATAATTGAAATACAGACAACCATGGCAGTGAATGTCTAATGTTTCTCTGTGATAATCCACAGAGGTGATTTTTCCAGTTTTAACAAAACGCAGGATTGTCAGGGAAGAGTGCATAAGTAGCTATGCACAGAAGATTTGCCATAAGAATGGATAGAGCAGAGGACTAATATTTCTTTCCTCCTGTTGTTCCATTAACATTTAAAATTTTAAATACTATTTGAGAAGTTAGAGATGTGTGTATTTTTCATGGGAAAATCCATTAAGGATGAACAAGACTAAATGTTATTTTTAATACCATAGCAATATTTATATTTGAGTGAGTTCACCTAAATTCTAGGATTAATGCAGACCCAGAACTTCAGTGATAAGGTTCAGAGGCAATGTGGGAAAACTTAACATATAACCAGGATTAAGAAGCTAGCCATCTTTAAAAAGAAAAAAAAAAAAGAAGTGATTTGATGTAGGTAGTCAAATCTTTCTGAACTGTTACAGTATCTTACCTTGTTATCTGGTATATTGCATATATGTTTATTTGAAATAGGATAGGGAATGGGGCAGGGGCAGGGGGAAACAAGATAAGGGGAGTGGGTGGGGGAGGAAAATGGGGACAAAATATGAAGGGGTATCAATGTTTGTGAAGCAATGCACCTTCTAGCTGGCAAATATAATGTACCCTTTTATTAATTACAATAACAAAGAATATATAAAAAATTAAAAATTAAAAAAAGAACCTGGAAAAGTCATAGTTTGCGAGATAAAGGGAATAAAAAAACAATCCTCAAAACATTTTCTAGTATTGTTTGATACCAAGAAGCTACCCTATATTTTGATTTTGTTTCTATTTTTTACTTTTGCCAGTATTGGGGCTTGAATTCAGGGCCTGGGCACTGTTCTTGGGCTTTCTCAAGACTAGCACTCTGCCATTTGAGCCACAGCACCACTTCCAGCTTTCTTCATGCATACTTGTTAAGCACTCTACCACTAGGCCACATTCCCAGCCCCAACCCAATATACTGATTTAAAAAAAATAACAAAATATGTATTCCTGACATTCAGTATTTTCCCAAACAAGTATAGAAACCCAATATCAGTCTTTTAACATAGCCATACCTCTCATTTATATATCTGGTTAACCTAATCAATTCTAGATTTTCACCTTGCTTTGTAGTTTCCTCTTTCAGAAGTTTTGTATAGTAGAATACAGTGCAAAATTGTGTGTAAAATTGTGTGAATAATATACTATTAATAGTTAATCAACCATAAGTTGCACAAATTCTTCTACCAGTAAATTTATTAACTACCATTTTGCCTCTAAGATGGTATCCTGAACTGAAATTGAATCATCATATACTTTCATCAAAACCTTTCAACCATTTCAAATATTATCACACTGAGAAAAATACATGCAAAACTTTAGTGACTTGAGCACTGGATAGGAATTAAAAATAAAGATACAGAAAACAAGGTTCTTACTCTCAAAAAACTTAACATTTAGGTGTGCAAACCTTATTCGGCAAACTACTCAAAGCAGCAGCATATACTCTGAATTAAGTGGTTGGCACACATATAAGGATCAAGTTTTGAAACCAGAAACCAGACCCAGTAGGCAAAGTCCTTGAGACTCTTATGTCCAATTAATCACAGAACATGCCAGAAGTGGAGCTGTGACTCAAGTGGTAGCACTATCCTTGAGCAAAAGCTCAGGGACTGTAGCCAAGCCAAGAGTTCAAGCTCAGCACTAGCATAAGAAGAAAAGAAAGAAAAAGAAAGGAAGAAAAAAGAAAAGATCAATAAGACTAAGATCTTGTCTGGAAAGTATTTGTATTTAAAAATCAAAAGAAGAAAGTTGAGATCCAGTCCAGCAAAAATAGATTAGGAAGCGAATAGGTTCAGAATGTTAAAGAGAAAAAAAAGAAAATTTTCCCCAAAATGTGTATTAAGTCACATGTAGAAAATTTGAAATGCAGTTTGAGAAATATATTTTTGAAAATGAAAATAAATTCACTAAGGACCTCAGGGAAAACAGATTTAGAAAAATAGAGAAGGCAAAAAGGGACAGATGACATATATTTAAAGAAAGCAAATGCCACATAAGAAATGAAAGATTGTAATACTTTTCTCAGATGTTTACCATGAGGAGAAACTGAAGAAACTAAAACCTCTTGTTTTAGTAAAACCTCTGTGTTGCAAGTATAATCAGATGCAGACAGAGAAATGGAAATGAGTTTACAAGTGTTTAAGTTACTCTCACTTAATGATATAAGGTTCAGTTCAACATTTGGTTTAGCCTTCCTTTTCCTCTCTCTGTTTCTAGTTTCCATCATTACTCCATAGAAGCCTTCTTGAAATTTAAACATTTGGACCAATCTCTTCTCTGATGCACATGGCCTTCCTACTTTAGCCTTTCCAATTTCTGCTCTCTGTTCTACTATCTGCTTTAACAGATGTTTCCCCCCTCTTGAAAAGTAGCACCGTTGTAGGAATTCGGCTTGACAGGACTCCTGTCATCTTTAGCTGTACCCACAATGATTGCCCATGAGTAGCCCTCACTGGTCCCCAACCTTACTTATACACAGTTTTCCAGCATAAAATAAACAAAACCTTTCCAGTAGCCTGTGGAGCTTTCAGACCCTGGGCCACAGTGTGTCAGAAATGTGCCTCATGCCCTGGATACTAGCCTCAGATAAACCAGATATATTCTGGCTTGGATGAAGTCATGTTTGACCTGATTGCTTTGTAAGTCTCCTACTTCTGAAGCAAATCACGAGGACCCACTTGATCTTGCTAGCCCAGAGGACCACATTTCCACCAGAAAGAATTGTGCTATATATAATCCTGGGTCTGTCTGCCTCTTTCTTCTGTCTCCTGGCATCCTGGAGCCAGTATTCTTATGATGAGATCAAGTTGTTAAGGGGAAAAATAAATAAACTCTTTTACTGCAGTCTCTTTCTCTTCCTACATCAAACACTGCTATGATTTTAATGTTTGTGTGTCTCCAAAATTGATGTTGAAATATAATGCAAAAGTATTAAGAGATGGGCCTTTGGGAGTTGACTACATCATGCAAGTTCAGTCCTCAACAATGGAACTACTTCCCTTAAGAAAAGGTTTTTGAGTTTGTCCCATTTTATAGATGAAGACACAATAACAAGGTACAGACTTAGAATAGCATAAAATCCCTAGATATCAAATACACTGGTGCCTTGATATGGTACTTCCCCACCTCCTAAACTGTGAGAAATAAATTTAAAATGTTTATAAGTCATAGAATCTGTGACATTTTAAGATAGCAGTGTTATCTGGACAAGCCAAATTTCTAGATGTGTTGCCCACGACATTCTCTGTATTTTCTCTACCTAAACCTCTTTCTAAACCCCTGAAATCTGGCTTTCATCCTCACCAGTCTACTGAATTGGCTGTGCAAAACCTATGGATGGCCTCCTCCTTCCTAGATTCAAAGATCTATTCTCCATTTTCATCCTCCTTCATCCCTCTGGTTCAATGGTGTTCACTATTCTAATCTGAAGTTTCTTCCTTGCCAACCTCTCTAAGTCCACATCCTTAAGCTTTTGTTAAGTACTCTTCCTGTTTTCTTTTAATGAAGTATTTTCTGCCACTTGAAGGGAGGGTAGGCATTTTTTTTTTTTTGCCAGTCCTGTGGCTTGAGTTCAGGGCCTGAGCGTTGTCCTTGGGCTTTCTCAAGGCTAGCACTCTACCACTTGAGCCACAGCACCACTTCTGGCTTTTTCTATGTATGTGGAGTGCTGAGGAATCAAACCCTGGTCTTCGTGCATGCTAGGCAAGCACTCTTACCACTAGGCCAAACTCCCAGCCCCAAAGGGTAGGTATTTCTTTTAGCTCTTCACACATCCCTCCACTGAAGCCATGAATCTGTCCTCAATCACTACTGGAATGATGAGTATTCTGTCCCCTTGGTCTTCACTTAGGATTCTTCCAGTGAACATTTCTTTCTGCATGTTTCACTCACACTGTCCAGGACAGAAATGAAAAAAATAATTGTCTTCTTTACCAAATCAGCAGTACCTTTCAAGTATATCAAGTCTGCCAACAGTACTTTCCCTCTTCAATATCTAAACCAGAAATCATAGCCAGTTCTCCAACTCACAGAGAAAAAGTTAGGGAGACTAGCCTGACCCACAACATTCAATGGGTTTGAAACAGAATACACAGACCTCAATACTAGAGATGGTGTCCAAAGCCAGAGAATAGAGCAAAACTATACCCCAGTGGAAAGAGGAGTCTCAATCTCAGTGGTTAAAAGGAATATCTGAGATGGTATGCCTGAAAGAGTTAGAAGAAGAAAATCAGACTAGGATACAGAGATAGCAATCTAAGAATCAAAGAAATGGGAACAAAACCAAAACAAAAATAGCTTTGTGGAGGGGCTCTGAATAGGTGCCCAAAACAAGGACTGCTTCTATAAGTTACCTCTTCACAATACCATGTCCATGTATCAACAGGTCAGATAAACTGGAAAGGCCACAGGCCATGAGTCTACACTGGCAGAGACATCATATCTATAAGCATGGAAAACTACCCACTTTTTCCACAGGGGGCCTCCACTTTGATTTACATCCAGATTATAGTTGTGAACATTTTAGTCTAAGGTTTCATTTCCTCACCCATACACATATTTCTAAGTCATGTTTGAATTTGCTTTGTACCTATCTCTGCAGTCCTGTGTGTGTAAGTATCAGAAGTACTTCTTTTATTGTCTCAGTCTTTTAGCGAAAAGGGAGTAATGGCAATAGACCATTACGTATGGCAGAAAATTCTGGAAGTGGAGGCAAGCTTCATCTTTCCTGTCTATTTGTGCCTGTCAGTTCTTACCATCAAACCCTCTTCTGAGTTTCTATGGTTATCTCCTCAAGTTTCCACCAGCACACCCTTTGTTATGTCCCATCACTGGATGCCTTTTCTTCTCCATATATTAAGTACCTTTCTAGTTCCCTCATCTTCACAGCCCACGGGTCAATCTGCCTCCTCCAGTGGCTTCTAATTGAGCCCCTATGGCACCTGTATCCCTTTAATTACAGGAAGCCTTATTTTGTATGTTATAAAAACTATTTCTAATTTGGACACATTTCCTTTTCTCCTTTCTTTCTTTCTTTCTTTCTTTCTTTCTTTCTTTCTTTCTTTCTTTCTTTCTTTCTTTCTTTCTTTCTTTCTTTCTTTCTTTCTTTCTTTGACAGTCCTGGGGTTTGCACTGAGAGCCTAGGCACTGTCCTTAACCACTTTTTTTGCTCAAGACTAGTGCTCTTCCACTTGAGCCACAGAACCATTTCTGGCTTTTTCTGAGTATATGGTACTGAGGAATGGAACCCAAGGCTTCATGCATGCTAGGTGAGCACTCTACCACTAGGCTATGTTCTTAGCCCTTGGACATATTTCCTAAATTACCAGTTTTCACTCCTTAGTCATTTTGTGCTGCCATAGCTAAATAACTAAATAAACTGAATGGATGATCGAAAATGTATTTCTCTGGAGATGGAACTTACAAGACAAGTACTCTACTATACTAGGGCCACACCTTTGTCTTTATTTGATTTTTTTATTGGTTTTTCTCATATTGTCTCCTTAACTTGTCCTATGCTAGCCTTGGACAATAACCTTCCTGTATTCAGCTCCCAAGTAGTTAGGATTATAGGCATGAAGCATCATACCTGGCTGTTTCTCACAGTTCTAGAGGCTGAAGTATCTGAAATCAAATTGTTGGCAGATTCAGTCTCATTAATAGAGCTGTCATTGTGTTCTCTCATGGTGGAAGGGTCAAGACAGCTCTGTGAGATCTTTTAATTAGGATACTAGTCCATTAATGAGAGCTCCCTTCCTAGGGCCTAATTACTTCAAAGCGCCTTATCTCCACATACCATCACAATGGGAGTTAGAATTTAAAAGGGGGATTTTTGAGACCACATAAATGTTTAGCCCATAGCACTCACATTAGTAATGGAGATTTTTATCCCAATTACATATATCCTATAGCATCTAAGAAATGTATGTTCAATCATAGGAGTTCAGAAAATCCAAACTGGCAGATTAGTTTCCTGGAAGGAAATGCTTAATATGTAAAACTGGGAAATTAGAGGGGTTCTGACACATAGTGTGTTATCCAATGTGAGTCTCAGTGAAGAGGTCTCTCATTGGGGGGATCTAGCCTAATTATGTATTCTCTACAAGAATTTTCACAGCAACCATTTTTGAAGTCTTATGTTTCATTGAAGATCCAAGAAAGCTTTCCCTTCTTTGGCTACCTATAACAACTCCTTCAAGTCCTTGCTATAGCACTAAGGCAGTGTACAAAGCTTGATTGCTCTAATATTGGAAAGAAGAAGGAGGAAGAGGAGGAGAAGGAAAAAGAAAAGAAGAAAAAAGAAAAAGAAGAGAAAAGAAAGGAAGGAAGGAAAGAAGGAAGGAAGGAGAGAGAAAGAGAGGGAGGAGGGGGAGGAGAAAAAGTAGAAACAAGTTCCAGGTACAGTAGCATTAATTACTAATTAGTTGTATAACAAAACAAACCTGGAAAGTGACAGCTTTTGGAAGTTTCCACTGTGCATGTAAAACAGTTGACACAAGCAGGGCTGTTTGCAGGAAAAAATCTTTATAGGTCACAAATATTGGACAGATTGGTGGCCTAGGCCAGACAATCTGTTTATCTAAGGCTGACTTACCCTTGGCACTGAGTTTTGGGGATCTGACAGTGAGAGAATAATAGGAGATTCTTAGATCATGGTCTAAGAATAATCTTATCAAGAGGCATAACCCAATCTGCTTTGTCTTTTTATAACATAATGAAAAGTTAATTTAATGTTTTCATTTTACAATTATTAAAAGAAAGTTCTAATAAGTGACAACTGTCACATCTTAAACTCACACTAAGAATTTCAAAATCTCTAAAATTCCATAGTTTGCATTTAATGCATACATGTAGTTGCATGCCATTTTATTTCCTATTTTGTGAAGCTCCGTAATGCCTTAAGTTGTGCTAAGGTCAATGATTAGAATCTTCAAGAAATACATTTATTGAGGAATTTCTAAGTATTTTACATATGTAGTAGTTTTGTTTTAATCTTTTAGATATATTCCAAAGGGATTTTCTGTGCAAACAAAATTAAATTGTGTTGATGATATTTCATTTAATAATGAGGAAAAATGTTCTGGAATCTATTAAGAGGTTTGGGGATATTATGTGTCATATTCATTTGCTAATATTCATTGTATAACCATCATCTAAGTTTAGTATGGAGAGAATGGCCAGGTATAGTAAAATCTGAGATATAGAGAGAAGATATTAAAGGTTAAAGAGTTCATTAAATTTAGTGTTTAGCACTTTTATACTGATTCTATTTTGATTCCTATACCCGACTTTCTGAAAAATGAGAAGTGAACAGAACTTTACTGGGCTTCACTAATCTAAGTGAAACCTGCCTTGTCTCCTTTGAGGAAATAATAGCAACAACATTCGATATGTTAGACATAGCTGATCAAAAGCTGAACTCTAACTCATGATGAAAGAATAATGTACCTTGTACATTAAATGACCATACTTATTTCATATTTTAACTGTACATCATTCCTACCGCATTGTCTATGAATATTTTAATGAATAATGAATATACCAGGTAATTTCTGGAATCCCTTTTAATTTGGAAATACTATGAAAATAATCTATGGATAAACCAAAGTAATGTTGGAACCAACCCCATATATACTTAAAAGATCTCTCTCTCTCTCTCTCTCTCTCTCTCTCTCTCTCTCTCTCTCTCTCTCTCTCTCTCTCTCTCTCTCTCTCTCCTCTCTTTCTCCCCCCCTCTCCCTTTTTTGTTCTCTATCTTCCTTTCTCTCCCTTTCTTGTCTTTGTCTCTTCTTTTTCTTTTCTCTGTTTGGTTAAGGTGTACTTAACAAGACTGTTGAATAAACTTTACATTAGCAGAGCAATTGTCTGACTCTACCTGGACTGAAGTCTCTAATGGAGATCAAGCTTTCAAAATGGCTTGCCATGGCCAAACTCCCGGCCATGGAGCTGATTTTTCATGTGAGATCAGGTTACAACCACACCAGAGGCCAGCTGTCATTGTTATTTTATATTTTAACTTCCGTTTTTTTCTAGTCATGGGTCTTAAATTCAGGGCCTGGGCATGGTCCTTGGACTTTTTCAAGGCTAACGCTCTACCACTTGAGCCACAACACTACTTTTGGCCTTTTCTGTGTATGTGGTACCAAAGAATCGAACCCAGGGCTTCATGTATGCTAGGTAAGCACTCTACCACTAGACTATGCTCCCAGCCCTAACTCCCACAAATTAAAAAAAAAAGAGAGAGAGAAAGAGAGAATTTTAGAATATCTCTAAAGATTCTAAAAGGAACATTTTTTAAAGTCACCATTCCTAAATAACTAATGAAAAGAAATAGGTAGAATTATAGGAGGCAATCATAACTGGATAGAACTACAACACAGTTTGATACCACAGAATTGTTTTTCTTGGGCTTTAACACTTAAATCTTTTCTAGAAGATCTTGCTAGTTAAATCCAGGTATGTTTTTGCCATGTTAACTTTCTGAAGATTAACCTGGAATGCAAACACAGCATAAAATGTGTGCTTCATCTCAGTCAGTGCTTAGAATGTGTCACAGTATCTGACTTATTGCTATAGGTTTGTTATTCTTTCTCTGACAGTGTTTGAACTCCTCCTACTGTCATCCATTCATCACTCTGATAGTTTTGCCCAAAGACTATCAGGTAAAATACAATAATCAGTCAAAGCCAGATGGTGCCGGTGGCAAATGCAGGCAATTCCTCATTAGTGGCCTGCAATAAATAAATAAATAAACAATGTAGTCACATCTGACAATTTAACGAATATAAATTTATCACAGCAGGAATATCCTCCTCAAACACCTAAACAATTAAAATGTAAAAGGGGAAAGAAATACACATTTTCTTCTGCTAAGTAGGACCAAATTCTTCTTTCATTACTTTGCAAAAAAAAAATCACTCACATATCTTAGACTGGGAGAAATATATTAGATACTAGCAATCAAAACAAAGAGACAGAAAGTCAAGAAAGAAAAGGGGGAACATAGAATGGACTCATTAACTATAAAATATTTTTAATTTGGTCTTAATATATATGCACAGTCTAATTGCATAATTCAGTTATTCAATAAATATTTAGTGAGCATTTGATATGTGTCAGGCACTGTACCATGTGTTAGGAAATGTCACTAACTAACTCAGGGGATTAATCAAGGCATATATGTATCACCGGTGTCAAGAAGTTAGAATAAAAAAAAGTGCCTAGAGTAGATACAAGATCTAGAGAGAAAAATGGAACAATATAAAAGGAGACAGGTAAGAATGGTAGAAGTATATTCATTTTATGTGTGTAATAAGAAAAAAATATCCTTGGTCAGATTTGATTAGATGAGATTTGGGTTGAGCCTTGAGGAAGTAAGGACTCAGTCAAGAGTATATATATTGCATACAAGTGTATCAGGTAGAGATAGCACCAAGAATTAAAGCCCAAATGCTAGTGCAATAATCCATTGAGGAAATAATAGTATCTTGGACCTGACTTCTAGATACATGGTTGTGTCAGTAAGATTCTTAAGTGCAAGCAATAGAACTTTCTTTGGGTTAAAATAATATCTGAGTTTGTATTATTAATGGGAAACCAGAGGGATAGGTTCAAAGAACAGCAAGAATCAAGGAATGTAGGTCCAGAAAACAATTAAAGAACAAAAAATCAGTAACTGATGAGGACATAAGTCCATAGGTCCACAATTAGGGTCATCAGATGCTGCCACCACTGAGGGTAATTGGCAGGTTTTTACATCATTCCTTCAATTTCAAAGCGGCTGAGTCTAGTTTTTAAGATGCTCAAGATCTTGTCTAGCTCCCCAGAAGTGATAAGTGTCACCAGCTCTAAGCTCAGGGAGCTCAATTTTCCATTTCTCTGTTATTGGCCATAAATACTGTGTGTGTGTGTGTGTGTGTGTGTGTGTGTGTGTGTGTGTGTGTACCAGTCTTTGTGGCTCAAACTCGAGAAATTGGGGCCTGGGTGGTGTCCCTGAGTGTTTGTGCTCAAAGATACCTCTTGAGCTTTAGCCCCACTTCCTGCTTTTCAGGAGTTACTTGGAGAGAGTCTTATAGACTTGCCTGTCTATGCTGTCTTTGAACTATGATGTTCAGATCTCAGCCTCCTGAGTAGCTAAGATTACAGGTATGAAGTATTGGTTGATATCTTATCTTACAAGTCATGTGGTTACTAGACTTCAGAGATGTGAGCACAGTATATACACTAGCACCATTTCAGAAACAAGTAATTTGAAAATACCAAGATAATTATTTGGCAAAGATCAGACAGGATAGAATGATGGAAAGGACGACATTGATCAGCACCCACTGCATTGTAATCTGACTTCTAGAATTGAAATCCCTTTATACAACTGCTTAATAATTTTGATACAATTAATTCTTTGGAATAAAAATGATTTATACTAAAAAAATTAATGTGTTGATTTGAAACCCCTTTGTAAACTACTAAAGGTAATATTAAAATAAAAAGATACATATGTGTCTCATTTAACATAAATATATCATTGTAACCAATAGCATCAATCATAACAATCATTAATAGTAAGCGCTTATCAAATATGAGATTTAATTGTTAATATTGTACATGTAATAATTCACTTAATCTTTAATATTTTTGAAGTTGTAGAGTATAAATGTTTAGATTTATGAATGCCATATATATATACATATATAACTCTCCAAACTTCCAAGACTGGTTGGACAATTGCATAAGAAGAATTGCTAATGCATTATTTCAGCATGGGGAAACAGTCTAAACAGAGAAATAATATGGGAGATTAATAAAATTATAGAGAGCATATCCTAGAAAATAGATTTTTAAGTTGACAAACACAGTCTATCATACTATATTATGTCCTACTTTATGTTAAAACTTTTCCTTTTTAAAAATACATTATTCTGGGGCCGGAAGTTTGACCTAGTAGTAAAGTGCTTGCCTAGCATGCACAAAGACCCAGGTTTCATTCCTTGGTTCCACATATATAGAAAAAAGCCAGAAGTGGTGCTGAGGCTCAAGTGGTAGAGCTCTAGGCTTGAGAAAATCCAAGGACATTGCTCAGGCCCTGAGCTCAAGCCCAGGACTGGCAAAAAAAAAAAATCATTATTCCTATATTTTTAGTTGTTGGCATATCCTTTGTCTCTTGGTAGTTGCTTAATGAAGGTTTAATGAATTAAGAAAAGGAATTTATATAATATTTGAGAAAAATCTTTTCTCCAGAAATTAGTCTATTGACAATATTTGGGTTTGGATTTTGGGTGTTTCTTGCGCTTGCTAGCAGTTGCTTTACCACTTGAAGACATCCTATTCCACCCCACCCTCCATGCAATTTTTCAGGTAGAATCTCCCTTATGCCTCTCTGAAATGCAGTTGTCTTACTTACAACCTCCTGCATTGCTGGGATTATAAGAAAGTACCATCATTAACTTTCTATGTACTACCTGTCGCATTCATTGTTTGTTTTGGGGGGGATTGTTTGTTTTTGTTTTGTTTGCCTGTGTTGTCCAGAAATTACAATCGTCTGGATCTTTTCCTCTTGAGTGGCTGGGATTATAGGCTTGAGTCCTAGAAATTAGTCTTGATGGATACAAGCCAAAAAGTAGAAAAAAAGAGAATGAGAATTTCTCTTTGAGAGATTTAATAAAATGATAGTAGCTTGAACAATGAACCCAGTGATTGTGAGCATTCAATAACATATTATGCAGTCTAAAATGGAGGAAAAGCCAGAAAATTCATCTTCACCATCTCTCAGGAAACAAGGAAGTACAATGTATATAAAAGTAGATATGTGAGGAGACAGGGAAGTTCACAAACAATATGAGAGGTGAAAATTCCTAAAGAAGTTTCAGTGAGTGATGTATAGAATTTAGGAAATAAGGAGTAATAATATCTGGAGTGATTTATAAAGAAGGTAATATTTTCAACCGCATTTTTTGGAAGCAGAATTATGGTTTAGCAGAATGGAAGAAGCAAGTTCTGAGGCAGGGGAAAGAGTACCGGTTCCTATATAGGAAAATGACTAAACTATTACCATCCCATTGTCTGATATCTGATTTTGTTATACTATCACAGGTCCAACCTGTTGACTTTTCACTGGTATCAAAAGAAAACTCCCTTCTTAATCCCAGAGAATTTGACTTGAATGTGGCTAATCACAATAACTCAAACATTTTGACTGTTCTAGGGTATCATGTGATTATTGACAACTTAAAATTTACAGTAGCTGACACCTCAGTATCTCTAGGTGTACATCCATCAAGGCCCCCAGAGCTTTGCTCCATCAAAGAGTTATGGTGAGAAGTGAAGTGGTCGAAGCAAAGAAATATATGGATAGGAAAATAGATTTTGTTATACCCATGGCTCCAACTTCTTTTATCTATGACTGGTGGGCTTCTCAAATTCCACTATAACCAAGTCAGTTTCTCCAACAGTAAATGCTTGCCTCTCTAATCTGCTTTCTTAACAACCTAAACTAGTCATGTGTCTTCTTTACCACCCACATAATTACCAAAATTAAATATGCACAACTGAGAAAAGTGACTCATATTCAAGTCTGTTTCATCTTGCTTTTCTTATGATGTCTGTTCCCAAATAGGAAAAGTATATTCTTTTGGGCATTCCCAAATTTGATTTTGGTGTGAGAATTGTTCCAACATATAAATGAGATATGTTTCCAAAGTTTGTTTATATAGTTAACAATTTGAGACTTACTCTATAATTTCCTGTAGTAATAAATC
Organism: Megascapheus bottae; assembly: GCF_031878675.1. Lineage (NCBI taxonomy): Eukaryota > Metazoa > Chordata > Mammalia > Rodentia > Geomyidae > Megascapheus > Megascapheus bottae. The sequence goes on from NC_143509.1 coordinate 62,989,526, forward strand.
TAAAATAAAAGATTTTCCATACAGACAAAAACATTTTAATCTCTATGTTATTTATTTTTAGTTCAAAGAGACATAGCAACAAAATAGTCATGGTAATAATCATTCTCCCCCACCCCAGCCCATTTGATTCATATGACTATTCTTTCAAAGGAAATAAATTAGATGTTTTTTGTTTTGTTTTGTTTTGTTTATGGTTTGGGCTTTTTTTTCTCATGGTAATTCTAACAAGGAGGCTTTCACTATAGGTAAGCAATACTAGTTTGATTTTGGTAACTCGTCAATTTCTTAGCCTTTGGTTACTCCACTCTAAGATGGTCTGCTAGTATTTTTTGTTAATCAGTTTGGAGAACAAGTATAATGTTAGACAGAAGGATGCATGCCTAGCATATGGGGATGAGGAAATGCAAAAACAACTGAACAATTTTGTTCATAATTTCTCTAATTAAAAATAGAAGAATGTAAGTCTAGTGAGAGTATACTTGCAAGTCAAGTTAGCAAAGAGTGAATTGCATCAGGACTTCTATGGGTATGCAGAAAAAAATAACAGTTTTAGGTATGAGGAAAAGGCTAAATGTTCAGCATCTTGGTTAGGAGACAGAATAATTGACTAAGAAGACAAAGCTGTAGATATTGAAGTCATTTCTTATCCAGAGGCAACATTTACTCTATAGAATTATGTCTGGCTATCTTTCTGACATGATAAAGCATGCCTCTGTAAAATATTAACTTACCTGCTGGAAAATAAAAACAGCTGGCACTACGTGGGTGAAATCTTGGTCTGTATGGTCTTAGCTGTGTGAGATATCAATAAGGTGCCCAGTAATAGACTGCTACACAAATAGGAAGTTTCCATGACTGATTAGTGGAAATTGGACATTTGATTTAGTCTTAAACAAATTTTTGCATCGCAGTAATTATAAACTAGACACAATGATAGCACAAAGAGGAGGAATACCATACTTAACTAAAGGATCGAGAATTCATAAAGAAGAAGACAATGCTAGACATGTTATTGAAATGGTTAGAAATGTGTTACACAGAAAGGAATGGAAAGAAGATCGCAATCAAGCAAAAATGCTTAGAAAGGAAAGAGCAAAATAACATTGCTTATTCCTAGAAGTAACTTGAATTCCTTGAATTGCTCTAAAGGATGGCATGAAAATAGAGGTAGGCTGAAGCGATAGGTAGGGGCTAGAATAATGAAAAGTAAGAATTTAAAAATCTGATGGCAGGTGCTATTATTTTTCTTTAAATAAAGAAATAAATAAAATAAATCCAGGCACTGGTGGATCAATCCTGATTCCTAGCTATTTAGGATGGTGAGACCTGAAAATTGGTAGTTCAAAGCCAGCCCATACAGAGAAGTCTACAATGCTCAACTAACCAGTGAAACGTTGGATTTGAGGTGTGCCTCAAATGGTAAAGCAAAAGATGGGAGCAAGAAGTAGGTTCTGAATCAAGCCCCAGTGGCACCAGGAAAAGAAAGGAAAGCAAAAGAAGAAAGAAAAATTGTGATTTATCAAAAAGTAACACAGACCCTGCTCAGAAGAGCCAGGGAAAGGGGATTCTGGACACAGAGAGCACCTCCCTAAAGACCTTGGAGAAGAAAATTTCATAATATGTCTTCCAAGCTCTAAAGGAGGCGAGTAGACTTGCTCAGGGCATGGGTCCAAGAAGAAGTTTGGAGAAAGAAGCAAGGCCTAGGTATGTAGGAATCTACAGACCTCTGTAACTCTGATTTTGGATTTATAGTGATTGAAATTTTAAAAAAACACAGATTTTTAAAAACAGAAGATACAGGATCTATTAGACAATTTTATGAAGACCACTGTGGCTTCTGAGGAAAAAAAAAAGATTTTTTGATGAGTTTAGGGTAGAAGGGAAACTAAAACGGAACCTTGGCTCCTTGCTGGAATTGGAGATAACCAGAGACAAGTAGACATCATTTTGAGGTATTGAGTAAAGGAAAGTTTAGTTTAATTTTGCTTTATTATTTAAACAAAAATAGAAACTAAGTATGCAGCACTAGAATGTAATGATAAAGTATCAGAGAAGAATTAAGGGTTCTATTTCTAAATTAGATGACTGGGTGTTGTCCCTGAGCTCTTTTGCTCAAGGCTGTTGCTGGTTTTCTGGTGGTTAATTGGAGATAAGGTCTCACAGATTTTCCTGCTTATGCTATCTTCGAACCACAACCCTCAGATCTCAGCTTCCTGAGTATCTAGGCTTACAGGTATGAGCCACCAGCACCCAGTAAAAGTAATTTTTTATAGAAAATTGATTTTTTTACAAATAAATCTTTACTACATACTCATTTTAAGTAAAAATGACAATTTTTGTAAGTTATGGTTAGTAAAACAAGTTAAGTTTACTTAACTTGTAAAGTAAATCAATTTCCAATAAAACCGGACTGATAATGAAGGGAAACAGTACAGCTTATAAGAAAACTAAAGTGACTAAAGTATACAATATACTAAAAGAGGAAAGACAATTAGTGGAGGTTTTCTACCATCACTATGATGACAAGATTGGTCTCTCACTGATTCTCTCAGTCAAGAATTTAGTATATGTATTTGTTTATTTAGGTCATTCATGAGGCTTGAACTCGGGACCTTGGTGTTATCCCTGAGCTCATTTGCTCAAGGATAGTGCTCTATCACTTTGAGTTCAGTTCCACTTCCATATATAGATATAGATATGTATATATATACCTATATACATGTAAGTATATATAGGTATGTGTGTATATATATGTATAGACATACATGTATATATGTGTGTATATGTAGATATGTATATGTAGATATGTATATATATGTAATATATATGGAGAGAGAGAGAGAGAGAGAAAGAGAGAGAGAGGGACCTGCTAAATGAGAATGTTATTGAATTTAGATCTAAGCATGTTAAGAATATTTTATATATACTAGAATTTAAATGTTTTGGATTATTTTCTAAATATTATTTTTCTCTACCTATTTTTTTCTTATGCTGTTTAAAAGTGAGGTCTGAGCAGGTCTCCAGTGGCTCACACTTGATCCTAGCTTCTCATGAGGATGAGATCTGAGAACTACGCTTCACAGCCAATCTGGGGTAGAAATTCCATGAGATTCTTATCTCCAATAAACTACTCAGAACAATCCGAAAGTGGTTCTGTGGATTAAGCAGTAGAAGGCTACCTTGAGCACAAAGAGGCTCAGGAACAGTGCCCAGGCTCTGAGTTCAAGCCCCAAAACTGGCCAAAATAAAAAAATAATAATAATGAGTGAGGTCTGAACAATTTGTGGTCATTAATGTTCTCGGGACAATTTTCACTTATGGCCAAATTCTAAACTTAGTAATTTGATTATTTTGTAACATGTTATCTATTTAAATCCTAAAATCACCTATCTTCTGATTTTACATATAGACATATACGATCTGAATGTCAAGATGGAGGAAAGTGTAAGAATTAAGTGTTGTCCTCAGATTTTCTGTACCTGCCTACAGTTCACTGCTCAGAAACACCAACCTGGCTCAGGTATCAAGAATCCATCACCTAGTCTTCCAAGCAAAGATAATCAAAGCCCCAAAAGAACACTGAGATAACATTAATATGAAAGATTTTCTCAAATAGATACAGAATACCAACCTGAGTACTGAAAACTGATTTTTCAGGTGATAAAAATAATAATCCCTTCTCTTTTGTTGCAGTTATACAAATTTCGATAGATAAGGAAATATTGTAAATGATGTTCTTCAGGGGGAAAAATGAAAAAGGTATTTGGCTACCTCAATCCCCAAACTTAGATTTTACTTTTTAAAAAAGTCAGAGCTGAGTACAGTGGCTCATGCTTGTAATCCTAACTACTCAATAGGCTGAGATCTGAGGACAGTGGTTCTAAGCCAGGGCACTACAGTCTGTGAGACTCTTATCTCCAATTAACCACTAGAAAACTGGAAGTGGGGCTGTGACTCAAAGGGTAGGGAGATAACCTTGAGCTGAAGAGCTCAGGGACAGCACCCAGACCCAGAGTTCAAGCTTCTCGACCAAAAAGAAAGAAAAAAGAAGCCACTCTTTTTTTTTTTTTTTTTTTTTTTTTTGGCCAGTCCTGGGTTTGAACTCAGGGCCTGAGCACTGTCCTTGGACTTTCTCAAGAGCTCTACCACTTGAGCCACAGCACCACTTCTGGCTTTTTTCTATGTATGTGGTACCAAGGAATTGAACCCTGGTCTTCGTGCATACCAGGCAAGTACTATACCACTAGGCCAAACTCCCGGCCCGAAGCCACTCTTTTTTTGACTGGTACCATGTCAGTTTCTCCCTTTCCTTGAAAATCTGAAGAATGTTGATCCAATAAAAACTAGAATTTGAAAAGTCTAGATGAAAATGAAATGAGGAAGAGGTTTAGAAGAATCATTATCTTTTCCATCTCTCAAATAAATGTTACTTTATAAAAATAGATAAATATGGGGATGATTGCTAGAATTCATTCAAAAACATACAAATAAATGAGGTGACTCATGTCAGGGAATAGAATTTCTCTGATATAAATTGAGTGACATAGTTTTATACCCATTAATGCCCAAACCTTTTGCAGAACTAGATCCCACATATTAAAAAGAACAAAGTTTTATCATGGCAAATTAGCAAGAATAATTGCCAGACAGAATTCCTCTTCAAAAAGGGTATATTCCAGAGGCTTCTGAAAGACTGCAGACAGCTAGCATTTTTATAAGTGAAGATAGCAAAAATCTGTACAAATTTTGTCCTAATCTTTCTTTTTTTTACTATATATTCTTGATTAACTATCAAATAAAATAAATAACATTTGTAGTCTAGCCACAATGGAAACCAAAGGGAAAAATTAGTGGTCCACCATATTTAACATAATGTCCTCCATAAACAGCTACCTTATGAATGCACAAAAATATATGCAGGGTAGCTTTTTCTCATCCCAATTGCCTTGCTTGGTCTCCCCTCACCTCTCCTTCCCTTCCACTCCCATCTTTTTTTTTTTCTCTCTCCGACAATGTTCCCTCCTTCCACTTTTTCTTTGCCAGTCCCAGCTCTTGCACTCAGGGCCTAAGCACTGTCCTTGGTTTTCTCAAGGCTAAAGCTCTACCACTTGAGCCACTGCACCACTTCTGGCTCTTTAATATTTACGTGGTACTGAAGAATCGAACCCTGGGTCTTTATGCAGGCTAGGCATGCACTTTACCAAATTCTAGGCTTCCTTCCTTCCACTTCTGTCTCTCTTACTTTTGTACTGAGGGATAGAAAAGTTAGGGTGATTGGTAATTGGGTATTTAAATTGGAAGATGTCAGAAAGAAAGTTTATGAATTCCTGATGTTGAGATTCCCATATCAATCTTGGTTTTCATAGGCTGAGCTAGTCAGTTCTTAATTTCATAGGTTCTGTAGATTCTTTTAAATTGATTTTAACTATGGACATTTAACGTAATTTTCTGTTACTAGTACCCAACTAAAGGAACATAGATAATAGCAATGTATGTCTGGACAAAGTGAAAGATATTGCTAGAATGAAGGATTTTAAGTAATATTGACTATTATCAATTAAATTAAATTATTTCTTTCCAAATACAAGTTGATCCTCAAACTTCTTGTTAGCATATGTTTTTTTTACAAGGTTACACAAGCTCCCTACATAAAATTACCTTTTGTAATGTATGTATGTATGTATGTATGACAATAATTTTCTCTTTTTTTTTTTTCCAGTCCTGGAGCTTGAACTCAGGGCGTAGGTACTGTCCTTGGACACTTTTTGTTCAAGGCTAGCCTTCTGCCACTTGAGCCACAGTGCCACTTCCGGCTTTTTCTGTGTATGTGATTACAGGGAATTGAACCCAGGGCTTCATGCATTCTAGGTGAGCTACCACTAGACCACACTCCTAGCCTCAACAATAATTTTCTTATGGCTTCGGGGTGGGGGCAGATGGCAAACTTTTTGAGGATTTTTGAGTTGTTCATTCAATTGCCTTACTTAAAAAAATGTAAATAGTATCCATGTATTTAAAATTCAGTTTCTTTGGATTGCAAAATTGCGTTCCATCTATGAATCTATCTATCTATCTATCTATCTATCTATCTATCTCATCCTTGTAAGTTGACAAATGGACTAAATTGCTCAACCCAGTCATAACAGAGGATGTGAACTGCAATGTTCTTTGTGGAAATCCCGAGGATTTAGAGATTCTTGTTGAAATTGAGAGGTTCGGGGTTGGAGCCTCTTCTGATCAAGGTTTATTTCTGGCTTTATAAGGATCCCTGACATTAATGGAACTGGTGCCAGGTGATGGTATTTGCAGAAGGCTTCCCACCAGGCTGCATATCCATTTTCAGGCTTTCTACCAGCACTCCCTTTCCTCTCCACCCTTCTGCCTGACTGGGCCCTGGTGTGATAGATGTGAGCACAGCAGGCCTGGAAGCCTTATTGCTGAGAACCCAGTTTGGAAGTGAAGTGGGGGTGGGAATGAGGTTAAGCAGCAGACTTCGCAAATGTGGAAGAGATTGGAATATGCAGAAAAGACAAAAGCAGAAAAAGACAAAAAGGAAAACAGCGTCTATTCCTAGTAGGTGTGATAGACAGTGCTTAGGACAATCTGAATATTTGCATATCTAATTTTTATGCTGTGCTCTCATCTATTAGCATGGTCAACATGCACTTTGTAGATAAAAGGAGAGGAGGAATAGGAATGGAAGAAGTATATTTTCTATTTTCTAGGGGTCATTGTTCTTGTTGACATAGAATGGTGAGTACTTTAGAGGCCAATATGTGAAATCCCTCAGTTAATAATAACTTCTATTTGGAAAACACATTGTTTGAAAGCCACCAATTTTTTATCACACTAATTGAGCCTCCCACCAACCTAGTAAAAACAGAAAGTCAGGGTTTGGATGATTTTATTGTGCCTAATACACAGATGAATACATTTTGGTCCAGGAAGATTAAGTTACTTACCCAAGATCACATGATAAGCAATTGGCAGAACCAGGTCTACAACCCAAGGGAAGGGTTTATTCCACTACAAAGACATGAAACAGGACAATAAGCAAACAATAGCTAAAATATGTAAGGTCTGTAAATAGTGAATGATGGTAAAACTGGAAAGACACATTACAATACTAAACCAGAAGTATGAAACTCTGATCTAAACGCACAGGTCAAGGAACTGCATGTCTAACCATAAGCATTGGTGAGAATATGTGTGCCTATACAAACTTTTTTCTGAATAGTATATCAATATGTTTTTTCTACCATAAGTCTCTTAATAATCTATTATAAGATTCCTCCTTAGCTACATTTATTCCCTTATATGAATATTTATTGAATATCAAGTATGTGCTAGACATGGCTTAAATTATGTTTGGTCTAATATCCTTATTTAGAAAGTAGTATAGAATATATATTTGTCTTAAAGTTTATTTGCCAAGCACTAGCAGGACATGATATTAATCAGAGAAACTTTCCTTGGATCTGAGAGGAAAGGAAAAGTAGAAGAAAACTTATGAAGACAGTGGGAGAATTGAGCCAAGTTTAGAATAAAAGTAGAGTGGTTAAAAACACTACATAGTCTTAGCAATTAAAAGCAGCCAGTGACAAATGGCTTACACCTGTCATTCTAGCTACTCAAGAGGCTGAAGTCTGAGGATCTTGGTTCAAATTCAGCCCAGGTAGAAAGTCTGTGAGACTCTTCATTTACAATGAACCACCAGAAAACCAAAAGTGGCTCTAAGTGGTAGGGTGCTAGCCAGCCTTGAGTGGAAAAAGCTCAGGAGTGGTGCTCAGGTCCACAGTTCAAGCCCTACAACTGACAAAAAAAAATCAATACATGTAAGTGGCACTGTGGCTCAAGTGATAGAGCACTGCCCTTGAGCTAAAGAGCTTAGGGACAATGCCCAGGCCCAGAGTTGAAGCCCCATGACCACCACCAACAACAACAACAAAACCCAATACATACACAAATATATACATACATACATATACATACATATATACATACACATACATACATGCATACATACAAACCACCCCTAAATAATTTTGTTGGTGAAAAAATTGACCGTTCTTCTTATAGATATGCCAGTTCAGTCACAGTTAACTGCTTAAAGCCTGGCAAGGAGTATTTTCATGGACTAGTTGGCTTCACACTGGGCATAATAGGCCTCTTCAAACTCAAGGAAGGAAGATGGGAAATTGATCTAACTTTCATACGTTTTTACATACATGAGGGGTTATTTACTCTTTAGTCTACCTTTGTGTAAGGTATCTACTTGTAGATATTATTATAAGTATATTTCAGTGGGAAGAAATAATTAAAATGAGGGTAAAATTAATTTTTAGGCATTTACCCCTTCAGCAAAGCCTAAAAACTTATACTTTTTGCAGTTTGGGTGATCCCTAGGAAGAGACTACTTCAGCAAATATAACAAGGAGTACAGCAAGTCTTAAGACTTCAAAAGAAGAGCTCATGAAGATCTAAGAATGTGGTAGCTAGATGTCTGTACTTTAACAGTGTGACCCTCCAAGAGGGGAACTGGCATGGTGGTTGGTGGAGCTGGAGGATATGGAAGTGGGAAGGAAGACTACATAGATCGTCACGGCAGTTTGAAGAAATTACCATTATACATGGGTACACTTATTGGGTCTGCTTTCATTAAAAACAGAATGAATGTCCTATGTATAAGTAAGTAGCTGGAGTCAGTGATGGGGAGATCCACTTCTAACGTTTTTTTGTCAATAGCTTTGTTTCTAATCTACTAGCAATCCTATCCAGTTCACTATGTGGAAGACCTGGAGGATGACTCTAAACCTGGTTCTATCCTCCTTTAATAACTAGATGATTCATTGTTAAAACCACTTACTTTATGTGTCAAGCATTGTCTTAGGCACAAGAAATAGAAGGAATCACATAGGTGGAATCTAGATGTTAAAAAGGAAAGAAAAGATATGAAAATAGACTATTGGAAAGTGGACTTATTTGGGAAGAAGGAAACGACTAGAAGGAATAAAGGTGGGGGGGAATGCAAACTGTCTGAGCTGCCATGGAAGCATTATGTGGGCAGAGAGCACAGGGTCAAAAAGGTACCAAGGCCTGAAATACTGACATGGTGTTATTGAGTGAGGAGGGCTTATTCTAAGATGGCTCCAGAAAAGTAGGAAAGATAGATCGGATAAAAGACAGGCAATATATTCCAAGTCTTTTCAACTACCAAATATGAGAATCCTTCTAAGTGCTTAAGCTCTGGAGCTTAATGGACAATATTATAATAATGAGAGTGGGAAGAAAGTCTGAGAGTAGTACGAAACAGAGGACAAGTTTGGTGTGCACTAGATTAACTTTTTTTTTTTTTTTTTTTGCCAGTCCTGGGCTTGAGCTCAGGGCCTGAGCACTGTCCTTGGACTTTCTCAAGGCTAGTGCTCTACCACTTGAGCCTCAGCACCACTTCTGGCTTTTTTTTTTTCCTATGTATGTGGTACCGAGGAATCGAACCCGGGTCTTCATGCATACTAGACAAGCACTCAACCACTAGGCCAAACTCCCAGCCCCTACTAGATTTACTTTTATATCTCTGAAATATTTCAGAGTATCTGTGACTCAAGGGCTCAAATATCTGGTGTACAGATTTGGAAATCCCACAGGCCTGCCCGCCTGCCTGTAGTCATCTAGGCTTAGTAAATTGATTGAGATAAGGAATGGGTCACAATTATAGCATGGGGTTCACTAATCATTTGGGAAAAACAAGTCAAGCAAAGAAGACAGACAAGGGGGCAAAAGGGTGGCCTTATGATAAAGTGCTTGCCTAACATGCACAAAGCCCTGGGTTTGATTCCTCAGAACCACATACAGAGAAAAAGTTGGAAGTGGTGCTGTGGCTCAGGTGGTAGTGCAGTAGCCTGAAGGAAAGCCCATGGGCAGTGCTCAAGCCCTGAGTTCAAATCCCAGGACTGGCAAAACATAAACAAAAACAGGGACACACCACTCTAGAAAGAAGAATAAGAACTACTAAGGAAACATGATAAGGAGGGAGCTTGAGGAGGGAAAAATGGATAGCAAGATAAAATGCAAAAGGAAAATGAAAAAAAGGTGTGTCAGACTGGAGGGTCACTGCATGTGGTAACTCTTTTCCGAATCTGGTTTATTGCAATTTCAGACCCAGAAATTTCTTTCAATTAGGTAGAAGAACTTACAGAGAGAAAGGCCAAGTGAACTTTTAGGAACTGTGTCCTAAGAAAAGGATTGAGACAGGGTACCATAGAGACTGTGGTCCAGAATCAGAGGATGATGTTTAAGATAGCAGAGACAAGACAGTATTCATAGGAGGAAAGGATCTAATACAGAAGAAAAGGAGGAAATCTCAAGAGAACAGGGCACAAGTTGGAGAGGCCTTGGGGAAAACACAGGGGCAAGAGCCATGGAGCAAGCAGGGTTGCTTGTATGATTAGAAAGAAGTGATCTCTAGGGAAGAAGGCACACATTGTAGACACATAACAGTTTTAAAAAGTGGGAGATTCTCTCAAGTCTCACATTGCACAAATTAGAGAAATATTTTTTTTGTAATTTCATTGATCCCAGTTTTTAAAACAATTACGTTTAATTCCTTCCATAATCCTATAAGGTAAACATGGTGGAGGTTTATTTTAGATTGTTTTGTTTGTTTCTCAGTGCCCATTGGACAAGAGAAAAATGGAAACCCAAGTAGATGTGATTCATCTGAGATCAGAGATCCCCATGTGACACCAGCTAAGGAGCCTTTCCAGCACTTTAGAGAATGTAAGAAGATTCAATTACACTGGCACAAAAGTAATCAGCTGACAATCCAGAAGTCCAAAAGGGAGAAATCTGGCATCAGTGTGTTTGGTTTACAACAAACACCTCGTGGTGCAAGATTGCCCCTGTTTTAACTGACAGGAATGAGTTAAATGTTGTTACATCATTTCTTGAGATGAGATGAACTATGTGTAGTCTTTGAACTGTCAATAGAGGAAGATTTCAGCTGTCTTACTTTATGAATATGAACAACAGGAACATTCATTTTACATCTGTGCCTAGTATTGCCTGCAAAATCTCCCCGTCTTCTCTATGGACCAGGTAAAGCTCCGGAGTCTGTGGATTAATTCAGCCCCAGACATATTACTGACAACTTCACTTTGAGGAGGAAGAGGAGACCCTAAGAGCACCCCCCTCACCCTCTTCTTGGCAAACAAGAGCACTGCCCTTTAGCTGGCAACATCAAAAGAGGTTTCTGTAATCTTGCCAGCTCAGCAAGAAAGAAAGTTAACCCTGTGTTTTCTTATTCCAGTTGCCTCAGTATGGGCTGGAGGTAGGGGGTAGGGCACAGAGTAACACAGACTGTCTCAGCATGAGAAATCAGGGCTCATTATGGATGCATCCCGGCGGTCATAGGTTAGGAAGAACTGGTCACCAGAAATAAGCATGATTCTACCTTCTCTATAAACTAGCTAGAGGTTTTGCGAAGTCCAGAGAATGGGCTAGAAAATAACGAGTCCTTCAAATAATTTCTTCTGTTTAAATTTGGAGATGTGTGATAGATAGCACTATTTTCTTTTCAAAGAGCAGCTGCAATTGTATTGAGTAGAATGCTTCCATTCGATTAATTCACCAAATCCCTGGATGACACTGGGTGTGGCTCAGAGAGATTAAGGAGGAATCTTAGTTGCTCACTAGCAAGAATGCCCTGTACCTCCAAGCAAGGCTGTAACCTTCCACAACTCCCTGATGTTGCAAAGGGAAAGGCACATCAAGGTGGCAATTCTAAAATCACAGATCACACTCTCAAAGATAAGAATTATTTGTTGCTTGGTGGGGGGAGGAGTCAGATGTGAGCAAGGTAAGGAGGTGGGGGTAAATGGGCTTCTTGCTCGCAAGATTAATTTTTACACTGCAATTATAAGCTAAATTCATTCTTTTTAAACAAAGGAAGCATCTCACAGTTGTCTAGCTTCATGGACATCACACCTTGCAAGTTTTTAATCATCTGCAATACGCGTGGCAATTGAGCTATTTAAAGATGTTTGAAAATCATAAGCCAATTAAATCTCAGGAGTCCTTTCAATTCTTCCTCTGACCGCTCCTTTCTTGTATTCCCATCCCACTAGCGCTTCTTCCTGCTGTCATCATCTGTATTGGCAACTAATGGCCAATATGGATCATTTATACTTTCTTCCTTAGCTATTGGCAATGTATTACAACTTAGAAACCCAGGATTGCTTCTTTATGCGGCTCAAGTGGAAGCGGAAGGAAGTGCAAGTCCTCAGGCCCCCTCCCACATTTCTGCTGGATTTCATGGGTGTGGCAGAGTTTAGCCCTTTCCCCGTGTGCCCTTGTTTCATTCCTGATTAAGAACTAGGATAATAAATACATATTCAAAGTATAGACACTACTGGATCCCCTTGTAAATGACTGAGAATCATTTTACCCCAAAGCAGGAAACCTGTGTGAGACTTAAGAATTCACAGTATATAAAATGCCAGTCAGGGTAGTGTAAGCCCACGCCCTGAGCCCTGAATATACCATCTCCTTCTGTTTGATTTAATGGTATCTTAAATACTGACAAATGTGAATGATTCATAACACGGTTTCATTGGACACATAACCATTTCACACATAAGTGCACACAAAATGTATGGGACAAAAGGACCCTTGGTATATATTTCATTTTCTCTTTTGCATATGAATGATGCTAACCCACAGGAAGGCATGTGGAAGCATACAGAATACATGCATGATTGGTGCGTATGAAGTATGCAGATGCTGTATGCGTCTTCATGCAAACTCCCTGACACACAATTTCATCTCCATTACTTTGCACATCAGAGTTAATGCTGGAGGCTGTCTGTGAGATAGAGCTGGAGTCAAGGCAGATGTCTGCATTTTGGAAAGGGAATTCCTTTAGCTCCAATTCCCTGTCTAAAAACCATATTTAGTTCCCTTAATGAAAGGAGATGTGTCTATACTTACAGGTATGTAAGGAAGGTGGGAATAAGTTGTAAACCAGCATATTTTTTTCTTTCCAAAATTAAAGCTTTTGAAAAGAAGAGCATTGGCTTCCTTAGGTCCCCGCCTTCCTAAATTTTATTTCATCAGTTCACCAGTGAAGTAACCTTAGCACCTTTCTTTGACAGTGTACTTAATCCAAACACCTGTATCTATTACATTTATATATATTAAAAAATGAAGGAAAGCAAGAGGAAAAAATGTCTCCATTTTAAAAATGATCTAGTGGCTAGTGGAAATGCCAGTCTCTGGAACCAAAGAGCAATTTAGAAAAATGCTTGGAAATAGCCCTTGCAATCTCCCACCCCCCACTTCTCTCCACCATCCCTCCCCACACAACCAAGGGTGTCTACTCTCATTCATTCATTCATTCATTCATTCATTCATTCATTCTTTCTTTCTTTCTCTTAGTTTTGTCTTGCTTCTCCACCCACTGCTCTGATATTCTGATTCTGTGTCTTCCCCTTCCTCTTCCTTCTCCTTCATCCTCATTCACCACCCCCTCCTTTTTCTAGGGCGCTGGCTCAATGTGCAAGGCTTGTAGACTCCCCACCCCAGTATATTACAAATTACCCAATTGCTAATACCTGCATGAAAATAATACCCAAACCCATCTTTTTGCACCCCACCCAGCGTAATGCACACCCTGCAGAGAGCTTCTTTGACCAAGATCTTCTCCATCACCACACACACACACACACACACACACACACACACACACACACCCATATCCCACACCCAGTTTTTCTCTTTAATCTTTGCCAAAAAATCACTTCAATGTGTTCCAAGAAAGATTTTAAAGCTTCTTTTGCAGAATGTCACTGCACTATCTCTTACTGCGGAATACCAAACTCATCATTTCTCCTTTCCCCTCCCCCCCCCACCCCGGTCAAGTTTTTCAAAGGTCTGGCAAGAAATAAGCTAGCAATTCGAATGTAAGGGAGGAGAGGGGGGGGGGACCCTAGGCAGTGGGGGAGGGCGGGAGGGGATTTGGATCCTTGCGAATCTTAGAGGTGTCCCTCTTCCTGATGAAAATTAGTCACCATCGTTATTCTACAGGATGTGAACACGTCTCTGGTCACTGATCATGCCAGGAAAGAAGCAAAGGGAGAGGGGGAAGAGAAAAAAGATCTGATTTCCAACAGGTAATACTGGCTGGCCTTTCCATCCCGGCGGAGCTCAGAGCTCCTAGGGGCGTGGTCCGTCCTCTCCTCGACCAGCTGCACAATCGGCTAGGAATCACAGAAAGGGGATTTTTTTTTTTTTATTCCCCTCCTTTCCATCCACACTCTCAAGGTTCCCACAGCCCCTGCTTGTCTTTAGGTTCGCTTAAAAAAGAGGAAGAATGTTTCCCAAACCACAGTTTCATTCATTCATGGAAAAGGGAAAGAAAAAATAATTAAATAAATAAAGCCTCCGCATGGTCTTCCGTGGATACCTGCGCCCTTTCCGGGCTCATGCAGGTTTGAAATCGGGCATCTTCCAGAGCACATGGGAACAAACTACGCCAGGGCAGGCAGCACTCAAGCCTGAATATGCTCCCCTCGACCACGCTTTTAGCACCTCATAGAAAGGCTCGTTTCTCTATCTTGTAGGAACAAACCCACATCTTCATCCCCACACCCCTCTCTACATCCACACCCTCAAAAGCAGAGACCTAAAACATTAAGCATTTACTAATAGACAAAAAAAGAAGAAGAAGCAACCGTATTTCTAGCCAAATGGGCATACATTTTTCTACCCTCGCCCCAATTAATAGTAGCATTCCCAAACCAGAAAGACAGAAAAGAATTAAAAAAAAACAAAACAAAACTGGGCTACCACCATCCCCTACCATATGCTAAGGAAACGCAAGCACCATGCCAGAGCAGAAGCAGTTAAAAAATATATCCCCCCCCACCCCCTGCTTTTGCAAGGAAATATTGTACTCTGGTAATTTCACAACAGCAAGAAGT